>NC_058135.1:170708803-170897805 GCF_016433145.1 Gracilinanus agilis | reverse complement strand
GGCAACATGTGAGAAGAAAGCAATATTATTCTGAACTCTTAATATTGGATTCCAAAAGATTAGGTGAGAAGGATCTTTAATATCTTCTTGACGACTCACGGAATCGTCAAGTTGGAAAATACCTTAGAGATATAATCTATCTCTACCACTTTGTAGATAAAGAATACTGTCTCTAAGAAGTAAAATGACTTCTCTAAGATCATACATCTAGTCAGAACCAGAATTCTAACTGAAGTTTCTATCTAGGGATATTTCTATTACATCTACTATACATCCATTATATTGCCTTGGGAGGCTGCTATGTGGCACAGTGAATAAAATGGTGGGGCCAGAGGCCAGAAGATCTAGATTCAAATCTGACCTCAGACAATGACCAGCTGTGTGACCTTGGGCAGGAATATTTAACCTCTGTTTGCCTCAATTTCCTCAAATGTAAAATGCGGTTAATAATAGCATTTACCTCCTCTTGTTGTTCTGAAGCTCAAGTGAAGGAATATTTATAAAGCACTTAGCACAGCAGCAGGCTCATAGTGGGGGCTATATAAATGCTAACGATTATTATTATTACCTCACTGATTCAATTCAAAAAGTGATTAATTGAGTATTGACTATTTACAAGACTGTGCTAAATGCTGGGATGGGAATAGGAGCTTAGTCTCAACAGGCATACAAGCCCTATAGACATGGAACAAGTATCATTTCGTCATCCAGTATGAGAGAAGGGCAGTCAGTAAGCTTCATTTTTCTAGTGACGATGATAGCTAAACTTCATATAACACTAATGTCTGCAAAGTGCTTTACAAATATCTGATTTTATCCTCACAACAGCCTTGGTGGGAAGGTAGATGCTGCTATTACCTCCAGTTTACATATGAGGAAACAGGCAGAGAGATATTAAATGATTTGCCCAGGTCCGCATTAGCTACTAATTGTCTGCAGCAATATTTCAATTCAGATTTTCCTGACTTCAGGTTCAGCATTCTATCCACTGCTAACTAATACTACTGGTGTCTGTAACCAAAGCTGTTGTTTCCATTGATGCAAGTAATTCTAAAATATATGCAGAGGTTTTTCTTTGTCTAGTTCTCAGCGAATATGTCTGAATTTAAAAAAAAAAACAACATCAGCCATAGCGGTTATTTAGCAAAGAACTCATTTTAAAAGCATTTATTAAATATTCACTGTGCCAGGTCCTGTGCTAGACTCTGGTGATAAAAGCAACAACAAAAATAAACGAGAAAGAAAATCTGCCCTCAAGAAGCTTATATTCTTTCATCATCAACCACGGAAAAAGTAGCAAAAATTCTAGGTTTATCACTGTCTTCACTACTATCCTTGTTCCTTGGAGTATTGCTACAGAATACAGAAGGTAGCAGAAAACATGTAATGGCTAGAATAACTTTCCTCATGCATCCATTTTCAGATCATTCCAGGTCAAGTCTCTTCTATATTCAAAAATCTCCAATATTTCCTTCGCCTAGAATTCAAGAATCTCCACAAACTATTTATCACAGAACCACACAGCTCACATTTGAATGGATCTTTAGAGTTCTTCTACTCTGAAATATGCTTTAATAGCTATTGTCTTTACAACTTCCATTACAAAGAAATATCCAGTCTTCATTCAAAGTCCCACAGAGATAAGGAGCACACTATTTCCTATGGATGAATATTTTGCTTTTGGATAGTTCTAATTATTAGGAAGTTTTCCCTTAAATCAAGCCCCTCCCCCCAAAAAAAATCTCTGTTTGTAACTTCTAAAAAAAAAAAAATCCTACTAAGTGATAAAGTTGTTTTGATCTACATGAGGAAAAGGAGTATCCACACCAATAAAATATGGACTCTTAGACAAAAAAAAAAAAAATATTTTACAGATGAGACAATTTGAAGCCCAAAATGACGAAGTGACTTGTCCAATGTCAACACAATCAATTAATAGTCTGATATTGAGAGAGGGGAAGAGTGACTAGAAAGGAGCTCAAATTTGTTGCCTTTTTAGTAGAACATAAGCTCCTTGAGGGCAGAACATGTCCCCAGTGTTTAACCCAGAGCTAAGTCCTTAATAAATGGCTGTTGACTGAATCACTGACTCTTTCATTCTTTCACCATTCTATTCTTTCTCTCTTGGTTCTCTGACGATATGAGGAAGTGACCTAGAATGTTATTTGGTATGTGAGAGGAACAGAGTCGCCCTCTATTTCTATAAAAGGACTAAAGAATCAATTGTGAAGCACTACATAAAGAATTATGTTCTTAGACTCTATGCCCATCAAGAACATTTTAAAGCATTGTAATAAATATTACAAGTTAGTTCAATCAACATCAATTAGGAATAATTTCTACAGCAATTTATTTTACTGATTTTCTAAGTGAAATTATAAAATGATACCTGGTTATTCAGTATAGTTAATACAATCAGAGCACTTGAAAGTATTTCTAGCTTAATAGTCTTAGAGACTAGATTTGTTTGTGGTTTCATTATAGTCATTCACGATTTAACCAGTAAAACCCAATAATCAAAACACTAAAATGCAATAACTTACAAAAGCCAAGATTATTATTCTAAATTCAGATACTTAAAAAGCTACTGATATTTTATAGTTATCTATATCATCTGACATTCTTGGCTTAAGTCTCAACTTCACTGAAAATGATATTCAAAAATTCAAAAAAATCTCCTATAAAAAGAGTTCTGTCAATATATACAATGACTACAATAAAGTAAATGAAAAACAATACTAAAAAGAAGTTGAATGTTGATTAATTGTAATGCCTACTTTTAGTCCCTGAGAACTGATCTTGGAACATTACTCCCTCTTCTAAGTAGAAAGCAGGAAGACTACAGAGCAAGAAATTTGATATATTTTATCAGCCTTGGTCCCTGTATTTGGTTTTGCTTAAATATTTTCCCTTGGTATAAGGGGAGATTCAGTGTTGAGAGGTAGAAGTTGTGGGGGAAATGTGTTTGGTTTTAATACCATAGGACAATATATAAAACTTAAAAATTTTTTTGAATTAAAAATAAACAAATGAGTGTTTTGCTAAGATGTCCCCAAAGGTCTTCCTTTTAAGAGGGGTCACAACATTGGCCATTATAGAATCTGATTATGTAAGACTCTAATCAATTACTTTATCCTCTGGGCCTCAGTGTCTTCATCTGAAAAAAAAATGAGTAGTTTGAACTGTCAGGCATTCTTAACTTGGGATCTATGGATAGACCCACAGAGTTCATGAACTTGGATGGAAAAAATATTACATCTTTCTTCTTACTAACCTCTCATTGAAATTTAGCATTTTCTTCAATAATGAATGTAGACAACAAATCACAGTAGTATTGGCCTTCATTAGGCTGCCAAAGGGATCCATGATTCAAAAAAGGTTAAGAACTCCTACACCAGATCTTTAGTTTCTTCTTACTTTAAGACTCTCTTACTGCTAAACACTTTTCTAAAAAAGAAAAAAATTGGGCCAACTTTTTAAAGGGAATAATATAGTATAGCTTCTTTTCATTAGAATGCTGGGGTTCATGTAAACACACTCCATATCAGGTTAACTAAAGGCATCCAGCCATCCAACCACTTCTTATTTCACTGCAGTAGGTTCTGGCAGAAGATAAAGCCTTTAAGAATCTCTCTTTTCTCTCTCTCTCTCTCTCTCTCTCTCACACACACACACACACACACACACACACACACACACACACACACACTATATTAGTTCATTAAGTTGTTAAAAAAACAAGTGACAGAGACCCTGCACTCCCATTCTCAAATGTTCATTCCACAACAGATTAACCAAATAGGTAGCCCTGTGGATAGACCAACTAAACCTGGAGTCATAAAGTTCAAATCCAGACTCAGAAATTTACTAGCTGTGAGACTCTGGGCAAGTCATATAACCCTTTTTACCTCAGTTTTCTAATCTGTAAGATGAGCTGGAGAGGGAAATAGCAAACCACTCCAGTATCTTTGCCAAGAAAATCCCAAATGGGGTCATAAGGAGTCACACACAACTGAGAAACAACTGAACAACAACAATCTAAAACTACTTAAAACAATGTCAAATCAATGATATATGAGAGGACTTTTAAAGACAAATGCAAATGATGTTTCCCAAATTTTTTTCTATCTTTTACTCTTTTACAAGTTTTTCT
Source organism: Gracilinanus agilis (assembly GCF_016433145.1). NCBI lineage: Eukaryota > Metazoa > Chordata > Mammalia > Didelphimorphia > Didelphidae > Gracilinanus > Gracilinanus agilis. Next base: position 170,893,652 of record NC_058135.1, on the reverse strand, counting down.
AACAGAGATTCTACCCCATTTGAAGATCAATGGAAAGGACTACTAACAGTGGCTCTATCCACTGGCATAGGCAAAAGACTTGCTTCTAGAATGACTTTCTTACTTTACGTCTTCAGATTTTGGCAGCTGGAAGAAGACAAAGGAGTATTCATGGGGTTGGAAAAATGTTGAAGTGGCTTGATATAATACCTACACCACTGGTAAGTGTTTCAGAATTGCAAATATGAGGATCTTAATGATGAAGATAAAAAGGAACTTCATTATTTGAAAAAATAGTTTCCAGTTTCAAAACTTCAGGGATCTGTGTTTTTACTAGTATGGCCACTTCCATCACCAACAAAGTTCACAAGCTCTCTAATACAGTCTTTGAGAGTTGCTATGGCTAAAAAATTCATCATTAGAACATTGCAAGGGCTCTGATATTATAAGTGTTATTGATAGCTTCATCTTTACAGATTTAGAAAAGGAGGTTAATGGAGTTTAACTGCCTTGCCAAGGATCAGAGTAGTAAATATCAAAGAAAGTACTAAAACCAAGTCATTCTGACTAAATCCAAGACTATGCCTCATTATCATTCAGAACCGATGGTCACCTCCACTCCATGATGAGACAATGGAGTAAGACTACTTTCTCCTTATATTAGGCCAAGATCTGCCTCTGAACTAATAATAACACCTTCCATTTATATAGTTCTTTACAGTTGACAAAGCATATATATCCCACAGTGTATTTATCACAAAGTCACAATGTCCCCTTCAGTGTTACTGGAAAGTCTTTATTGCAAGAAGTCGTGCTGAGAGAGATCAGAGTCGCTCTTCTCTTGGGCAGTGGAATTGCCTGGGAGCCCAGACAATTTGTCAATGTTCGCAGAGCTCTTATTTTTAAAAAATCAAACAAGTGAATGTTTTGTTTGTAGTCATCATACTACCCAAGGCACCAGTTCATATTAAGAGACAGTAGCTTACAGGATGACAGTTTAAAAGGTGCCAGGTTTAAAGAAAAACTGGGATTAAAAAAAATTACAGAGTCGAATAATGCACCTGAGACCAATACTGACCTACTTTTCTCTCTTTTTGAACCTTCTTAATAACCATGGTCCCACCAATCCCACAACTAAAATGCTCAGAAACAGGAAACAGCTGCTCTGATATGGCACTGTCTTAGCTGAGATTGTACATGTGGGGTCAATTAGCAAACAGGTACTTACTGCAGTGAAAAGAATATGGCACAGCTGGACAGGATGACCATAGGGAGCAGACAGTAACCCAGCACGCTTGCAACACATCCATATGACACTCCTGAAGTACTCATCAAATTCAGTAAAGCATGAATCCCAAGGCACCCAATGGCACTCATGCCATACACATAGCCAAAATGAACTTTTCCCGCCTGGAAGAAATGAGAATATCACAACTTAATCACATAAGCAAACACAAACCACCAAGAGAAAATTCAAATGGCAATGAAGAGGGAAGATATTTTAAAGCTGGCTCAGGGCTGGTTCTTGTTCCTGTAGGATTGTCCTTGGGGAATCTAGGGAATTCAGCTACTGGAAAAAGCATTATTTACAAAATAATGCACATTTTTCTACTTGGCCTTTTGGGACTATGATTGGGAAAGGTTTGTTGAAGCACAAAACCTTGTGGAGCAACTGGAGCATCAAAGAATCCTTCAATGAAGGAGAAGTTTTGTGAGTTGTCCTTTCTCCCAATGTAAAAAATAATCATCTAGTGTTATTTATAATGTGGAAATGATCAGATTAATTGGTTTCTGTTTTTATAGAACCTAGGACCTTGGAAAAATTTCAGAATTAATGCAGTCATCTGGCCTCTAACTTTCTATAATATGGCCAAGCAGTGGTCATCTAGCCTTTATACTCAAAAGCCTCTGTAGAGTGAAGCACACTATTTCTCCTGAAAGAACTTATTCCACTTCTGGCCAGCTCTCACTATTATTATGTTTTTCTTTAAATCAAGCCTAAATATATCTCACTGCAATTTTTAATCAATGCTTAGCTCTGTTCTCTAGAGCCAAGTGGAGTCTTAAGCCCTTTTTCACATGATAATTTTTCAAATACTTGAAGACAACAATTATATTCCTCATGAGTCTTCTTCAGGCTCATCAGCTCCTGTTCTTTCAGCTAATCTTCATACGACCTGTTCTGTAGTCCCTTCACCATTTTAGTCACACTTTTTTGGAAATGTTCCAAATAATCTGTGCCTTTCCTAAAATGTGGTACAGGAAGCACAGAATATATTGGAATGTTTACAGCCATCATTCTGGATAGTATAGACCTCTTAAAGTAGGTTCAAATAGTGTATAATTTTCATAAAATCTAAGATTTAAAAATTTATGAGAGAAATTTCAGGAAAAAGAAGCTCGCTAACTCCCCAAATCAAGAAAAATGAACTGTTTGGAAAAAGTGCCATAAAGAAATCTGCACTGTATTAGAAGATCCAGAATGAATTTTGGGATGTAGTGAACCAAAATGATTTTTCTGAACGTAAGTTCTTATGCCAAAAGGGATTGCCCCCAATTGGCTTTTTGTCAATGCGCCTAGAAAACATTGGTTTTTCTCTCTCTTCTATTTCCCTCTTATCTCCAACTATTATAGTTACCTTTTAGAAAGTGCAATATTGTATACACCTTTAGCTAGAAGATCTTTAGAGGTATAAACTAGTTATGTTAAATGATTCATTGAGGAGACTGGTCTCCCAAAGAATCACAGGGGGGATTGTGAAGAAAAGATCAACTCTCCCCTGCCTATTTTTAGCTCATCAAATAAAAAACTTAAAGTACCCCTACTTAGCATTAAGTAGGAGAGTTCACAAGTCATTTACTAGAGTAAGCTCACACCTCTAAAGGTCACTGCCCCCTTATTTCCCCTCATCCCCCCACATTACTAGTCAAATTGAAAGACTGCAATTGGTTTCTGTGAAGAAGGGGTGTGACAGGAAGTGACATGGAAAAAGAAACATAAAAGAAGAGACAAGAATAGTCTAGGTATCATTCCTTTCCTGGTGTTTGGAAGAGACTTTTTTCTGTGGATCTTGTGTTGGCTTCCTGGGTGAGTGTCCTAGATTCCTGCCTTGGCTTTGGAGGAGGTTGTACTGGTGAAACTCTGGCTGAAGACACCACCAGGACTTCTGGCTGAGGATTACTGAGAAATCCACATGGAGATCGAACTTGGGGAAGTCCCTGCCAGGGCTGAGTTGGACTTCACTGGAAAAGGGCTGGTAGGCTTGTTAGTTATCTGTCTCTTTATCTACATTTTACACTTTCACTCTGTCCACCTTTTTGTAAATAAAAGCTGGTAAAAGTCATTTTGACTTGGGTATAATATTTTAAAATCAACAACCACAATATTACTTTATCACTTTCATATTATTATTATAAAAACCTAAATTTAAAACTTACAATAGCACTACCCCAAGCACAGAAACCTAAATTTAATCCCTTTAAATTTTGTCATACTTCACCTCATCATTCTTTCTTATCATGATATTTTTAGATCTAACTTCTATCAGCCAATGTATTGGTTATTCTTCCAAGTTCTGTCTTCTGCCATGTAAAAAGTATGTCATTTGAGTTTTTATCCAAGTCATTGTTAAGAAGTTTAAACAGGAGAGCTCCAAGAATATATTTCTAGAGCACATACTAGAAACCTCCCTCCAACTTGACATAAACCTAGTTTTCCCTCTGCCACCCACCAGAGGAAGGAAATGAATGAGTGCCAAAGCCATTTAATCATCTAGCCCATATATACCCATTTTTATCATCATGGGAAGCTTTGTCAAATGCTGTGCTGAAATTTAAGTATATTATATGTATAGCATTCCCCTGATGTACAAGTCTATTAACCCTGTCATAAAACAAATGAGGTTAGTCTGACATGACCTGTTCTTGATGAAGTCATGTAAGCTTTTAGTGGTTGCTGCACTCTTTTTAAGTGCTCACCTAATATCCCCTTAATAATATGCTATAGAAAACTGTCATGAATAAAAGCCAAGGTTACTGGACAATAATTAGCAATCTCTATCCTCTTCCCTTTAAAAAATATAGGGAGAACATTTGTGCTTTTCTAATCCTATAATATCTTCCTCATTCTCTAAGACTTTTCAGAGAAGACTACAAGTAGCTTGACCATCAAATGTGGTGGTTCATTCAGCTCTCTAGGACATAATTCATGTAAGCTGACAGATATGGACTCATTGAAGGTAACTAGATGCTAAATAATTATTATTTTACTTATCATAAGCAATCACCAACTATAGAATCCTGGGACTGGCATCACTCCCAGTTCTAGCCTAGCCACCACAGCCATCATCTGGAGAAACAACTCCTATGAAGAAGGGACCATCCAACCTCTCCAGTTGCTAAACTGCCACACACACAGGATAGGCAAGCCAGTCCAGCTGGAGCAACAAGACATTTGAAGTAAGGAGAAGGGGCAAACGCCAAGCAAGTCAAACTACCACCACCACCTTGATCAGTATCTCCTCTCTGACTTTGTTGGAAACAACCCAGGATCCTGAACCCAAGAATTTTGGTAATGGTAGTGCCTCCAAAAATATCAGACCTGCTTCTAGCCCAGCATCCACAGCCATCACTGAAAGGAGAAATCATTATGGAAAGGGAATACAGTTTCCTCCCATTCCTATCACCATTACCCTAAGCAATGAAAAAATCCTTATTTAATTATCCACTTGACCCCTATGTAGTGAGGCAAACAAACTCCAAAAAATTTTGTGATTGTTTTCACTGACATCTTTAGCTTATTCTAGGCCCTAGCACTTTACGCCAGACTTACAGGACTGAGTTAATCTTCCATATTCATTCTCTGCTCCCATATTCTATATGTGTCTGTTTTACATATGAATTTATCAATGAATTCCCAGTATATTCACATCCATATCTCTAGGCAACTTATATTTTTTTCTCTTCATCAGAAATATATCTGCTTGTGTCTTCAGAATTTCATTTTTGTTATCTTCCTATACCTCCTGGGGAGATTTTCTTTCAAAATATCAATCTATTAAAAGTTACTGATTCCTTTTCTAAAGCCTTTAAAATAAGTTCTACCAAAATCTAGAACATGTATGACTCTACACATGACTTTTCTCTTCATCTCAAACAATAATGGTAAATTCCTCCCTAAATTTTTGTCATTCATAATTCAGAAATCAGTTTTTCCTTTTCTGTCAGAATCAGGTCTAAATGGCAACTCCCTTTGTTTATTACTCTTGCCTTTTAAAATATGGAATAATCGTGAATGTAATCCATAAGTTTTTTTGGCTGTTTTATTTTCAGCAGAGGAAGAACACCAGCAGCATGTCCAGATTATTGAAATACCTATCTCTAAAATGTCACGCTTCTGGGGTAAGTTTATGATATTTCCCAAACTCCTTATCCAATTATTCTTGTCTAGGTGGTGCATAGTATAACACTCCAACAACATTACTTTTCTTTTTATTTCTCTGGATCCTTAATAAAATGATCTCCTCAATGCTCTTTATTAAACATTTTCCTGGCTTTCTTCATGTGGCTACATATTATTAATGTTTATAATGTCCTAAAACCTCCTGAATTTAACTTAATCTGTTCCTTTTGAATAAAGTATACTTATATAGAGCCAAATTCCAATCATGAGCTACATACCACCATTTCCAATAATGCCTAGGAGGTCAAATTTGCCTCCTTCCATGAGGAGCTCTAGCTCACACTTAATATTAACGAATTGCTCATTCATATACAGATGTCTGAGACCATGAGTTTTATTGCTAGCTCTTTTCATGTATGTTGTCCATTGTGAATTACCATACTTCTCATAGAAAGTGAGATAGATATAGATGTCATAGATACAATATATATGTATATAGGTTTGTCCAATCTATATGGGAAGTTTCATATCCACATTCCTTTTTTTATTTAAATCCTCTTGAATAGACTCATAAGACTCCAGACAAATATATTTTATTGGTCTTGTTAGATGCAAACCAAGATGCCCATCATTTCTATATTTTCAGCCATTATCTAGAAATTCAAATTTTACACTGAGTTCTTGTTTCCAATCTGCTATTTTATTCAGAATTCCCTCATTTTAACCACCAATAGCAATAAAAACATCATCTCCACCCTGACACCTTCGTTGGTTTTGTATTTTGCCTAGCAATTCATAAATTTTAACAATCTTCGTTAGTTTCCTTCATGTAGTATCATTTATTTCTACAATTAATTTCTAGAAAGATTACGTGAAAGAAAAGTTGTTTTAAATTTTGACAATTCTTGGAAGACATCCCCTCACCATCATATCCATGTAACAGGAATAAAAAAAAAAGATTTCTTTGTAGTTTATACCATGTTATCAAATAGCTGCCATGCTGTCAACTCATTACTCTTTTTTCTCTGAACATTACTGTTTAATCTCTTAACTAATATCACTTAGAACTCTATCCACATCATTATTCCTTGGAACCCCAAAAGATGCTTCATCCAAGGATGACTCAGTTTCCTTCTTTCCAGGAAGGGTTTTGTTCCTATTATATAACTCCAAATATTCATGGGCTTGTCTTCTTCCCTTCCTGTTTGGTTTCATAGTCTTTGACCCTCAACCTGCCTGATTCGGGTGAAAATTCCCTTTTGCTTTTTATATAATTGTCTTATTTTAATTTTATTTTCTTTTTTAAAAATTATTTCCTTTTTAATTTTTTTCTTTTAAATTTATAATTTATTTTCTTTTAAATTTATTAACATAATAATTAATATTATTTGATAATTAATAATATTAATGATTGGTAATAAATTAACTAGTTTTTATTTTCACTTATTTTGATTTATTTTCTTTTTTTAATTTTTATTTTCTCTACGAATCACCTCCTTCATTCTTANTGACATGACCTGTTCTTGATGAAGTCATGTAAGCTTTTAGTGGTTGCTGCACTCTTTTTAAGTGCTCACCTAATATCCCCTTAATAATATGCTATAGAAAACTGTCATGAATAAAAGCCAAGGTTACTGGACAATAATTAGCAATCTCTATCCTCTTCCCTTTAAAAAATATAGGGAGAACATTTGTGCTTTTCTAATCCTATAATATCTTCCTCATTCTCTAAGACTTTTCAGAGAAGACTACAAGTAGCTTGACCATCAAATGTGGTGGTTCATTCAGCTCTCTAGGACATAATTCATGTAAGCTGACAGATATGGACTCATTGAAGGTAACTAGATGCTAAATAATTATTATTTTACTTATCATAAGCAATCACCAACTATAGAATCCTGGGACTGGCATCACTCCCAGTTCTAGCCTAGCCACCACAGCCATCATCTGGAGAAACAACTCCTATGAAGAAGGGACCATCCAACCTCTCCAGTTGCTAAACTGCCACACACACAGGATAGGCAAGCCAGTCCAGCTGGAGCAACAAGACATTTGAAGTAAGGAGAAGGGGCAAACGCCAAGCAAGTCAAACTACCACCACCACCTTGATCAGTATCTCCTCTCTGACTTTGTTGGAAACAACCCAGGATCCTGAACCCAAGAATTTTGGTAATGGTAGTGCCTCCAAAAATATCAGACCTGCTTCTAGCCCAGCATCCACAGCCATCACTGAAAGGAGAAATCATTATGGAAAGGGAATACAGTTTCCTCCCATTCCTATCACCATTACCCTAAGCAATGAAAAAATCCTTATTTAATTATCCACTTGACCCCTATGTAGTGAGGCAAACAAACTCCAAAAAATTTTGTGATTGTTTTCACTGACATCTTTAGCTTATTCTAGGCCCTAGCACTTTACGCCAGACTTACAGGACTGAGTTAATCTTCCATATTCATTCTCTGCTCCCATATTCTATATGTGTCTGTTTTACATATGAATTTATCAATGAATTCCCAGTATATTCACATCCATATCTCTAGGCAACTTATATTTTTTTCTCTTCATCAGAAATATATCTGCTTGTGTCTTCAGAATTTCATTTTTGTTATCTTCCTATACCTCCTGGGGAGATTTTCTTTCAAAATATCAATCTATTAAAAGTTACTGATTCCTTTTCTAAAGCCTTTAAAATAAGTTCTACCAAAATCTAGAACATGTATGACTCTACACATGACTTTTCTCTTCATCTCAAACAATAATGGTAAATTCCTCCCTAAATTTTTGTCATTCATAATTCAGAAATCAGTTTTTCCTTTTCTGTCAGAATCAGGTCTAAATGGCAACTCCCTTTGTTTATTACTCTTGCCTTTTAAAATATGGAATAATCGTGAATGTAATCCATAAGTTTTTTTGGCTGTTTTATTTTCAGCAGAGGAAGAACACCAGCAGCATGTCCAGATTATTGAAATACCTATCTCTAAAATGTCACGCTTCTGGGGTAAGTTTATGATATTTCCCAAACTCCTTATCCAATTATTCTTGTCTAGGTGGTGCATAGTATAACACTCCAACAACATTACTTTTCTTTTTATTTCTCTGGATCCTTAATAAAATGATCTCCTCAATGCTCTTTATTAAACATTTTCCTGGCTTTCTTCATGTGGCTACATATTATTAATGTTTATAATGTCCTAAAACCTCCTGAATTTAACTTAATCTGTTCCTTTTGAATAAAGTATACTTATATAGAGCCAAATTCCAATCATGAGCTACATACCACCATTTCCAATAATGCCTAGGAGGTCAAATTTGCCTCCTTCCATGAGGAGCTCTAGCTCACACTTAATATTAACGAATTGCTCATTCATATACAGATGTCTGAGACCATGAGTTTTATTGCTAGCTCTTTTCATGTATGTTGTCCATTGTGAATTACCATACTTCTCATAGAAAGTGAGATAGATATAGATGTCATAGATACAATATATATGTATATAGGTTTGTCCAATCTATATGGGAAGTTTCATATCCACATTCCTTTTTTTATTTAAATCCTCTTGAATAGACTCATAAGACTCCAGACAAATATATTTTATTGGTCTTGTTAGATGCAAACCAAGATGCCCATCATTTCTATATTTTCAGCCATTATCTAGAAATTCAAATTTTACACTGAGTTCTTGTTTCCAATCTGCTATTTTATTCAGAATTCCCTCATTTTAACCACCAATAGCAATAAAAACATCATCTCCACCCTGACACCTTCGTTGGTTTTGTATTTTGCCTAGCAATTCATAAATTTTAACAATCTTCGTTAGTTTCCTTCATGTAGTATCATTTATTTCTACAATTAATTTCTAGAAAGATTACGTGAAAGAAAAGTTGTTTTAAATTTTGACAATTCTTGGAAGACATCCCCTCACCATCATATCCATGTAACAGGAATAAAAAAAAAAGATTTCTTTGTAGTTTATACCATGTTATCAAATAGCTGCCATGCTGTCAACTCATTACTCTTTTTTCTCTGAACATTACTGTTTAATCTCTTAACTAATATCACTTAGAACTCTATCCACATCATTATTCCTTGGAACCCCAAAAGATGCTTCATCCAAGGATGACTCAGTTTCCTTCTTTCCAGGAAGGGTTTTGTTCCTATTATATAACTCCAAATATTCATGGGCTTGTCTTCTTCCCTTCCTGTTTGGTTTCATAGTCTTTGACCCTCAACCTGCCTGATTCGGGTGAAAATTCCCTTTTGCTTTTTATATAATTGTCTTATTTTAATTTTATTTTCTTTTTTAAAAATTATTTCCTTTTTAATTTTTTTCTTTTAAATTTTTAATTTATTTTCTTTTAAATTTATTAACATAATAATTAATATTATTTGATAATTAATAATATTAATGATTGGTAATAAATTAACTAGTTTTTATTTTCACTTATTTTGATTTATTTTCTTTTTTTAATTTTTATTTTCTCTACGAATCACCTCCTTCATTCTTAAAGGACATTTCTTTCTCCCTGATAACTCAGCAGAAATTCTTCCAGATCTTTCCCTTTTTCTTCTGAAAATGAAACCACTTGTACCTTGGCTATACATTAATGTCATATGGCAGAAACAAAATAGACTTTGCATGATACATAGTAAAATTCTTCTTGGCCCTGTTAAGATAGTTTTTTTAAATTAATTTCTACTTTTTATATTCAAGAGGAAAAGGAATAATAAGTTTTTTCAGTAGGAGACCCCCTGCTGTGCTGCTTGGCAGTTGGTGACAGTTAGAAGGGTGTGGCTGAGTTTGTAAGTTGCTGATGGTTGGAAAGGGTTTTTTTTGGTCTCTGGCTCTCCTGGGAGAGGGTGTCTTGCTAGCACTCTCTCTGATTGAAGCCAGAGAAACAGAATAAGGCCTTAATTTCCTCATTGATCACTGATAACTTGGATAGACAGGTAGATAGAAAGTGGTTATATTATTAGATAGTCAGCGTAGAGAGAGTAGGCAGGGCTTCAACCTAGTAGAAGATACTGCCCTCTGAGGCAGATAGAATTAGGGTATTTTTAGAGAAATTTAGTTAGGATTGGGATCTGGGTTATAAGCTAATGTAAGATTACTTTCACTTTCCTTCTTTCTATTTCCTATCCATATTTGCTAAAAAATAAACTGTTTGCATTTAATAAACTGGTTTTATTGGCTTTTGATCAAACTCCTGCCCCCCCCCTCAAAATTTAACCCCTCACAGCCCCCATAATTGCTTTAAACATATATTTTCAATATTAACCTACTTCTGGTAATGCTTCATTGAATGCAAGTTATAGAATTCAACAGTCTCTAAAGATTCAAAGTTAAGTCCTCTAAAGTGGTACATAGTAAACTAATTAGTAAGTTATATGATAATGAGATTAAATATGCCCTGCTCATCTTTAGATTTAATCACCAAAGGTGAAAACATCTCCACTTAACTCACAAGTTGGGAGGTTTGTGACCTATGTGTGCTAGAGTGAGTGACGAATCAGAATTTACTTCCTCCTAGGCAGTCCTAAGAAAAGCGTCTGTTGTGATTGGACATGTAAACTAAGAGGAAGGCACAGGAAGTAATGCAAAAGAAGCCCCTTTAAAAGAGAGTTTAGTGAGTTCATCTTGGCTCTTCTGGTTCTTGCTTGAACATGGAAAAGCCCTAGACCTTGAACCCTGAGACCTTGGTGAGATCTTTCTTAAATCTTTCTCTTAGAATTACACATGGTGAGTGTAAAGACTAAATGTTCCTGGAATTCCAGGGCCTTCCAGCCCTTGGCCTTTAAGGCCGAACCTCTCTTGATTGAAGGCTAATTAAATCTCCCTGGGTTAAACTAGGGGATCGGAGCAAATTACTCAGTGTGTTAGATCACTTATCCAATCTTATTCTCTCTCTCATCTTCTTACTTTCTCTCTCTCTTCTCATTTGTAAATAAACTTCCATTAAAGTCATTTTGACTTGAGGTTATTCTTTAATTGGGGATTGATAATGTTTCAATTCCCTGGCAACCAAACCTTTTAATATTCACCCAATCAAAACTCCTTTTTACCCCTAACATTTACAATAAATCAACAGTAAAGAATTGTACAAGAAAAGTAAAATACCGAATAACTTAAGGGGAAAATGATATATGGCCAAAGAAAAAAGTGGTAGTGGTATGGAAGGATAGATAGCCTGTGTTCCTCATTGGTGTCCACATAACATTAAAAGATGAGGAAGGGAGAAGATCAAATGTTTAGTAGACTCTTTGGAGACAATTTAAGGATTAACATGAACAATCATCACTCTGGTAGAGAAAATATGCATGAATGGTTCGAGATTACATATCTAAGAAAGTACAGAAGCAACAACACAATAGTAACCTGAATCAAATTTAAGATAATAAAATTTAATACTCAGTATGAAAAGACTCAAAAAATATATTTATTCAACTAATATTTCATAGAATATTTGAAAGAAACTTTAGAAAATAATCTGATTGTATTTTACAGATCGTTAAATTGAAACTCCAGATTGGAACCCAGACTCTTGGCTCTTATTAATATATTAACTAATATTCTCACCACTGCACTATTCTATCTTTTTATTTAAAAGTGAAGAATTTTTGTCCATCAGAAAGAACCATTAAAAATTCAAAATACATTTTAATGGAATTAATTCTGCCCTTGAAAGAGGAAGATGATACTCTCAGCCAAAAAAACCCCAACAGTTGCAATATTACAAATGACTTGAGGAAAAAAGATTAGTTAATATATTAAATTGATTGTTTCTGACTATTTGATTAATTGACATAGCCTTACTTAGCAGCTTAATCTAAGATTATCAAATTACTGTGACAAAGACAGAAGAAGGGAGGTCAGCAGCTAAATTAAAACTCTACTTGATATAGTGTTTGATTTACAAGGAATTTACATCTGCTTCTGTAGAGAGGAAAAAAGATGGTATCACTAAATGCTATTAGTTCAAATGGATATGATGTGGCTTCTACTAAAACAAATTACTATGCAATTGATACATAACAGTAGGCTGACTATCTTAGGAAATGCGTATTTTAAAATATCTTTAATTAGATAAGCATTTGCAAAGTTGATCTTTCACTTAGGAATTTTAGTTTTGATTTGGGTAGGAGGAAACTTGTCATTTTTTTTTTCTTGAAACTTGTCAATTTTCAATGCAGAGTTTTTTCTTAGTTTCTAAATTTCTTGTGTCAGTTTTTATGCCCTTTCTTTCTCCTTCTACATTAATGGAGCTGTTTGTTTCTGAGACAGAATTTTTATGACTTCAGGTTTAAGCCAAGTATAATGAAAGAGTATAAGCCAGGGTGAAAAGACACAAGTTCTAATCCTTGATTTGAAATTTGCTACCAAGGCAATCTTTAACAAGCAAGTCACTTTAACTTCTGTGGACCTCAGGGTTGTTCATGTGAAAATTGAAGGACTGGAAAACAGAATCTTAGAGCTGTGAAGGACCCCTTGAGTTATCTACAGTTCAATTAATACCTAAAAACAAATGCCCTCTGAAACTTATCCAAGAAATGGTCTTCCAACTTTTGTTCAGACTTCCAAAGAGGTCATATATCCTAGCCCTAGTGGCAGCCCATTCTACTTTTGGACAGCTCTTGTTATTAGGAATCTTGTCTTTATCTCCGGTCTAACTATGTTTCTTTGAAATTTTTTCCTCTTTGGTCTTGTTTATGCCCTCGGGGAGGAAGAAGAAGCCCACTCTGTACTCCAAACTTGAGGTCTCTCACTATCCTCATTTGCCTCCTCTTTGACCCATTCCAATTTGTCAGGGTCCTTTCTAAAATGGGTTGTTCAGAATTAAAAATACTGCTATAAGTGTGAAATGATCAGGTTAAAGAAGATTGGTACACCCATATCCCTAACAGTGCTATAACTCATTTAAGGCAACTTAGTGTTGTATTGTCTCTTGGCTGTCATCACAATGTTGACTCATTTTGAGCTTCAACTAAAAAAGTTACAGATCTTTTTTTTTATATGAATTTAATATTAAACAGTATTCTCTTTGAGTTATGCCTTTAAGTCTTCTGGTATTTCCATTTTTACATAACACTATGGAGTTTACATAACACGATGGTCAAAGATACTAAGAAATTTTTTACAGATGCTACTTTTCTTATCTCATTTTTCCAGGATTTGTTTCCTTTCTCTTTTTAAAATGATGCATTTTTCAAAAGAAGAAACTCTTAATTTCAGTCTTATAAATGAAGACATTTATAGACTGATATTCTTTTCATTATCCCTTTTGATGAGTCTCAATACAATAACTAACAGACACAAGGATCCAAAGGAGAAGCTCACTATAGCCAGCGCACAAAGCATTTTTCTGGTCAAGTGAAGAACTAAAATAATCAGAAAAGAATTCCCTGTGAATGAAGAATTAAAATAACCAGAAAAAGAGTTTCCCATGAAAAGACCATGTGAAACCTCTACAAAATACAATTCGTACTCGAGCCCTATATTTTAGTCTAAATATAAGGTGCCTTCTATTCTACCTTTTGCAATAAGGAAGTGAGCTAGGAATTGTCGATTAACGTTGCCTTTAATGTCATTTTAACACTGTCATTTAAAATCACTTGAGATACTTGGAACTACATTTCCCGTGATCCCAAAGCCATATAAATGAATGGTTTACTCATTTGCTTTCCCATGAAAGCAGTTTCTCCTGGGCATTCTGCTGTGATTTAATCTTGTGATTTCTCTAATCCGCACTCTGACACTCCAGTTAAGTAAACACTCTTCACCATAGGAAACGAATACTTCCTCAACTAGAGTTTGCTTTTTTTTTTTTTTTTTTTTTTGGCCCCTCTTAAGTCAGAGCATTAAAGTCTTATGACTGCAGCCATACATTACCAGAAGTAGAGTCGCTCCCAGAGCTATGCAGAAAAGAATGGGGCCGGTGAGGTCAGTTTCGTTCATTATGCTGCCATCTGCTGGTTTCAGAGGATTTAACACCGTCAGTGTCTTCTGCCAAATGTGATCAAAATTTATTCCAAGCTCTGCAGAAGAAATAAATAGAATGATTAAAAAAGAGGACACTGACAACCCATTTAAACAAAACAGAACTTTTGTCATCTCCAGATCGTGTCCTCTGACAGATGCGCAGTGAACCGAGACCCACCTGAAGCTAGCTTACGAGCTCACGGGAAGTATCCAAGCTTACATTCTACTTGCAAATTGAGAAATATTTATTATCTTAAATAAAATCTTAGCTATTCGACCAAAAAACTTCTCCTATTGCTCATTTTAATGTTTCTTTTTCAAAGATTTAAATTCCTAGTACTTTCAAAATCTTATCTGTGACACTGAATGATTTTTTAATTAGCAGCAATTGCCAAATCAAAGGTGACAACTCAGAGAGTCTTTAGGATTGGGTTTTTTTTTTTAATTTTCTTCTTCCTGATTAGAAATACAGTCCTCACACTAACTGACTGAAAAATAAACACGAAAAAACAAGATGGGTCCTCCCACCAAATCAAAATAATCATAGCTTATGTGAATGATTTTATAAGGTCAATGCATATTACTGGTTTAATCTGTACAGATGAAATTCTAGAGAGAAGTATATTTTCCCTTTGATTCACTGACCAAGGGAAAACCATGTTTCTTAAATAACAATAAATTCAGTACAACCTACTGACCATGGGTTTACTTTGCTATTCATTTTTCTTTTTCAGTTTTTGAGCAATCTATTTCCAAAGTTGTTTCTATTAGAATCAAATAAAATCCCTTTCTGGAAATTGCTACTGCTACTGGAACATAATACTGTTCTTATATTTAAAAAAATAAAAAATAAAACACATATAGTGAACATGGAATAGATATGTTCTATACGCCAGTCACTTTTTTCTCTGATCACATAAAATTATATTTTAAGAAGAATTTTGAAGGAATTATAAGGTAAGTAAAACTTCAAGGGAGGAAGGGAACATACTTAGAAAATAGCCAGTTACTCGTCTGCAAATAAAATTAGAATAATGAGGAAGCCAAATTAAGAAAAAATATTTTATGAATAAAGTGAATTCTTCTTGGGAGGCACAGAAGGACGGGTTTTCCAAGAAGTGATTTTTTTTTCAACATAAATCCACATATGATTAAATTTAGAGACTGCATTATCTATAATGATTGCATTTGGGCATGGAAGGGAGTATATTTGGCATTTATAGAATAAATCTCCGTGCAATACATACTAGATTCCCCCTTTCTTACTCTATTCCCCACCTCTGCTAATTTAAGAGTATAACAGCAATTTGAAAGAGCTTATGTGAGAAGAGAGAGAAAAGACAACCAGTTCATAACTGATGGAGACTGCAAGGAGGCAAAAGAGATAAAAAGGAGAGAGATGGAGAGAAGATAATGGTGGGGACAGTTAAGAAAAGTACAGCATTGAATGTTCTGTCCTATGTCATGTAAGCAAGAGTTAATTCCACTATGTGACAGAGAACCAACCTCAGGAGACTCAGGAAACCAAGAAAGTCCATAGCTCCATATGCTATTCCCCTTGTTAGCTCAAAGAGAGTTTCCCCACATTCATTAGCAGTTTCAACCTGGCTAAAGTAGCAGTTGCAGAGTATCTAGAAGAGGCACTTCCTAAAGGCTAGTCTGCTTTGGTCGAGGCATCATGGGATAGTGAAAGATGAGTGCATTAAAAAAAAAAAAAAAAAAAAGGATCCAATTAGATCCCTTTATGGAACCTGCAAATGGAACATGGTACTGTTCTTATGTTAAAAAATAAAAAAATAAGGCATGTACCCTGAACATAGAATAGACGTTCTATCAGTCATTTTTTGACGTGTTTAAATCTCAGTTTTGCCATTTCCTTAGATGTATGATTGTGGACAAGTCATATAACCTGCTTCTTCCTCTCTACAGTAGGAGTAAAAATCTTTACACATCAGCTTTAGAGGGCTGTAGTGAGAAAAACATGATACAATGGATATAAGAATGAATTTGAAGTCAGAACTGGGTTTGGAGCTTGGCTCTATCACTTTCTACCTGTGTGATATGGTGGAATAAAGAGAAAAAAAACATTATTATCCTAAAGACAAAGGGTCCCCCTTCTAACTGTTACTGAATATATTTCCTTGGGCAAACCAATTAATCTCCTTGGGCCTCGGTTTCCCCATCTGGATAATGACAGGTTTGCATTGGATTGAGGTCCCTTTCAGTTCTAAATCTATGATTGACCTGTATAGCCCTGGACAGGTTAATCTTTCAGTCTGTCTCCCCAATTGTGAAAAGGAGGGAGTTAGACAAGGTTATCCCTAGAGTTTTTCCAGCTTGAATCTGTGATCCTATGATACATTTCTTTAATTGGCCTGAGAAACTGTACAGAAGGGAACCACAGTATGAAGGTGAAGAGAAAATGGCTAGGTGGATATAAGGCTAGACCTAGGGTCAGAATGGTCTGGATGTTAACAACGCTTTAGATTCATCTTCTTGTTCAGTTGTTTTCAGTCAATTCTATGAATCCATTTGGAATTTTCTTGGCAAACATACTGGAATAGTATGTCATGTCCTTTTCCAGCTTATTTTACAAATGAAGAAACTAAGGCATAGTTGAGTGACTTGAGCAGGGTCATATAGCTAGGAAATGTCTGAAGGCAGATTTGAACTTGGGAAGATAAGTCTTTCTAACTCCAGACCCAGCATTTTATCCACTGTGCCTTCTAGCCTCCTGCTCTAAATGCTCAGTAACAGCTGTTTGTCCTGAGGCAGACCACTTAATCTAGCCCAGACTCAGTTTTCTTATATGTAAGAGGATAATAATAGCACCTATCTTACAGTGTTGATATGAAGATCAAATTTAATAATATTTACATTATGCTTTGCAAATGTTAAAATTATAAAAATGTTAGCTGTTATTATAACATAATATTATCTCTTAATTATTCTATATAAACCCTATAACTATTATTATTCTCTCCCCACTCCTTGTAGAGAACAAGAAGGGAAAACAAGATGTAGGGGAAAGGAGCTTAGTCAGACTTCCTTTCTTGAGGCTTTTGGGAATATAATTCATTAAGTGACTTTTATTTTATTTTCTTTGTTGTTTTAGTAAAACTTCCATCTGTAATACTTCAGACTATATGCTTACAAATGGGAAGTTGGTCTCAACATAATGGGGAATCCAGAAATAAATTTTACAAGGCTTCCCAAGACAAGTCATATGAGTCAAAAGAAATGAAAAACAAGCCCCTAAACTGAACTCAAGTCTTTTGTACCATGGGAGCCTCTGATATAAGAGTTCCCTACCCTTGAGAATAAATTATTTCTGCATAGGCAAAGAAATTCTATACATGACTTCACTGGTGATAGAGCACCGTTTGGAAGTTTGGTAAGAAGCAGAAACCTACTTTTAATTCTGCCATAGTTCTTAACATCCACAAATTCCTAAAACCTAAATTCTATGCACAGAACATAGAATGGTCATTTAATGGCCAATGTGGATGAGAGGTGAATAATATTACTAGAGCAGTAACCAAATATTTCTCCCTGGGAATTGACCAGTGACATTAGAAAACTTAAGTGAGATTGAGGGGATTTCCCCTCTTCGATACACAAAAGGTCTGATGTCCTTTTAAAGCTAAAAATCTTGGTAATTTTATTGATAAAGCAAATTCCTGTATCTTTTTTATCTTGAAAATAAGAATAAAATTGAATAAGTTATTTGTTCACCTGACGAATATTTACTTATTTGTTAATATACAAACACTGGTAAATAGCAACAATCTATCATACTTAAGTCAGCATAGACTATCTCATTCAATTTTTATTTCAGGAATTAATAGACTTTACAGTTTAATTCTACCTGAGGAATTTATCATTTTCAAACTTGGCAGTTTTGTTGTAAATTGGCCTTCATTAACCATATGTTTTCATTACTTAATATGATAAATTGACTTTGTTTTACTCCAAAACACTGTGAATAGGGTCTTGCAGGCAGTAGGTGCTATATGAATGTTGATTGAAAGAATGAAGAGAATGAATGCAATGACCACCTCTTTCAAAAAAAAATGCAGTTGTACTTTAAATAAACAAGATAAAATGTATTTATGGAATGCAATCAGTATTTCAAATACTAATTAAATGGCACAATTAATTTCTGCACATCTTTTGGTTTTTACCCAACAAAGCAATGAATTAACAAAAGAATCAAAAGCTATTTTATAAGAACTGGGGTTTCAATGTTTTTTGCTGAAGTAAGCCACCTTGGCTTTTGCTTCCAAATATATTACCAAGTATGCTGAGAAGATAATAGTAAGTATTTATTAATTATAGGGACCCTAACACAAACTATGCAAAATAAAAATAGAGGAGGATATTGCCATGAAATTTGAATGCAAAATTTATTGCTTTGCTGTCATCTAGTGGTAGTAAAGTATATGATGTATGTGCTATAAAAATGAATTAATATCTTTATTTTCTATGCAAATCGTGGCCCTGGCCTTTCAACTACAAACACTAACCAATGTTAGAAAAATAAAATATTAAGTTCTACAGTACTTTCTAGCCAGACAGACTAGAATCAATTATTATCTCCAGATTCATTTGTTAACATTTTGATGTTGCATTATCAAGTAGCAAAAAGTTACTTTTTCCCAAAACTAGGCGAATGTTTTATTTCATAAACCATTTCCAGAATAAACAAACATATTGCACAAATAAAATTATTTGAGTAGCAAATATGTTCATTTTACAGTCCTGTATTTTTAAATACCACAATGTCTTTTCCTTGAGAAAAAGGCAGGGGAAATGCTATTTATCAACTTATCTTGCCTTTTCAGTCTCTTTAGATAAAATAGGCCCCTGCCCTTCATAATTTCGCACAAAGTGAAGAAAATATATCTGAATGAATAACATTAAACCAGTAAGGAGCTCAGAAGAATTGATTATGGACAAGATTGATTTTATGAAGGTAGGAAAAGAGGACCAAGATTCCCTCTTGGCTGACTTGGGCAGAAGAAATATAATACTTTCTTTTTTTTTTTTGCATTAAAGTGATTTCATTGATCAAAATGGTTTGTAACTTTAAGGGAACTGGTTAAGAAAATAGAAAGAGAAATTAAGTCAGGATATATTGATGATTTTAATGATATTGGAGATTAGGGCTTATTTTAAGAATATATTTTAAATCTCATGGGAAAGTAAGCTCATTCAATATAGTCAGGAAATTGGGTTTTATGGTTAATGACAGATTTAGATTAATAGAGACATATAAATATATACATATGCCATACATAGTTTTGTCAATTCTTTTCCTCCTAAAATATCTAATTACAAAAGCTTATACTTAGTGCTCAGACTAATGGACATTGTTTCTTTTCTTTGATGATGCATTATACACCTGGGTCTTGTACTATCTCAAAATCCTTAGATATTGGACATTTAATATGAGTAAACGTAAAATTCCAAAGAAGTCCAAAAATGCAATAGTATGGATTCTGCTATTTGTAGGCTGGAAAAGGCATGGCTAGATTAATTATTGTGATAAAGGCTTGGAGATTTGAGTAAGATACAATATCAAAACGAGTCACTACTATGACAGGGCAGCCAAAGCTGATAGTGCAGCCTTAAGCTGTATTACTAGAGAGACATCATTCAAAATTATGGATAGAAAGAAGATTTAACACTACTATCTCAAGTAAAACCAAGATTATTACCCAAATGGTGACATCAAGTTGATGGACAACACATGGAGACACACACACACACACACACACACACACACACACACACACACAACACAGTGTACAATTCAAATGAATAATATATTGGGACCAGGATTAAATTGGAGGAAAAGCAGACTGTATTATTTTAAGGAAATTGCAAAGCTCCTTCAATGACTCCCAAAGGATCTGAAAAACAAAGGACTTTATTTTTCATATCAATATTCTACTCGTGTTTTTACATGAGTGTGAGACATATAACTATCTCCAAATAATTAAAAAGCAAAATCTCAGAGAGCACAATGGATAGATACATAGTGGACATGAACAGATTGCAATATATAATAAATAAGGATGTTCAAAGGAAAGATGCCACCAGAAAATATATAATGAAGAAAAGTTAGCCACTTAGTCGGGGCAAAAATAACAGGAAGACAGCCTGTGTGTTCCTAAAGAAGAAGGCATGGATGGGTGAGTTATGATCTCCCACATGAGAAGGAAAAATTCCAAAGGATCACAGAACCATGTGAGGTTTGAAAGGAAGAAGAGGCACAGTAGACACGAGTAGGAAGGCTGCCCCCCACCATACTCTGTTCTGGTCAGATTATATCTGGAATATTATGCTCCCTTCTCAGAACTACATTTTAGGGAGGTCATTGATAAATTGGTGGTTGTAGTTGGGGAAAATTCATTAGGATACTCAAGGACCTGAAGTTCATATCATATGAGGATGGTTTGAGAGAACTGGAGATGTATATCCAAGAAGATAAGACTTGGGAGACAACGATAGAGCTCCTCAAAAATCCGAAGGTCTATTGTGGGAAATAAAAGATTAGACTTGCTCTGTCTGGCCTCTGAGCACTGAACTAAAAGTAATGGACAGAAGCTGCAAAGAAGAGATGTAGTGGGGTCAAAGAGTATTTGATAAGTGCCTATTATTTGCCTAGTGCTGTGCTAAGCATGGAAGGCTAAATATAGGAAATATTTCCTAATTATTAACCTAACCAATAGTGGAGAAGGCTGTCCTAAGAGGGAGCAGTTTCCTCATTACCAGAGGTTTTCAAATGAAGCATAAATGGGCATTCATTGGGGATGTTGAAGAATAGGCATGAGATGGACTAGATGATCTCAGAGATCCTTTCCAACTCTGAGTCAGTGATATTTCCATGATATTCATTTCAGAAGCGTTGTAGCTGGTCAAACATTATTTTGAGTGTATAAATTTTATAAATAAGGAAAGAAGTAGATAGGTGATAAATAGGAGAGAAAGGAAAATGGAGGTGGATATAGAAAGATATATCTTTGAAACTATCCCTGGTCCTGCCATCCTACCCTAAGCCATCTGCCAAGAACCCACAGCTGCTGTCCTACTCACTGTTACTCATCTACCTCATCTCTCACTCTATACCTTGAAAGTAGACAGTGAAGGGGTCTTAAAGTACAGATACTCCTTGTTTCTTAAGGATAAAGTAAAGATGGATTAATCTATGAAATTCTTATATTTAAAAACCAGATGAGTTAAGTATGGGGAGAAAAGATAGATTATGTCCACATGAAGGAAAGGATTTTCTGCCTCACTTTTTTTTTGGAAAAATGTTAGGTTTTTTCTTATTATTCCTCATGACATAAGGAAACAATGACACAGGAATAGTCTAATTCCATGAACTGAATTATAGTTAGACTAGTATCATCATGCCTTTATCTACAGATTTGTTATTTTTCATGTTTTGGGGGGGCCAACAAGATTCCCGGGATCTACCATTTCAACTTGGGAGAACCCCAAAGAACCCTGAGAACATAGATCTCCTGATCTTGCTCCAAAATTTCCCAAGGTAAGAATGAACTTCCCTTAAAACTAAAATGTTATTTATTGTTCTCCCCTACCAGCTATTTAGTTGAGAGAAGAGGCTCCATTAGAGTTCTGAAAAGAAAAAAAAAAGGCTATGTCCTGAAATATATATGTGTGTGTGTGTGTGTGTGTGTGTGCATAAAAGGCTATATGTTAAGCAAAATAATAGGAAACTTTTTCCCTACAATACAGTGCAAAAACACACACATGGACTCTCACTCATCATTGGGCAAGAGATGTCATACAGAGAATTCATGTTTGAAGCAGGTGGTTGGACGAGATAACTCCAGGGTCTCTACTAAGATTTTCAGAGTCTATAATCCTAGTTGGCAAAATCTATTGTTCTAAAAAACTTAATTAGGAGGGGATACTTTTTTTCAACTTTAAAATGTTGCCATTCTAATGCACATGTTCCCTAATTTGGCACACAGCAGTTGGCACATAATAATTGTTTAATAAATGTTAACTGACTGACTGATGGATTTGATTATTTGATATAGGAGAGAATCTGGCTGTGGAAAGAAAAAAAAGATACTTAACAGCAGCTTGGTTTATTTATTCCAATTAATAACTATTACTTAGAAACAATTATCTGAATATGTGCTACTTATATATTATCTTCATCTAGTTGCTGCTAATGTCAATAAAATTTGTAGGTCCTTTTCCAGAGAAGACTAATACATAAAGCTCAGGACACAGCATACTGGTGGCACTCATTAAATGCTGATTGTTGCCATTATTCTCTAAAATGCAAAGCATATTAATAATATTTCCTTAACTTATCTTCTAGTAAAGGTGGCTCTTCATCGAAACTGTCTGCATATGCTGGTTGTGAATAATAATCCGAATTATATGTTGGCTGAAAAACTTGTCCCGCGTAACCTGAAGATGCAATCATCTCTGGAGGAGCAAAAGCTGCAGGGTGGGGCTGTCTGGAATGAAAAATATTGTTATTAAACCATCTGTGAGATTAATACAATGATAAAACAAAGAAAGAAATCTGCTTTCTTTATTCTTTGTCAGATTCACCTAATTTACCTGGATTTCATTTGGTTCTCATAGGTATTTGACTATACAAATATTACGTTTAAAGTTACCTTCTGTTTGGAATGGGCTAGCTCTTTTTGAGTAAGAGTTTTCATAGGTTGTTTGTTTGTTTGTTTTTTTTTTAAAGGCAAGCTGATGACAACAGGCCTTACAAATAGTTGCACTGCCTCCATCAAAAAAATATTGAAATAGGACCTAAATCTGTGATTTCACAGATACAATGAAATCCTGTGTGGAAAAAAAAAAACCCTCCATCCAGTTATGCAGATTATCACTTTCTCTACAATTTATAGTCTCAGTGCATGGACTCTGAAAATTAATGACTTGCTCAACTCATACAGGCAATACAGATCAGAGGCAGAACTTGAAACCAGTCCTTCTTGGCTCCAAGACCATATTACTCTCTACTAAACTTTAGTGTCTTGAGAAAATCAAAATGTAGTTTTAAAATTATGCTGCTTCCTTCAGAACGAACCACTATGCATAGTCTACACAGCAGTCTTTTTATCCATAGCCATTCTTACAGATGGCAATGATGGTTTAGAGTCATCTTGATATATAGAAAATAAAGCAAGGCTAGAAAGAAGTCCTAGTATGTTTCTGAAGAGGTTCCCTTGGTCAACATGAAGACTGCTTTTATCCATATCTTTGTGAAGAGTGGAAATGAATAAGCAACAATATTATGAAAACATCGGGGGAGGAGGCTAAAATCATTAGAGATGGAGACGGGGAGAGGAAGGCAAAGTGTGAAGTTTAGGTATTTTGGTAACTTTTATATGAGGTGAGGAAGGCTATTTTTATATGGAAAGGGGCAGGGTTAGGAGAAAGAGTAAATTATTTTACAAATGATCAGATCTACTTAACATCTACAGCTCAGCTAAAAGATATAGGAGTTGATGTGTAATTTCAAGCATCTGAATTCAGATGCCAGAGAAGTCTCCACACAGGAGTACTAAAGAAACGGTGTCTTTTAACCGTTGCAATGTTATTCTTATTCAATGCCAGTAGAATTTATTGTACTGGGAGTGACTCAGTAAATGCTTGTTAAATAAACAAGGCTCAGGATGAAATTTCCCCCAATTCTTTATTCATTCACCTGATGGGGCAAAATTCTTTTGCTGAAAAATGAGAATATAAATTATAAATTTAAACAAAAAGCAAGAGTGGAATATTTTTCTGCAGTCCCCAAAGCACTGCATATGGTACTCTACTTTTAATAGGCACTTCACATATATTTAGCAATTGGTTAATTAGACGCATTTAGCATAGTGCTTGCAACAAAGTAAGCACTTAAAGAATATTTTTCCTTCCTTTCCTGACTATATACTTACATGAAGTACTGCGTTAGAAGCTGGGTGAGAAACTTTACCAAGAAAGCATAATTTATGGTCCGTAATCCTAATGCTAAAGAAGTTGGCAAGAAAGGGTCTACAGATTTAAGCACTTAGTATTATTGCTCACTGATATCTGGGTAACTCATTCTACTTAAGACAAATAATTTCTTAGTCTTTGATTCCTCCAGTTTCATAGGTAACCATCTACAAATGAGTGATTCTCTACAAACAGGTTGTAAACAGACATATTCTTAAGGGAGGAAGAAGGGATCTAAATTTGCACTTTCTAACATTTCTTTCTTTTTTTTTTTAAACAGTAGAACCCATACCTATGATTCCTTTCATGTGGGGAACTCCCAAGATGGAAATTTCCTCCACAAATGGCAATCAGCACTTCTCTGTAACTTGGAATCTTACTGAGTTGCCTAGGGCACTGAGGAGTCAAATGCCTTGCCCATCTTCACATAGCTAGTGTGTGCTAGCAGGAAAATTTGAACTTGGATCTTCCTGATTATATCACTCTATGCTATGGCTATGAAATGGAATAAAGTTTATATGTATTATATGATACATATCCCAAGTAGTTCAAACCATATTTCAATGAAAAAATTAATTATTCAACAATCTTGTAGTAGACAAGCAAGTAAGTACAAAATATTCTTATTTCATGTGAGAAAATTAAACCAGAGAGACATTGTCATTAGATGAAAGTCACATAGCAAATCAGAAAGTTAATTTTCCCCTGTCATTTATATAGTAAAAATATAAGTATATATAAGTATATGTATGACATATGTACACATAAAAGTATTTATGTATTTTTATGTATTTATGTATATTTATACAAGTAAAAGTAAAATAAATAGCTTTTTGGCTATGCTGCTACTTCAATAACTTCTATTTATATTTTGGTTTCCTAAGTTCATAATTATAACTTGTATTGTGAATGAGTATTAGAGAATTTTCTAATGAGTTTTTTCTTTCATTCTGACTTTGCTTTTGATTAAAAAAGAAAATTTTTTAGTAATGGTCAGAATGAAGACTTGAAAGGAAGGCAAATGATAATCTAAGGAAAGTTCCTACAATATCTTTTGAAGGATTTCAGTTCCTCTAAAATCTGGAGATCTACTGGTGAAAATCTCTAGTAGGTAAAAGATACAAGGAGATTGGAAAATTTTTCTAATGTCTAGAATGAAGTGTGACCTTGCCCTGGGGCCTCCTACAATGAATTCCTAAAAGTGAAAAGAAAAATTGATAGGCTACTCATTCATCTATTATACTAAAACAATAAACCTAGGACTATCATGTAAATTTCTTCAATATATTTTTAAACATATAAAGGATTTTTTTGGTCGGAGTATTTCTTGGTGCAAAAAAGAAATAGTAATCATTTTGGTCTCCTACATAGTTTGTCCTAGTTAAGTATATACCCAGAGTTCTGGCAAGGTTGCACAGTAAGAAGACATGTAGCCTGATTCTAAATAAAACAAATAAATAAATGGGGGAGAAGAGACAGAAAATAATTTTTAAAAAATCATCATAATAGACTAGATTGTGATAAAGAAAAGACAAGGAAGAAAGCAGTTGGGGGGCATTCCTCAAAAACAACAAATAAATATTATGGATATAAGAAACATAAAGATCTAGTATAAGACATATCAAATTGAATTATAAACCTTTTAAAAGAAACTAAGTAGGTTTTTGGTGTCAGCAAAGAAGTATCTGACATTTATAATGAGGTCTTTCACCAGAAAAAAAAAAGAACAAGACAAATTGGTAACAAAAGACATCAATATAGATAAAATAGTGGAAAAATCTGAAGGAAGAAAAAGAGATGGAATCAATGGAAATAAAATTATCTGACAGGAAAACAAGTTTTCAGAAGCAGCAGAACATACCACAAATATGATCAAAGAACAAAAATTTGCAGAATCTTAAAAACACTACACATTAAAAGTATAGAACCAGAAGAAAGAAGTCCATAGATGCTCTGGGTCATAAAATTATCTTAAAAACATAAAGAAAACTTCCGGGTCAAGAAAGTTTTCCAGCAGTAGCCTGTTAAGAGACAGAATAAAAATTCTAATACTTCACCAAACATCTCCAGAGAGAAATGTCAAATTCAGTTCAGCCACTAAGATTTGGCATCATGCTCCAAAGCTTCATTGATAGAGAGAAATTTTAAATGATCAAGAAGAAAAGTATCATTTATCAAGATTCTTGTAGAAATTTCAAAGGATTATTCACTCATCACAAGAAAACAAAGAAAACAAGAAACCTGGTTCATAGAAAGGGAAATTTGACTTAATTGCAGAATCTTCTACTTCCTTAAATTTAGAATAATATTTGAATATAAAATAATATATTTTGATTCTATCAACATTTCTAAGAATTTTTGCAAAAAAAATAAGCACAATTAGATCATATAGTTTCTACATTTTTCAGTCAAATGTGTGACTATAAAGATCTTATATCACATAAATGAACATTTATGAAATTTTACCTGTTTTCCCTTTTAATCCTTTCATCTAGAATATCATTAGTTTAGGTACATCTTAAGGATTTTATTGACATGAAAATGTGTGGATTTCCTGCCCCATCCCCATATATTCAATATCCTGTGGGAAGCCAATAAAAGAATAGATAAAAATCTGAGACTCCTCTTTTGACTCCTTTTATGATTCTTGTGATTTCTTGTTGAAAAGTATTATGGCCTTATTGAAAAGCTTTAAGTTCCTATCAAACCTGAATTTAAAGGGTTAACACTGTTAACACAGCAAGGAATGCTGCTGCCTGGTATAGCCAAGGCCAAAATCTTAGGAAGGGGCAATTCATCCCTGAGAAAAATATTCTCAACTTGGCTTCCTGATAAGATGCCAGTCAAAATTCAGCCTTGGCCTTGGTCTATTCTGAAGCCAATGTTTTGAGTTTTGATGTGACATAATTTGTAACTTCTGCGCATCTGCAGAGTTTCGGAGGGGTCTTTTGTGTGAAATGAGTCTTGAAATATATATAATAAACTCCATGCTCCTGGAGACAGAGCTGGAAGCATGAGGTAAAAGACAGCTCCCTTATTCTGTCCTTATTTCCTTATCAACTAAACTATCCTTATAAGATTATCAGAGATGATAAAGAGATCTCGACAATATCCTCTTCATTTTCAACAACTTATGAATTTATTCCCCAGTGACTTCAGATTGTGATATCTCCAGCATAAACTTCCTCTCTTTGTACTTAACATTTTATTCTTAGTATCATATCAATGATATTAGATTTTTTAAAGTGTTTCTTATAGAAATCTTTTGTTTCCTTGTTCCCTGTCTAGTTTCATACTTAAATATTCCCAAAATGATCTCATTTATGTATTTCTGATCAAAATTTATGTAAACTCATTTTCCCTCCCCTGCTTCTTGCTTTTTTGTACTTACAATCTTCTACTACCCTCCTTCATTAGATTTTACAAAAGGGTATTCATTCTAAACTAATGTTGACCTTGAAAGACATATTTCTCTTCAATTACTGGCAAAAAAAAAATTTTGCTTTTGCTAGCTGAGTTTGTTCCTAGTATCTCTTCATCTACTTATTTTATGACTAATTTATAACAGTTAAAATTCCTTCAGAAATTATGTTAATTTGTTCATTTGGGATTTTTATGCACTTTCCATTTACTGGTATCAATAACTTGCTTAAGTAGGTCAAACCATAGCTGCCTCAGTAGCATGGCATATCTTCTCATTTGTACTTTTGCAAATAATGTTGTTCTGTGTTTTAATAAGTCTGAGATTGGGCTTTACAAAAATGACTCATTCTGAAGTGACTCCTACACCAGTAATCAATTGATTTTTATAAATAAAAATATAAACAATTTCCTTTTTAAAATGTTATTTGGTGATTTTCATGTCCCAACTTACTTCTTGACAACAGCATTCTGCAATACGTAAATATCAGACTTCAGCATAGTCTACAAAGCACTGTTTTCTCTGCAGGAGTGTTTACAGAGAGGAAGAGACAGTATTTCTTGATTATGCATAAGTATAGGCCCTCAAAGGGAATATACTCTTAGATCTTAAGATCTTTTTATCTCTTAAAAATTATTGAGGACCACAAAGAGCTTCTCTTCATATGAGTTGTATCTATTAATATTTATTACATTAGAAACTAAAACTTATAAATTTTAAAATATCTAATTTATTTGACATAATAATACATCTATTAGATGTTAACACAAGGAGCATATTTTTATAAAACACAACTTTTCCAAACAAAAAAGTGAGGCCTAGAAGGAGCACTGAATAGTGGCAAGCTGGAGTCTGAGAACCTGAGTTTGCTGTTCAGTCATCTTAATAATTGTAAAAAGAGACAAATATGAAAATAATCAGAGGTAGCATGTCAATGGCTCTTTCAGGAAAAAAGAGGTAAAAAGCACTTGGAATGAGACTCCTATTTAAATCAACATATTCTTTCATGCTTTAGTGATGTCATTTTGGTCCTCTTCAAGTATAAGGGACAACCAGACCAGTGGTGACCTTGAGCAAATCACTCTGGGCTTCTATTTCATTATCTTTAAAATGAGAAAATTGGACTAGGCTCTTTAACCATTTCTGTTTCACACATCCCTTTCTGGAATCTGGTAAAGTCTATGGACTCTTTCTTAGAAGAATATTTTAAATGAACACAATATGATACAGAGGATTATAAAAGAAACCAATTATATTAATACACAATATCATTTCAAAAAAAAAAAGTTAATGGACCTCAGGATAAGAATCCCCACACGAGATCATCTCTAAAGTCTCTACCAGCTATAGAGATTAAAAATGGTCCTTGTATTTTGATGAAAATTAGATTCTTTTATAATATCAAAAGGTGAACTCTTTAGGGAGAGGGATTTCCATTGATACAAAAGTAGTATACTTACTCTCTGACTCCATATGGATTTCCATAAACATCTGCATCATCATAACTTTGTTCTTGATTGTCAATAGTATAATTAGATTGATAAAAGTCTGAGTCAAATTCTCCCATAGTTGACATTCTGAAAAATCATAACCCCCCCAAAAAAATAGATTTTACTAACAGTGAAAAGTAAAGATAAAGAAAACTTGGTCTGGGAGAAAAAAAAAAAGAATTTCAGGTGGCACGACTGGCTAGCTTACTGCTGATGAATAACTCTATGGAGAAAATTAAGCATTTTAAAAGGTACATTTAACTGTCACTTACAAGATGCGAACCTGTGAAAAAAGCAAAGTGTGTATTTAATATTCAAAGCCTCCCTTTCCTTGAACACTTACCCATCCCAGCTTCCCGGTGTTATGTTCTCTGTACTCTCTTAAAATTTGTTCCCGGAAAGTATTAATCACTCATATCTTAATGTGAAATCTATATATCTTGAAGAAGATATTTATCTTTTGAACTTTGTCTCTGATTATAGAATTTTGGCTTTGTCCCTTGTTAAAGAAATATCAGCAAATCAGCAAAAAAGTAGGTTACTTATTTTTTGATGATAGTGTCTTAAACTCTAGAAGTTATATCCTATATGTAGGTAGGTACCTACCCTAGCTCTACATTAAGCCAGACCTGCAGAGCATGGTAAACAATTCTTCTATCTACTGCATCCCCTGAAATTCCCTCAAATACTCATTTCCCCATGTTTACTTGAAAGTAGGGTACGAAAGTTACCCTGCATGCTGAAGCTCTGGGATTATGAGTGTAAATCAGCCTGAAAATGGGATAAACTTAGAATCCAAACTTAGAATCCAAAATGGAAGAGGAAAGGAATATGGTTGGTTTGTTTTTTTCCCATCCACATACTGGGGCATAATACTTCAACACTCCCAGATCAAGAGGAGAACCGAACTAATTATAATTAGCACAAACTACATTAATATCAATGTTCTTTTTTAAAATGAGTTTCTTTTTAAAACTTAATTTTTTTCTTTTAAAGGAGATATGATTATTTTTAAAATCACAGGGAGTAATTCATGTAATTAAAGTCATCCACACAGCATTGCATTTAACAAATTTTAAATTATATCCCAGAAACAGCTTCAACCTTAAAAATCAACTCCTTCATTAATCAACAACATTCAAAGTAACAATTGTCCTATATATCAACTTTGTTTGGCTTAAAGGAAAAAAAAATAAAGATTTTTCAAAATTAGGTGGAGCAGATTTATGTGTGTTAATTTTAGCAAATCAAGATTTTTCATTAGTAATGTGTATAAAAGTAGTTATGAATTATGTAAACTAAAAATTAGGACCAACATGGTGATAAATCTTTTAAGAGTTTATGATTTAGGGAATTTAAAATTTAATAACATTAGCTTTCAAAGGCACTGAAGTGCCTTCTTATAAAACATGGAAATTGATTTCATTAAAGAAGTCTAGAAGTTTTTTAGAATACGCAAACCCTTGTATACCAGAGTTACTGATATAGATGCTATTCCTGTTTATACCTACTTGCTGCATTATCAGACACATACCTTTGTATTATTTGGGGTCGAAAAATCTTCTAATAGATATAACCAACTTGAGGAAGAAAAAAATTCAGCTGGGTAAGAAGAGGATCCAGGCTATTTATAACTTTCTAAATTTGTCACTTGACCAGCCCATACCGAAAAAAGAAGAAGGAAAGAAGCCAACTTGCAACACAACTAGAATGTGACAACACTTTGCCTAGTTTACTACCAATAGTCAAAAATGTACAAGCATTCATTTGAAAAAAGTAAGTCTCAAAAGTCAATTATTTTCATGTCCATTTCCCATCAAGGTCTAAAACTGTTTTTTGGATATAAACAATGTAATTAAGTTATCCTTAATTTCTTGTCATTTGAGCCATATGTAATTATTTAGATTGGTCAGTGAGTAGACTAAGATTTTTCAGAATTTTTAATAATTTTGAGTGAAAAGCAACAAATATTGCAAAATTTCAATATGGCAAGAGTATTAACACCAAGGGCCTCCTGGAGTTTTTTTTAATTTTTTAATCATTTATTAATATTCATTTTTAACATGGTTACATGATTCAAGCTCCTACTTTCCCCTTCACCCCCTGCTCTCCCCCCACCCATAACCGATGCACATTTCCACTGGTTTTATCATGTGTCATTGATCAAGACCTATTTCCAAATTGTTGATAGTTGCATTGATGTGGTAGTTTCGGGTCTACATCCCCAATCATGTCTGCCTCAGCCCATGCGTTCAAGCAGTTGTTTTTCTTATATGTTTCCTCTCCTGTAGTCCTTCCTCTGAATGTGGGTAGCTTTCTTTACCATAAATCCCTCAGAGCTGTCTTGTGTCATTGCATTGCTGCTAGTACAGAAGTCCATTACATTCAATTTTACCACAGTATATCAGTCTCTGTGTATAATGTTCTTCTGGCTCTGCTCCTTTCACTCTGCATCAGTTCCTGGAGGTCTCTCCAGTTCACCTGGAACTCCTCCAGTTTATTATTCCTTTTAGCACAATAGTATTCCATCACCAACATATACCACAATTTCTTCAGCCATTCCCCAATTGAAGAGCATACCCTCCTTTTCCAGTTTTTTGCCACCACAAAAAGCGCAGCTATAAATATTTTCATACAAGTCTGTTTATTTATGATCTCTTTGGGGTACAAACCCAACAATGGTATGGCTGGATCAAAGGGCAGGCAGTCTTTTATAGCCCTTTGAGCATAGTTCCAAATTGCCAGCCAGAATGGTTGTATCATTTCACAACTCCACCAGCAATGCATTAATGTCCCAATTTTGCCATATCCCCTTCAACATTCATTACTCTTCCCTGCTGTCATTTTAGCCAATCTGCTGGGTGTGAGGTGATACCTCAGAGTTGTTTTGATTTGCATTTCTCTAATTATTAGAGATTTAGAACATTTTCTCATGTGCTTATTGATACATTTGATTTCTTTACCTGAAAATTGCCTATTCATGTCTCTTGCCCATTTATCAATTGGGGAATGGCTTGATTTTTTTATACAATTGATTTAACTCTTTGTATATTTGAGTAATTAGACCCCTGTCAGAGTTTTTTGTTATAAAGATTTTTTCCCAATTTGTTGTTTCCCTTCTGATTTTGACTATACTGTTTTTGTTTGTACAAAAAAAGCTTTTTAGCTTAATATAATCAAAACCATTTAATTTACATTTTGTAATTTTCTCTAACTCTTCCCGTCTCTAGGCCTGGCTCTCAATCCACTGAGCTACCCAGCTGCCCCTTTTGCTTGGTTTTAAAATCTTTCCTTTTCCAGAGATCTGACAAGTATACTATTTTGTGTTCACTTAACTTATTTATAGTTTCCTTCTTTATGTTCAAGTTATTCACCCATTCTGAATTTATCTTGGTGTAGGGTGTGAGATGTTGATCTAAACCTAATCTCTCCCATATTGTTTTCCAAATTTCCCAGCAGTTTTTGTCAAATAGTGGATTCATGTCCCAAAAGTTGGGCTCTTTGGGCTTATCATACACTGTCTTGCTGATGTCATTTACCCCAAGTCTATTCCACTGATACTCCCTTCTATCTCTTAGCCAGTACCATATTGTTTTGATGACTGCTGCTTTATAGTATAGTTTAATATCTGGTACTGCTAGGCCCCCTTCCTTCACATTTTTTTCATTATTTTCCTTGATATTCTTGATCTTTTGTTATTCCAAATGAAATTTGTTATAGTTTTTCCTAATTCAGTAAAGAAGTTTTTTGGTAATTTGATAGGGATGGCGCTAAATAGGTATATTAATTTGGGTAGGATGGTCATTTTTATTATGTTAGCTCATCCTACAGTGATTACACTGATAGTAAGGTTTAAATATTACCTCTTAATGCTCTCTTCCTCTCCTTCTTATAATAGTATTTATCTCCTCCCCTTCCCATGCCCTCTTTGTGTGTAATAGAATATCCTATTTTTCTTATTTACTCAGATTTCTCTTGGTGTCTCCTACTATTCCCCCCCCCCTTTTTCCCATCCCCCATGTCATCTTAGACCATTTAGTATCCTGTCCTCTCCCTATGAATTATTCTTCTGGTTGCTATAATAGTGAATATTATAATAATAAATAGAGGTCACTACAGAGAATTATACATAGCATTTCTCAACATGGGAATACAGATAATTAGATCTTATTTAAGCTCTTAAAGAGTCAAATTTAAAAAAATTATGAGTTTTCTTTCTTTTCCCTTTGTTTCTTATTTACCTTTTCATGTTTCTCTTGATGTTTGTGGTTGGATACCAAACTTTCCATTTAGTCCTGGTCTCTTTAGTGCAAAAACTTGGAAATCTTCAATTTTGTTGAATGCCCATACTTTCCCCTGGAAGTATATAGTCAGTTTCGATGGGTAGTTGATCTGTGACTGAAGGCCCAGCTCTCTTGCCTTTCTGAATATCGTATTCCAAGCTTTGAGGTCTTTTAGCATGGAGGCAGCCAGATCCTGTGTGATCCTGATTGGTACTCCTTGATATTTGAATTGTCTCTTTCTGGCTTCTTGTAAGATTTTTTTCTTTTACTTGATAGCACTTGAATTTGGCTATTATATCCCTAAGTGTTGACTTTTCTGGGTCCAGTGTAGAAGGTGATCTATGGATCATTTCAATGTCTATATTGCCCTCTTGTTGTAGAACTTCAGGACAATTTTGCTGAATAATTTCTTTAAGTATGGAGTCCAAGTTTCTATTAATTTCTGCTTTTTCTGGAAGACCAATAATTCTCAAATTGTCTCTTCTAGACTGGTTTTCTTGGTCTGTCACTTTTTCATTGAGATATTTCATGTTTCCTTCTATTTTATCAGTCTTTTGACTTTGTTTTATTTGTTCTTGTCTTGAGAGATCATTGGCTTCTAATTGCTCAATTCTAGCCTTAAGGGACTGGTTTTTGCCTATGAACTTTTGGTTTTCCTTTTCAATCTGGTCATTTCTGGTGTTGTTTGCTTATCAGTTCATTTAATTTCTGAGCCTCACTTTCCAATTGCAAAATTCTGCCTTTTAAACTGTTATTTTCTTGCCAGCTCTCTTCCATCTTCCTCAACATCTCATTTTTGAACTCTTCCATAGCTTGTGACCCAGTTTTCATTGTTTTGGGAAGGTTTGGATACTTGTTTGTCCTCTGTTGTCTGGATTTTCTCTGTGTAAAAGTTGTCGAGTGTTCCAGATTTTTTCTTGATAATCTTTTTCTTCTGGGGTTCTCGGCTTGCCATTGTTAGCCCCACCCCTTCTCAGCTTTGTCTTCACACTCAGGGTCTTACTTCTCTTTCTAGGCTCCCGAGGAGGGCTCAGGTCTCCTTGTCCTCGGGGTGGAGCCTCCTGGTTGTCCCCCGTCTGCCCCTCTGCCCGAGGCTCCTTCAGCAGTCTCAGGGGCTGCTTCCACAGCCGCATTCCCGTCTGCCCACCTTCAAAGTTGCGCCCTGTTGTGGGGTTCCTTCATTCATCTGGATTTGTTTTTATGTCCCCTTGAGGAGTCCTGTATGCTTCGGTTAGGAGAGATCAAGCAGCTGCTCCTTACTCTGCCGCCATCTTAAACGGAAGTCCTCCTGGAGTTTTTTTAATGTGATTTTGAAAGCATGTTTCAAAACAAAAAACATTTTTTTTTAATTTATATGGTTTATATTAACAATTTACATGGTCAATTTTTCAGCTCTACCCTAAGAGAGGGAAAATTTCACCCTGGGATAAGGACTCCTGTTTTCATGCTTTTTTCCATTCACACTAGATCTCTGTCTGGTTTGGTCATTATTCAGGAAGAACTGAGGATTTATGTGTCCATCCTTACAGCCATTGTCCATCAATCAACAAACATTTATTAGTTATCTAGTATCAACTAGTGACACATGGTAGGCACATAACATTTATAATTCTCTGGGTGTGGGAGATAGTATGGAATAGTGAATAGAAAGCTGCCCTCTAAGCAAAGAAATACTAGGTACTAGTTCCACTTCTGTAAACACTTGCTGTGTGACTTTGGGCAAAACATTTAATCCTTCAGTGCTCTAGGCGACTCTTCCAAGACTCTAAGTTTCAGAAATGATCTTCATTGGTAAAAGCTTTTTCCCTCAGACATTCTCTATACTAAAGAAATCATAGGTTTATCCCTATGTGCCAGATGCCTTCTCCAAGTTACTGGAAAGGTAATCTAGGAAAATCTCCAACTTGTATGGTGAAACCAGTCTTAGAATACAAGAAATCCTTCTAACACATATCCCCTTTCTAGGAGATTATGTCTGTGTGAAGGCAAAGTGTCTTGGACTGACAGCAATTTTTCCTTCTGCATTATCCTTCTTCTTGCTTTTTGCTCCCCACTGAAACTCACAGTGGGCATCTACCCAGGGTCCTTAGAGGGTCTTAGAAACTAGGAAATATTTCCAATCATCATCTGCCCAAGCAGCTTGGGGTGATTTTATAGACATCCAACTTTGTCCTTCCTCAGGAGCAAAGAGTCTGATTAAATGAATTTGCTGAATTGCCTTGACAGAAAATGGCATATAATAATGGAACATTAATCTAAGCCTCAGGTGCACCATAAGCTATGAAATGTTGGAGTCCAAATGATTTCCATCTCCTGAGAAGTACATTAATGGACCATTAATACATATCCTGGAGTGTTTTAAAACTATTCTTATACATGCATATTGTATTAAAATGTGAATTAAAATGTGTTTTCATGAATCTATACCCCAATTCTAAAAGTTTTTTTTAAAACTTTTAATCAAAGGATAGAGAATAAAATTAATATTTTGAATTACAATGACTATCATTTTAGGTCACCTGATTTAAACCATGATTTTAATTAGTGTAAAATAGTAAAAGTTTTAAGAGGCTCAGAACACTTTTTAATGTGAAATGTTATTCGCACTTGATTCAAAGATTCAAATTCTAAGCCCTTCTCAGAATCCCTGAAAATATCTGGGTCTGTCACCTAGGAACATGACATAATAACAGCAGTACAAGATTTTGATTCAGAGGCTCTGGATTTGAATCTTGTAATCTGTCACTTACTAGCTCCGTGGCCTTGAAATTAAATGACCTCAAATAGGTCAATTAATCTCTCTAGGTCTCAGTTTCCTTACAAAATGAAGGAGTTAGACTAGATAACCTTCCTGACTGAAGTCTATGACACTAAGACTCCTGAAAGGTTTCAGAGATATTGCAAGGGGTCTATGAAAATATATTAAATATCAATGTCCTACTGATCTTTAAATAGCTTAAAAAGAAAAAGCAATATGAGTCAATATAATAAATAAGCAAACCTTTAGATTAAAGTAATACCATTTTAGATGATGTGATTAATAAAATAATCAAATTCACTTAACAAAATAACTAATATTATATAAAACTTTAATTTTTACACAGCTCTTCCTATCTATTGTCTTGTTTGATCCTCACAATAGACATGTGAAAATGTGTTATTATTATCTCCTTTTCACAGATGGGGGAAAATAAGGTTGAGAGTACAAATGTCTTCTCTAAAATCAGGTTTTGAACACAGATCTTGAGGAATCTCGGTATAATGTTTTATCCCCTGGTCCACATAGTCATCTTATGGAAGTGCTTAGCATCAGACCTTTAATAAATATTTATTGCTTATTGGCCTACCTAATTGTTTTTGTATATTTTCTCATTCGATGGATGCCAAAATTATATCACTATTATCACAAAGGAGTCCACATTGTTAATATTAAAAAGGGGTCTTCATATACTAAAAGACTGGAACATATCCATAAAACTTAAAAATTATTTAAAGATTATATGCATTAGAAATAACATTTGTAGATGCTCATGAAGGGCACCAAAATGAAGGTTTAATTGACTTTGTGTCCTATTCTGAAATGAAAAGTCCTCCTGAAGGGCTGTATATAACCAGAGATGGTGGAATAATGAGACTAGTTGAAGACATTCTTAGTAGTTCTTCCACACCTCCCATGACCCTGAAGTTCCAACCCTATGGGAACAAGACACTGAGACATGAGGGTTGTAGGCAGAGAACTTAGTAAGATGAGGGATGCTGCCTATCTCCCCTGGCTATGGGATCAAATAAAATAAGCATGGACATGCAAGGAAAATGGAATATAAAACTAAATGACCAAAGCCAAAATGTGTGAAGTATAAAATGGGTTAAGAGAGAAAGGTCCAAGGGAGGAGCAATAGGTTAGACAAAGAAAAGAAAGAGAGATACTACATTAGTAAGAAGGGAAGCCTGAAATGAAGGCAAAAAATAAATTTGCCTTCAAATGAAGCCTCTTCTACTTCTTTTTTTCTTTTTTTTTAATAAAAAGAACTAACGGTTGACTTCTCTATATAGTTATAATCAGAAAGAAAATGCCATGCCTAATAGATTCCTTTGATAGTTCATTCTCTAGCTCCAGCTTTCCAATTGTCCCCACTTGATTTCTTTAGTACATTCCACATTATTCCTTTTCATTCCCTCTCACCCCAGTTGAGCTGGCCTATTTGCTATATTCTCTGAACTCAGCATTTTACCTCCCACCTCCTAGTTTTTGCATTGGCTACTTCAGAAGCCATCCGTGGAATAGATTTCCTTCTCACTGATACCTATTAGAAGCCATGTATTTCTTCAAGGTGTCACCTCCTACATTGTGTCCCCTGATACCCGATAATGTTAGTGCTCTTTCTCCCTTTTTCTCTCCTCTTTCAGATTGTTGTTGTTCAGTCTTTCTGGCATGCCTGACTCTTTATGATCTCATTTGGAGTTTTCTTGGCAAAGATACTAGAGTAGTTTGCCATTTCCTTCTCAAATTCATTTTAAACTTGAGGAAACTGAGGCAAAGAAGATTAGGTGGCTTTCCTAGGGTCACACAGGAAAGTTTCTGAGGCTGGATTTGAACTGAGGTTTTCCTGACTTCAAGCTTGGCACTCTATCCACTATGCCTCTCTTCAGATTATTTTTGCGATTCTTTAATTGTGTAAATGTTGTTTCTTTTAGTAGAATGCAAGCTCCTTATAAACCTAATAGAATCTGGTATATATTAAAACAACCTCTAATGCAACTTGCTTGGTAGAAGAGACTAGGGAGTCTGAATCTAGGACAGTATGATAATGTGTCATAGAGATAAAGAATGAAATGAGAACCAGGAAAGTACTTTATAAAAAACAACTTTGTACAAGACAAAAAACTTTGAAGTCTGTAAGAATTATGATAAATATATTGACCATACAGTAATGGATGAGTCTAAAATATTGCTGATGAAACATTAAATCTATGTCCTGACAACAGACTTATGGTTCAGAATGAATCTTATATATAAAACAAATACATGTATATGCATACATACACACACTTACTACATATTTATTGTAAGAAGTTTTCTTATTTTTACAGTGAGTGAGTGGTAGAAGGTAAATAGACCCTTTTCATTTTAAGTAGAAAAATTGGAGATACTACAGATGTGGAATGCTACATATACTTTCAGAAGAAGTCACTTTATTGTTATTTTTGTTTAATTTAAATGTCTCATAAAATGAAGGTAATCTAAATATTTGCAATGTAAAAACAAAACATATTAATAGAATTTTCAAAATATTTAAAGATTACATCCATTAGACATAAGTAGAAACATTTGCAGATGCTCATGAAGGGCACAAAAATGAAAGCATAATTGATTTTGTGTCCTATTCTGATACAAAAAGTGCTCCTGAACAGCTGAGTATAACCCCAAAAAATGGCAGGATAATTAGGCTAGTTGAAGACATCCTTAGCTCTAGATAGCAACATTTCTATTGCAGAAGTCACTCTCAAAGCAAACTTTCTCATAAAAGCAGAAGCAATAGTGGCAATAGCAATAGCAATCATTCTAAAATTAGATCCCTTTCCAAGTCTGGTTTCTATTCTAGGAATAAGAGTTAAAGCCATTGCAAGAACTGCAGTTGAGGAAAAGAAGAAAAGGAATTTAAGAAAGGAAGGCAAAAAGTAGACCCACAATGTAGAACAGGAAAGGCCTATAGTCAAAGCAAAATCCAAAGTAGAGAAGAAATTAAAAAATATCGAAGTAAGGAAAGTCAAGAGTAGTGTCAATAAGAGAGAATGAAGGAGGAAAGCATGGAAAGTATAAGTAGAAACACAAGCAAAAAGAAAAGGTGAATTCAAAAGAAAAGCATCAGCAAGATCTAAAGAAGAAGCAGAAGCAAAAGTAAAGGAAAAAGGAATAATGGGATCCAGGGCCATAGGAAAGGCAAGGACCAGGGAAAGGGAGAAAGAAGAGAGGAAGGAATAGGATTGGGAACAAGATGGACAGCAAAAGTATGTGATGGAGGCATGTACACTCTTCCCTTCTGACTTTCAATCCTGTATTAGAAGCTTTGTGAGCCTACTTCCAGCCATGATTGATGGAAGGTCTAGTGCTATGTGTTCATAAAGAGTTATCTAACTGGCTTCAGAGCCATACATATCCCTCTTCCCTTATCCTTTTGTAAAATCTGTATCTTCCCTAGTGACTTTTCATTTAGGAAGTAACACTGTAAACCTCCACATGGAGGTTATGGGGAAATGTCTTCAGCTGCCTCAGCTCCTCACCTTCACATATATTGGGAGTACAAACAGTACCTGTTTTATTTTTATTTATTTTTTTTTTTTTGTAATCTTAGGTAGATGAGTATCTGGAGACAGA
Source organism: Gracilinanus agilis (assembly GCF_016433145.1). Taxonomy (NCBI): domain Eukaryota; kingdom Metazoa; phylum Chordata; class Mammalia; order Didelphimorphia; family Didelphidae; genus Gracilinanus; species Gracilinanus agilis. The sequence goes on along the minus strand of NC_058135.1, from coordinate 170,853,733 downwards.
ATGGACCAAATAATGATCTTGAGAACTTTAAAAGTCAGAAAAACCTTCAATAATAAAACCTAATAGCAAAGACTATTAAAACTAGTAGTGGCAGTGGCAGAATCTGATCAATACATTGCCTTGAGGAGTATCCCACTCTAACCAATCTGACAGTAGATTGATCTGTCAGTGAAAAAGACACCATACTCTTCTTCAAAGAGCTATTCAAGATAAGCTAGAGTGTGATTCATCAATTGGAAACATCATACCCACAAGGGGCCAAAAGGACCCCTAGGGTTTACTAAAAGTCTAGAAGTACCTCTTTAGCTCCATATGGGCCCTACAAGTTTTTGTTGGGACCTGACCACTTTTGTGCTTTAATGCTGAAACCAAACTCCTCAGCAATTGAATGTATGCATGGCAGAAAATGTATCTCCATTTTGGAAGGAAGTTTTTGTAACTATTGTACTCCCTATGCCTTCTGAGTAAATATTTTTTTGTAAAAGACACCTGATGACAACTGGTTAATCATTTTTGGAAAGAACATCCTGAATGGGGGCTCATGAACAATAATATTAGAGTCCATTTGCCCTAAAGTCCTTAAGAGAGAAATAGTCATTGCTCTCTAGGATCTAACCAGGCTTTGGGAGTGAGAGGTGGGATGGTGAGCCCAGAAGGAGTGCTATATGTGCAAAAAGCAAAAGGAACAACAAATGAGAAAACAGAAGCAAAAGTTAAAAAAGAAAGACTAAGAAAATTTCCATCCTAGGTCTCAACCATGCTCTCATTCCAAAAAGAAGGAGGACATAATGCCAAGGTCTGATTTAAAATAATGCAAAGGTGAGAAGTGAGGGAAGTATCAGGGAAAGGATATGGAAATAAATCAGGAAATTCAGTCCAGGAATCAGAAATCCAGTCTGAATTTAAATCCAAATAAAAACCCAGTATTATCTCAGCATCTCATTCCAGATTAAAATCAGCCTCATGAATCAGATCCCAGTCTAAGTCTAGGTCTATTTATTCCTCCAAATGACCTTGAAGGTCTAGATCTGGATCCCACCCAACGTCCTAAACTTACTGCCAGCACAGATGGAACTTTAAGTGAAGAATCTTTTGTACATTTTGGGTTATTCTGGCACAAGTGATTGCAGTAGAATACATGTTGATGCTGCACCTTTTTAAGTCTCCCAATGGTGTGTCTATAATTATGAAATCTCACTACCTGCTCTCTTTCCCTGTAAGGCTTCCTGGTACTAGGTTGCTTTTCTCAAATAAAAGATCTTTATTAGATGATTCTCAATAGACCATTTCAAATGCCTTGGTTTTCAGGGTTGGCCTTATACAAAGAGAGCTCAGTACCTGATAGCTTTTACATTAGAATGATGATGTATATATTGGTGTAATGGCTTCAATCATTTTTACCTTTTAGTTGATACTCTTTGAGGTATGACATTTAGTAAAAATACTTAGTCATTGGTTTCATATTTTTGGACCTAATAAAGTTGTGAACAGCACAATCAAGACAATTGATACCTGCAGAAACCATAGGAAACCAATAGTAGAATTCTATATGCTAGTAGTATTGTGACTATATTCTTGCTTTACATATTTAAAAAACCTTTTCATTTTATTTTTTCCATCTTGCAAAATATAGCAACCCTCATATTCCTGTCAGAATAAAGACTATTTTCCGCATAATACAAATAAAATAAGATGTGTGATTCTGGAGTCATAAGCTGGTGCCCAGAAGCAATTGCACTGGCAGGAGATAAGGATTAAAGAAAACTGAGTAGTTTCAGAGAAGTGTTTTCACTTTGGCAATGGGAGGTAGCAAGACAGAACAGATAAAGCACTAGAATTGGAATGATGATCCCTGGGTTTTGAGCCCTCCATAAGACACTTGCTAGCTGTGAGAGATTGGACAGATCAGTTCACTTCTTAAAGTCTCAATTTCTTACTGAGAATCAGCCAGCTACTAGCTGTGTGACCCTTGGCAAGTCACTTAACCTCTGTCTACCGCAGTCTTTTCAACTGTAAATAAGGGAAATAATTGCACTTACCTCCCAGGTTTGCTGTGAAAATCTGATGAGTGGGAGTGGAAGTTGGGAGGGTGAGCCCAGAAGTGCTCTAAGTGCAAAAAAGCAAAAAAGCTCAGCAAAAGAGAAAAGAGCAGCAAGTAGAAAAACCAGAAAGACTAAGAACATTTCCAATCTGAATCTGCAGAATCATCTATTTCACAGTGTAATTGTGAAGATCCAAGGAGTTCATCTATGCAGAATATTTTATAAATTTAAAAGTATTACAGAAACAGCAGCTGTTATTAATAATGTCATTAGGAATTTACCAGTTAACGCATGATTTATTACTGGCTTATAATTAATTTATTATTGTCATGTACCACTATCAGCTGCCTAGCAGCCGAAGCAATACTTGGGAGTTCTGGACCAGGAGTCAGGAAAGTATGAGTTGAAATCTGACCTTACACAGTTCCTCGTTTGACTCAGAGCAAATCATTTAGCTGCTGCCTGCATCAGTTTCCTATTATCATCCGTAGTGAGGATGATAATAATATTTACTTCCTATGGTGGCTGTGAGGATCAAATGAGATAATATTTGTAAAGTTACTAGCATAGGGCTTAATAAATGCTTGTTTCTTTCCTTCTATATAGAAGAATGGGGATGGGGCAGTGCTAATATTTGAACTGCCTACTTCAGAGAATTTTGAGGTGGTTATCCAAAAAGTGCAGTTATCTTTAGACAAGGCTCCTCTGGAAAGAGAGTTTGCATATGGCAGCCTATATTCCTCATTCCAAGAAATGAGGTATATAAAAAATGGCACATTTAGAGGAGGAAAGGAAGGAAACAGTTTGGAAATAGTCACAATTAGAAATCTCAACTTCAGCATTTATATATAAGGAGAAACTCCCAATAAGTCTGGTCTTTCCCAATGTAGTTATCCATGTCAACCTAAAATCTGAATTGCTAGTATTAACAATTGTAGCTCCAGTAGTTGTTACTCAGTCCCCTAATTTGTGGTCATTTGGTCAATGAGTTGGATGTTCTTGACTAGAAAATGAAAGCTGTCCTAATTATGTAAAAATTGCAGGCAGGGATTGACATATTGAATGGAGAAGGAAAAGGCAGGGAGAGAGAAAGGGTATTGATCCAGTGCAAGGCTAATTAACCCTTGAATTAAATTAGTGCTAATTTTAGATAGGTAGGCAGGAAAATTAGATGAATTGTTTAGTTGCCTTGGTAAAGCTAAAGTAGAAGGAGCCTAAATAAGATAGAAAATATTTGAGTTGAATTCAGAACACAGAATACAGATTTATCCATTCATTCGATAGATGCTTATTGGGCCTTCTCTTTGTACACGTAGTTTAGATGTTGTGAGGGAATGGAAAAAATAAAAGACAAGGTTCTTGCCCTTATGGAAATGAAGCATAATTAAGAATATAAAAACTGACACCAGGGGGAAAAGACACAGAACCAAAGACAAATGCATGAGAATGCAGCGCAAGCGGCAAATTCATCTTTGAGGGAACACAGAACAAAGGTATAATCATTGTGGAGGAAAGTCATTGATCCATTCAACAAATATTTAATGAGTGCCTACTCGGTACATGTTTCAACAGTGTGAGGAATACAAAGAGCAGAAGGCAGCATTAAGTAGGGAAAAGAGGAGCTACCAGTCTTGAAGCCAGAACTGGATTTGAGTCCTGGCTTTGCCACTTACTATAAACATTTATGTTATCAGAAATGCTAAGGCTCATTTTCCTCAACCAAAAAAGAAAAAGATAAATGCCTGAACTGGCTATGTCACAGAGTTGTTAGAAAATAGATTTATGAATTGTAGTATGTTATTAAATATGAGAAAGAAAGATGATTAATAATAGCATAAAATGAAGGGAGTCCTTTGAGCTAGCAATAAGCCATCTGCTGAGTCTTGAGTTGGGGGATGAATTGATTGATAGATTAACGGCAAATAAGACATGATCAAGCTTTCCAAGTGTAGAGAATGACATGAACAAAGACATGGTGGTGGGGACAAACAAGCTGTGAGCAGGAGACTGTAAGTTAACTAACCAGGCTGGACTCAGTACCTTTTGGGCCTTCTCCAAGTATCCAGGAATTAATACAATTACCAGTTTCATTATAGAAAACTCTCTGGCCACCATGACCGTTGCATTCAGGTCCTACTAGAAAATGTTATTTAAAGGTCTCTGTAAGGCTAAATCTAAGATATCTAAGTTGAGACTTCTTAAGACTTCAAAGAATCACAAAATTATATGCTACAAAAGTTGGAAGGGACTTAAGAGGTCCTAGTCTAAACTCTATCTGAACAGGAATCCTCTTCTACAAAAACCCTAACAAGTGTTCACTTAGCTTTTGCTTAAAGGTCTCCAGTGATAGAAAACTCTACTCACTGAGATAGCTCATTCCTAATATAAATATTTCTAAATGTTACAAAGTTTCCTTATATTGAACCTAAATTTCCTTGTTTCTAATTCTGCCTTGTGATGCCAAACAGCACAATCCTTAATCTGCATGATAGCTCTTCCAAAAAGTATAAGCCATAGTGATCATATCCTTCTTAAAGCTTTTCTTCTCTAGCCTAAACATCTCCAGTTCCATCAAATAAACTTTGGAGAAAAAAAAAACCTATTATATAAAAAGTGTGAGTTCATTCGAGTCTTCTACAACTGAGTAGGTGGCAGGAAATTAAAATTTCTTAATAAAAGGAAATATGAATAGAGCAATAAAAAGATATTTTTGTTATTCTCAGTGATGGAAAAACTAATGGGGGACATATTGTTAGGAATATTGAGTCAAACAGTGTTTATTAAAAGGCACTTGACAGCCACATAATGCAGCAGAAAAGACAAAACAGTTACGGGAAGTATACTGAGACCTCCCATCATAGTCAAATGATATGAATATATGATCGTATCAATAGCCTTTGATAAGGTCCTGTAACGCTCATTGAAATGCAGATGGCTTGTCCCCAGGCACATTACCAAAATGAAACACATGATCAAAAAATTGTGAGCTCTCTAAGGGAGCTAATATTAGGGAACCTGCCTATCTGGAAACTAAAGGTGACATTTGCTCTCACTACAGAATGAGGAGGGGTGTGTGTGTGTGTGTGTGTTTAGTGGGGGTGGGGTATCTGTTTATTGACAGTGAAATACTGCCGATGGACAGAGGGGAAAATACAGCAAAATTTTTAATTTATTACCAAGCAAATGGGTGGTTTATGACTGGTGTTTTCTAATTAGTCACTTCACTTTGACAATCTAGATGCAATCTCTAATGAAATTTTATGAAAATTAACTCCATTTCACCTGTTATCACTTTTATTAACCTATAAATCAATATAAATATATTCGATTTTCCCAGAATTTTGCTTAATGCATTTAGGTTAGTATTCTCTGAATGCCCATTTTGCGACTTCCATATAACTTTCATTCCTGTTCATCCTCTCTTAAAGACCAGGTAGGTAGTTTTTATTTTGCAGGTCTGAAAATGTGCTGCCCTGAATATTAATACAGCCATCTGACTGATAATGGGCATAAAATCCTGTTTTCTATAAATAAAAGTTTTAACAGAAAAAGGAGTTTCTATGGCTCTATTTTTTTTAAAACATGGAAAAAACTTTCCTAATTTACACATCAACAATATTATTATAATTCTTTTCCCATTTTGGTCAGGCCATTCTTTTTAACCTTCCCTTCTGACTTGATAGTAAAATTTTATACACTAATATACTGTATCTCAATATTTAGATTATGACATACTTAGACATACAAAGGCTCTGTAATTTCATCAAGGTAGAAAATTCCACTCATTTCTAGCACACTCTTCAAGGTACATAGATATAAAGTGATTTAATCAGTCACACAGCTATTATCTATCAGAGAGGAGATTTTAAGCTAGGTTTTCCAAAACCCAGGTCCAGCACTATAGATTAGATTCTGTGCCATCTCTTAGATTGAAATATATTTTGATATTTGACTTTATCCAACTCCTGCTGAGTCATGAATATTAGAATTATGGTTAGTACTCATAATAAGGAAAGCATGTAAAGGCAGTGATTGACCTAATCATTGACCTCTAGTTAGCAAGAAAGGCCCTCAAAAGTCATAAAGTCCAATTTCTTCATTATACAAATAAAGGAATTGAGGGCCAAGGAGGATAAGTGACTTGTCCAAGGTCATATAATAAGCAAACATCAGAGATGAGAACATGTTCTTTGACACCAGAGTCAATGTTCTTTCTCCTTTATGATTCTGTATAAATATAAAAAAGATTTAATTATGTAGTGCTGAAAGCAAAGTATTACCATTAGCAATACAAGTATTATCATTATAATAACAAATGTTCCTATGAATTAAGCATTATTTCTAGTAGAAATTATATAACATCAACATACACATTATACATACATAATTAATTTTCACAGGGAACACTTCTTTGAAATTACATAAAGTACTATGAAGAAAATAGCTTTTAGTATGGTGGCATGTTAAGCAAAGATACTCAAGTTTCCGTAAATAATTAGTGTCTCCTTCAAGGCTGTTACCTTGAAAGCGTATACAGTCATTGGAGAGACACTGCCAGGGCTAATATTTGGGAAATTCCTTTAAGAATTGTCTTCAATTCACATTCCAGGGTCTTCTTAATATCCTGTAAGTGGCAAACCAAGACCTATTGATGGTAGACTTGATGTCTGGAAACAGCCGATAAGCATTCAGTGCCAAATCTAGTGAGAAGACTGACGATAATGAGATGACCTTTTTGGTAAAACAAACAAATACATAGATAACTAAATAAGACAAAAATATAACAACTGTAAAATAATAAGATGTGGTTTTGATGGTTCCTAAGCCAGCTCCATAGAAGAAGTCTAAAAATGTATTGGACAACTACAGCATGTTTGATCTAAACATATATACAAAGTCAACCTTCTTTATCCCTAAAGAAAACACATATTCTTTTCTTGCTAATCTGTGCTTTGATACCATGTCAATCTGCATGACAATCTGTTTCACCTATTTCAGTTGACTACAAACTTTTTTTTTGAACCCTTACCTTCCATCTTAGAATCAATGCTGTGTATTGGTTCCAAGACAAAAGAGCAGTAAGGGTAGGCAATGGGGTTAAGTGACTTGCCCAAGGTCACATAGCTAGGAAGTGTCTGAGGCCAAATTTGACCCAGGACCTTCTGTCTCTAGGTCTAGCTCTAAATCTACTGAACCATCCAGCTGCCCCAGACTATTGAGGATAAGAACTGTTGATTTTGCCTTCCTAGTCCCAGAACTTCAAAAAGCTTTCTCACCTATTGTTGATGCTTAAGAAATGCTTATTGAATTAAAATGTATGTTATATATGCATAGAGGAATATGATGATATGGTTAAAGACTTGGCTTTGAAACCAGGAAGACCTGGATTCAGATTCCACCTCTGGCACATATTGGTTGTGTGACAGTGGGTTAGTCCCTTCACTTCTCAGTGTTCTAGGCAATTCTCTAAGACTAAGTTGCAACAAAGGTGCAGTCTTGCATTGGTAAAGGCAATTTGCTTACCTGGTATTTCCCTATATCAATGCAGGGTCTAGTCCCTGTTTCTATCTGTATGTATGGCTTTCTTGATATTTGCAAGAAAGTATTTCTTCTGTCATGCAGAAAGATAGGAAGAAACCATTACTTTAGCTTCCATCTCAGATTCTTGAAATGAAGAAACATGTTTCTAATAATAATAAAAAATGCTTAGGACAGAGCTGCAGGGGAAGATACTAACTCAATTTACTGGTAAAATGCCCTTAGGTATAAACTTATAAAGATATGGAATTATATAGATTCTATTTTTTTCTGTTACAAAAAGGAAAAAGATTTCCCAATGTTCTTTTGTCGTAAATGACAGTGACAATGCTCTGACAGCACAGCTATTTCATGGCCTATGGCTATGTGTTCTGATTAAGTTTTTTTTGCATGATATTCAGAGTTTAATTTGAAATTTTTATTATGGACGCTGAGTGAAAGTATTTTTGATAGCTTCAAGGCAAATGACCTTACATAAGACTTTAAAAAACATTTAATTGTCACAATACAAATTCCTAATCTATATAGAGTAAAGCAGTTATTTCTTACATACGTAAAACCAGGAACTTACTATTTTTACTTTTAAATTCAACTTAATCCAAGGTGCAAACCTGTATTAATGTGTTTCAAAAGCAAAACCAAATCCCAAAGTAATATTGTCTATGATTGGCAGTGCCTATATTTTCATTCATTCACGGACATTCAGCCTAAGGACTGCCGCATATAGAATAAACAAAACAAGATATGAAAGCAAATTTTATTTTTCCTCCCAAATTTGTAGATAATTGCTTATCCCAATACTTTCTTAACCTCGAGGAACAAAGAACACAAGTTTTTCTTCAAAACTCCTACTCTTCAAGCTAGAGGAAGAGTTGATTAGAAATGGCCAATGATCCCAAAGATTACAAGACACTGAAGGAAAAAACAGGTTTCCTGAGACCAGTTAAGTTTCAGTTAAGCCCAAATGATACCGATGCCAAATGGTCTGATCTCTTCTGTATGCTGCCACTTTCCTGGGGCCACAGTAATAGAATCAGAGATGCTGATAGGGTCCCGCAAAAGACTCATTAGATCAATTTCTACTACATTCATATTAAAGTGAGTTATTAGACCAAATGTCTACTGTGTAGAATGTGCTACATAGTTCATAGGATCACAGGATCATAGATTTAGGGTTAGATCTGACCATATGAAAGGCTCAATAAAATTCACTCATTTTATAGTTGAAAAAACTAAAGTCAAGGGTGTTGACCAAAATGACATAAGTATAGTTGTCTAGACAGCTCAAAGAGCTGATACATATGGCCATACATCTTTGAAAAACACTGAAAATGAAAATTAATTAGGATTAGAATTGGAGGTTGAAAGTGCATTATTTCAAGCAATCAACCTAATGCAAATATTAATAATATGGAAATAAGTCTTGATCAATGACATATGTAAAACCCAGTGGAATCAAGTATTGGCTATGGGAAGGGGGTGGAGGAGAGGAGGGAAAGAACATGAATCATGTAACCATGGAAAAAAATATTCTTAATTAATTAATTAATTAAATTTTTGCAGATAAAAAAAAGAAAGTGGATTATTTCTATGAAATGGTGCAATGAGTGATTTGAAAGACACCAAGCTTTCCCATGAAATAAAGGTTAGTCTCTTTTAACCACTCAATCAACCAAAACATTTATTCAGTGCCAACTATGTGTCAGGAACTATTCTAGGTACTAGGATTTAAAGATGGTTACTGGGGACATCTGGGTAGCTCAGTGGATTGAGAGCCAAGCTTAGAGATTGGGAAGTCCTAGGTTCAAATCTGGCCTCAGGCACTTCCCAGCTGTGTGACCCTGGGCAAGTCACTTGACCCCCTTACAACTCTTCTGCTTTGGAGCCAATACACAGTATTGACTCCAAGAAGGAAGGTAAGGGTTTTTAAAAAATAAAATAAAGATGGTTCCTGTTCCCAATAAGCTTACCTTCTTTTGGGGGAGACAATATTCACATATATTAATATAGGCTGAACAAATATAAAACAGTTCAAGACAGTTTGTGGGTTTCAGAAAAGACTTCATATAGAATGTGATATTTTAAATTTTTTTAGAATGTTTTTCCATAGTTAAATGATTCATATTCTTTCCCTTCCTTCTTCTCTGCCCCCTCCCAGAGCTGACAAGTAATTCTACTGGGTTATACATGTCTTATTACTCAAAACCTATTTCCATAATATTCATATTTGTAATAGAGTAATTTTTAAAAAACCAAAACCCCAAATCATGTACCCATATAACTGAGTGATAAATCATATGTTTTTCTTTTGCATTTCCTCTCCCATAGTTCTTTCTCTAGATGTGGATAGCATTCTTTTTCATAAGTTCCATGGGATTGTTCTTGATAGAATGTGATGTTTGAAGTGACTCTTGAAACAAAATGTAGTTGAGAGGGGAGTAGATCCTAGGGTTGGGGGATGGCCAGTACAAAATCATGGGGAGGGTAAATTGAATGTCATATGTGAGAAGCAGCAAGAAGGCCAGTAAAGCTGGAAGGTAGAGTCCATTAATAAGTCTCCCCAAGGCTAGCAAGGCTAGTCTTCAATTGATAGATGGATACTCATCACTGTATCTTTACTCAAAACCTTGCCACCTTTGTGGGACTTGGCAGTGTTTGTACTCAGCATAGGCTTAGAGAACTTAGAATCAATTCTACATCACAATGAGATCTTAGAGAAAGACTCAAAAAATAAATGCCAAAATGAGAAAATTTTGTTTTCCAGTTTATGATCTAGTTTGTTATATGAAGAGCTATTTAGGTAGTGATTTATTTTTCAGCGAATAGCAACTCAGGCTACAGAGATATGGAAAAGTCCCAGTCTACATCAATAGAAAAAATATATTAGCGGCAGCTAGAATGTTCAGTGGATTGAGAGCAAGACCCAGAGACAGGTGGTCCAGGGTTTGAATCTAATCTCAAACACTTTCTAGCTGTGTGACCCTGGGTAAGTCATTTAACCCCCATTGCCTAACCTTTACTGCTCTTTTGCCTTGGAACTAATACTTAGTTTTGATTCTAAACTGGAAGGTAAGGACTTTAAAAAAAAAAAAAGAAAGAAAGAATATACGCTAGAGATATGGAGCACTGAAGAAAGAAGATGTCTAAGATAGATATGAATCAAATGACTGAATTTAAAACATTTCTGTTCAATTCCTAGTTGCTTTACTTATGACAAAAATAAATTAGCTGAGACACAAAAATTAAAAACTAAATCCCCATGTCAAAAATAAAAAGGTTTGTTGAGAGAGGGCTGGTCTAACAATAAAGCAGACTCTGATTAGCAACTGAAGACTAGTCTTGTGAGCAGCCCCCTTATGTAGCCTTGTTTTATAGAAGTGATGTCAGTAGCACAGTATCATCTGACTGAAGTATGTTGACCAGTGTGTCTTGGTCCTGGGTCTCTGTCCCATGTCTTGATCCCAAGGCCAGTCATGCCACTGATGTGAGTTTTTTACCTCAGTCTTCAGCAGGAATGTTCCATGTGGTGATTATTCAGCAGAGGTCAGCATAAAGACAGGTTATTCTGAACCTTTACAAGGCTAATGCATATGTAGATTGGACCCAGGCCATTGGCCTACTGTAGGAAATGCACAGAATCATAACAAAACTGATGAGAAGAACATACAGCTTAGTCAGCCTAGTATTGTGATAATGAGATTAAATCTACCCTGCCCATCTTTAGATTTAATCACCAAAGATGAAAACATCCCCACTTAACCTTCAAGTTGGGTGGTCTGTAACCCACATGTGCTAGAGTGAGTAACAAATCAGAATTCACTGACTGCCTCCTGGGCAGTCCTAAGAAAAGTGTCTGTCATGATTGGACACACAAACTAAGAGGAAAGCACAGAAAGTGATGCAAAAGAGGCCCCTTAAAAAGAGAGTGTTGAATGAGCCAGAGTTCTTCTTGTTCATTGCTAGGACCTGTAGGAGCTCTGGATGTGGGACCCCAAGACCTTAGTGAAACTGCTCTTAACTCTCTCTCTTAGAACTACACATGTGAAGTGTAGAGTGAAGAAGGCTGACTTCTTCAACCTCCCAGGAGGTACTAGCCTCTGGGAGGCTTCCCTGACTGGGAAAAGCCCTTGTGGCTAAACCCCTTGTTAATTGACTTTTAGGCTCTGGCTGGGCCTCTGGAGCCCTGCCAGAGTGAAGCCCAGACTTGAATACAATCTCTTACTCTACCCTCTTCTCATCTCTTTACTTCCACTCTGTCCTATATTTTGTAAATAAATCACTAAAATCATTTTGGAGATTGATAATTATTCAATTCCCTGATGACATAAACTTTTAATATATTCAAACAAAAATTCCCTTTTCCCCCTTATAGTATGAGTAAGGTCAGAAGTCAATATCAGGATAGAATAGGCATTTACCAAATATTTACCAAAACAATATTACAGAATTAAGGGGGATATGGGATTTTCACAATTACACACTTCAGTTTTAGGGAGGTAGCATGGTTTATTGAAAAGAACATTAAATTTGGAGTCAGAAGACCTGCTCTCAAATCCTATTTCTTCTGCTTAATAACTGTATGACTTTGGGCAAATAAATCACTATTTCCCTCTCTAGGTCTCAGTTTTCTCATCTGTAAAATAAAGGGTGTTGGACTAGATGTCAGCAAGGTCCCTTTTAGTGCTAAGGCAATGAATCTGAAATCAAGAAGATTAAAATCCTAAAAATAATCAGAATAATAAAGCATTCAATCAGCTAATCAATCAATCATGCATTATTAAGTGATTACTATGTGGTAGGCCCAGCTAAGAATTGGGGATTTTAAAAAAATGTAAAACCATGAAAACACTCCCTGTCCTCAAGTTGCTTAGACATCAATGGGGAGACAACACATCTTTCCTCTTATCTGGTTTTTATTTTGACTTTTGCTCTTCTAGGCTGAAGGTATCATAGTACATAGACGAAAGCAATCCCAGGAACTTAACTTTCATGTGAATGAATTCTTATCACTGCTTATTTTTTTTAACTAGGTATCAGACCTATAATTTCATTGGAATAGGGAACTCCTCATAAGGAAACTTCCTTCAGGAACCATAGTAATGCTTTACAATGTATTGGCGTAGACAGTTGCCTGGGGATATAAGAAGTTAAGAGACTTAGCATCACACAACTAGGATGTGTCAAGAAGCTGGATACGAAACCAGGTATTCCACATTGCCTCTTGAATTAAAAAAAAAATGCATAGCACTAAAAGACTGAAATCTATATAGCATGTAGTGATGACAGTTATGCTAATTGTCTGAGGTTTCAGTTTCCAAACAGTGAGCAATATACATTTCCCAAGTTCAGGTAGTTTCCTAAAGATCCAAGTCATTTGCTACTAAAACTTTCTCCTCCTTATCAAAAAAGATACTTCGATTATTCAGTGGATTTATGAATTCATCAACCTCGATGCTAGAGAGTATCCAGAGGAGACTCATCAGAATGATGAAAGGCCTGGAGTTTATGAAGATCATTTGAAGAAATTGGGGTTGCTTAGCCTGGAAAAGAGATGACTCAAGGGGAACATGAGAGCTATTTTCAAGTATTTGAAAAACTGTCTTGTTTAACAGTGTTAATGGAAATCCTCTGTTGATGGAAATTATAATTCTTTCATACCTTTCCATTCTATGAAATTCGTGTAGATTTTCTCTCACAAATTTTCTACAGAGGAGTCACTCAAAATGCTGCAGATTTTTCTTTTGGAAAATGTCTTTCTGACATCATCATTCATCATCCATCATCATCACTGGAATTTTTAGAGACTTTAAAGTTTGCAAGCTGCTTTACACAGAATCACAAAATGTCATGACTGAAGGAAACTCAGAAGCCACCTGATCCTAGTGATATAGAACAAGGACTCCCCCAAAATAACAATGACAAGTGGCCATCCATTTTCTCTTTAAAGATATCAGATGAAGGAGAACCAATTATCTGTTAAGGCATCTGATTCTATTTTCAGACAACTCTAGTGTTTTCTTGACTTTAAGACCACCTGTGCTTCTTTGCAACTTCCATGCTTTTCTCTTGATTTTGTTCTTTGGGGCTAACAAGAATAAGTGTCAATTCTGTTAAACTTGACCGTTCTTCAAATATTTGAAAATAGCTCCCATGTTTCCCCTGAGTCTTTTCTTTTCCAGGCTAAATATTCCCATCTTTGTGAATTCTGTGCCTACATCCTTCTTTTGAAACTCCTTTGGATGTTTTCTAGCTTTCTAGTCTTTCCTAAACTGTGGACCCAGAATTGAACACAATAATCTGGATAGAGTCTGACTAAGGCATAATACAGAATCTGTATTAGTAAAGAGATTCTCTATTAGAAGTTCTCTCAACCAGTTAAATTCTGGTCTAATCCCCATTGACCTTTTGGTTTTTATTACCAGATGTGATTTTATTGTTAAAAGAAATAGAAATTCTTAGGTGAAGAAATGCTTTTTCCCAATGGAGGACAGCTCCTCCTCTGCAATTTATACTCTTAGAGAATGGTCCAGGACACCAAGGGGTTAAGTGATTTGCCCTGCATCATTACCAGGTAAGAAGCATGCCTTAAACCCACATCTTCCTGGGTTCTATTAAAAAATGCTGCTTCCACATATTAGTTTTGGTTGCCAAATCACACTACTAATTTCTATTGAGTTTGTAGTCCATTAACACTCTTAAATAAGTTTTTGAATAAACTGCTCTCTAGCTATTTTTTGTTCCCATTTTATAATAATGTTTATTTTTTAAAATTCAGAAATACTTTTATCCCTAATAAATTCCATTTTATTTGATTCAGCTCAATGATCAGCCAATCTAGATTTTTCTGGATCTTGGTTATGTCACCAGTGTATTAGTCCTCCCAGCTTTGTGTTACCTGGATGGCATTTATCAAAGTACTAAAGTCATTTACAATGTTCAATTGCACACGAATAAAAATAGATTTATGGAGGAGTTCACTAAAGAACTCTTGCCAGGTTGATGCTCTTGGAGACTGATCAATTATCTAGTTTCAATTCTACTTGTAATATAGTCCAAGTGTTTCCATCTTTTCCATGAAAATAAAATACTTTATCAAAACTTTATCAAATATTTTCTAAATATAACCCCAGTTCCAAAGCCCATTAGTATGAGACACTCTCCTTACTTGTGGAGATAAATGCCCTACTCAGCGTAAGGGGCAGGGCAAAGTTGGCAAGACCAAGAGAGCTTCAGTATCTTCAGTGTTCCTCAGGCTTTGGGCTCTGCAGTGACTCAGGATACTTCTGAAGGCTTTGAGCTTCAACAGGGGACACAGGGAAGCCATCCCCACTTCAAGTTGCTGAAGGAAAAGATTCTGGGAAAATAGGAGAGGAAATGGTGATCTCTATCCTGTCTTCTCTTCATTCCTAAGGAAATTCTATAATGTTATTAAATACATAGCTTGTTGTTGTTCAGTCATCTAGCAAATAGTTAAAAAAGAAAGCAGTTCTTGCAAAAAGCCAGCAAGGTTTCATCAAGGACAGTTCCTGCCAAACTAAATGATTTTCTCTGATTTATGGATTGACTAAACTGGTATATTGAAGAACTAGATAGATATAGTTTATCTAGATTTTAGCATTACTGCAGTCCAAAAGCTTATTGGTATGGGACTCTCTCCTCACTGGTGAAGACAAATGCCCTGCCCAGCCTAAAAGTTTTCTGGAGCATTATGAAAAAAGTCTGGGAGAGTCAAGAGTGCTGCCTGGAGAGGAATGAATATATGGCTGGCCTGGGTGTCCTCTTTAAAATGAAGATTAAGTGATTTGCCCATACTGCCTCTCCTCTGCTTGGCTACCAGTGAAGCATGGTCTTGCCCACTTCCTTTTACAGTTATGTGTCACCCTAATGATATGCTTTGTGCCACTTCTTCATAGATTTTTGTTGGTAATATATGACCTAATGAGATTAAATACTACGCTGTGTGGAAAAGGAGGGATAAGAAGCACTAGATTGGTCCTTTGGAAAGCTGGAGATAAACCTATTGTTTGTAGGCTAACCTAGTCTCTTCTAGAGTTTGGAAGAAAAAGTTACTCCACTAAGTTCACCACCAAGCTTTGCCTCTGCTTCTTTTCTCAATCTCTTTAACAATACTTTTCAAGTTAGGCTACGTTTCTTATTAACCTTCAGCTTTTCTAAATTTGTTTTCTTTAGTTTTCTTTTTTCTCTTTTGGACCTTACATAAATTTCTTAACCTCTATGGACCTTGGTTTCCTCATTGTGATAGAGTGGAGCTAAATGACCAACAGGGTCTCTCTTAGCTTTATGTCTCCACAATCACTAAAAAGAATGCTGGGAAGGATTCACCTAAAACAAACAAAAAACTCCAAAACTTATGGGGCCTTACAAGAAATCTGCAGGGAGCGACTATTACCTATGATGCAATGCTTCTCAGTGTGCTACTTGAAAACACCAACCTTTTCTGCTAACACATTTTATTGCAAACTTAAATCTACTGCAATCCATGGGGATTTTTCTAGTGGGGCCTCTAGGCCTTTTTTGACAGTTGTTTATTTCCCTCATGTTCCTAATGCAACTTAAAAGTTTTTATTTCTCACATTCTTTACTCAAGATGCATGTATTTCCTTCTTTGGGACCAACAGAGAAATAAAGAAATAAGTGCCTATACTGCCAAAGAAAAAATAACTATAAAGAAGGAATAGATGGTCCCAAAAGGCTGTACTCCTATAACACATAAATGCTGTTTTTCAGTGTTTAATGAAAGTCTTAAACTAATTGTAAAAACTGGAAGAATCAACATTTTTAATATTAATAAGGAATATGGGCCTGATTAATAGCAGAGGGCAAACTACTTAGAAGAAAAGGAAGGAAAATAAGAGGTAGAAGCAACATAATAATAATAAAATAAATATTGGATACATCCTCTGGACTGAACAAAAGGTTAGCTTTCCTTTGTGTTCTTGCTGTGAGTGATAAACAGGCCTGACTGTCCATGAACATTTTGTCCTTATAACTTAGAGAAAAAGCTAAACTAAACCAGACTGAAGTCTTGTGCTTTCATATGTTATTCCATACTTGTGTTCCAGAGTTCTCTAGCTGTTACTAAGAAGCTTTAGGTCAGTCCAAAAACAGGGATAAGAAATAGTTTAGGTCAAGGACAGTCCACCTAGGCCTTTTATGAATGCTGTTCCACATTAAAATGGAACATAAGCTCTCATAAATATCTATTTAAAATTAAGAAACAGAAAAAAGTTACGAATAAAAGCTAGGAATTGGGAGCTTCATTAGACATGACTGTTGGAAAAGGGTTTAGAATTGTTCTGTTTGACCCTAAAAGACAGAATCAAGAACACTGAGCAAATGATAACAAAAAGGCACATATAGGATTGAAGTCAGGGGAGAAAAACAAACAAACTTACTAATACTTAGTCGTTCAAAAAAGAAATAAGCTGCCTCAGAAAGTGGTGGATTACTAGGAGGTGTCCAAGGAGAGAATGTGTGGTGATCTGTTAAATATATAGTGAAAATAACAATTATGAAAACAGCAATAATAGCTAGCATTTATATAGCACTTTGACATTTACAAAGTGCTTTACAAATATTACCTCATTTCATTTCACAATTCTGTGAAGTAGGTCCTGTTATCCCCATTTTGTAGACAAGGAATTGAAATTAAGAAAGATTAGATGACTTTTCCAGGGTCATAGTTAAGATAGTATCTGAGGCTAGTTTTAAACTCAAGCCTTCTTGAAGTCCAGCACTCTATGCATTGTACCACCTACCTATCTCAAGAATAATCCATTGTTTCATTTGCTCCTTATAACACTCTGAGTGGATACTATTATCATCTCCACTTTACAGATGGGGGAGCTGAAGTCAGTATAGGGAATGGTGTGGTATGGTACGTATGATATAGTATAACTGAGAATCTTATAGAATAGAGGTGTCATTCACAAAATTCCCAAGTACCTTCTTAACTAGATTAAATTACAATTGGAAAATGTTTAACAAAATAAATAAATATACAATACATCATATACAATGTCAATCTGTGGTTTTTTTTTTTTTAAGGCAATTTGTTTCCAGGAGTGTTGAGAGCCATTGGAGAAATAGGGTCAGGATAGGGCCTGTTATCCGGATTCCCTACATGACCAATCCAGGCTGAGGCAGTCTTTGTGTTTGGTCCTGGTCACCTGAGTCCTGAAAAGCTCTGGTACCAGCAGGTTGGTTAATCCAAAAACAACTTGACCCCTCCAAGAGGCTATTAGGAGTCATTTAGAGAAATAGAGTCTGTAATAGATATTTTATCTGGATCCCATTACAAAATCATCAGCAAGTAAAAGTATGTGTATGATTTTTCTGCACTGCATGTCAGATGCAGATAGAATGGGCCATCTAAGGTAAAAATCTAAGGCTCCTCTTTTGACTCATTTTCAGATCCCCACCTTCTCTCAATATTCTTTTTGGAAAGCTTTGAGTCTTAAAGCAGACCAGCAGCTACTGAGTTAACAATTTTTCTCCTTGATAATTAAGAAGCCTGAACCCTAAAAAAATATATTACTTAGATAAGACCTAGACGGACAATCTAGTCCAGACTATATGACCAGGTCCAGATCTGTAAATCAGGAAGATAGGGCTCAATTAGTAAACATCTCCATGAAATATATTTCTGCTCCCAGAATTAACTCCTACTAATTGGTGGTTGGAATTTGGCTCTTGTCCTTGTACCTACATCTCTACTTTTTAGACTTTAATGGATTGTGTATGATTTGTAACCCCTTCACAGCTGTGACTCTTTCTTTGTGTTCTTTGTTTGAAACCAGTATAAAATAAACTCCAAATCCCATAGCGTTTAGATCAACATGGGCTAACCACTAGTCTAGTTGTTCTCATTTTCTTTTTCCTGTCTTAATAATCCAAAGCCACAAAACGCCACTCAGGACCCCTACCATATAGAGCTGGCTCTCTATACAGGAGGGATAAATTTTTCTTTGAGTTTCATATCACTGCTTTAAAGTATAGGTTGGACTATATGGCCACTATACTTTCTTCCATCCTTAAAATTCTGTGATCCTGTGATTTTCTTAAAGGAAATGTGATTCCATCGTTCCCTGGACGTAAGCTGAAAAAAAGTGCTTTTGAAAAGACATTCTGTTGTTCAACAGAAATTAGGTTAAGATAACATTTTCTATCAAATATCACTATAAATTCCAAAAGGGTATGAAACAAAAACAAAAGGTGAATACAAGAAAAAAAGTTAAAAGATTGTTATAGTAATGGCTGGGGGAGATTTCTTATCCAAACAAGGGATGAGAGTACTCAAAAAAGCAAAAAATAGATAATTTAACTACATAAAATGAAAAAGATTTTTTCATAAACAAAACTAATGAAGGCATTAACATAAACGTAGACTGTCAAGTAGCAGGAAAATTTCTGTATCAAATATCTGTAAGTCTAAAATTCAAAATATATCAGAAAATAACAAAAATGTATAAGACCAAGAACTATTCCTCAGAAGACAAATGATCATAAGAAATGAGAAGAGTTACAGAGAGCATCAAAGAAGGTTGAAAGTTTTAAAAAATGCATGGTCTGTTAGTTAGGGAAAGAGGAAAAGAAGAATTGGAAAAGAATCCAATATTTTATAAGTGGTTAATGTCCCTTGATAAAGTCATTCAAAATTCTATCCAAACTTCTATCCATTCTAGCATAGAAATGGAAAGAGGAGACACAATATCAAACACAGCACATACACAGATTCTTTAAAGTGATAAGCTGACAATAATGGAAATAAACAAAGATGATCCTTGAATTGAAAAGAGGGTAGCATGTGCTGGAATAGAATATCAGAAATGTCATTAAATATAGGTCTCAAGAAACCTTTGGGAAGTAATTCAAAATTTTGTTTTTTTGTCTTTAATTATTAAATAAGGAATTCTCCAACCATCATTAGAAATAAGTTGCTTATATATTACACATTGTTTCTAAAATACTTTAGTTCTTTATTTATATGTTCTTATGATATCTGTATAGAAACTTAGCAAGTAGAAATATTAAAGTATGAAGGAGATAATGTTTAAATGTCTGAAAGAAAGCACTTGGAATTCTTCTAACAAAGTATTCTCCATCCCATGGTTTCTCCACTTATTCTAGGAGAAGGCCCTAAGGAATCAGTGCTATGATGTCCATCTTCTTCAATGAAGGAGAAAGCTCCAGTTGAAAATGAATAGGAAGTGAGTTTTGAAAGAGGAAGAATGTGACATTGATTCACAGTTCACATTCTCCCTGAACAAGAAAAAAATAATATGTAGATGTATGTCAGCCAGAATTTTAAAGACAGGCATGGTCATGATGCACATCCCTTTGTAGAGATTCAGGGCCCAATAACTGAATTTTACCATGGGAAATATCTTAGAGTAATTCAAACAGTACAACCATGTTCTAGGTGTTCATTCAATTTAGGCCAGATAGTTTGGTTAGGACACAAAATGCAACAGTGATTTGAAAGGTTAGGTAAGCAACAAGTTATACCACAGGTAAGTTTAATTTGAAGATGAACTAGACTTTGTAAATCCAGGCATGGAAAAACTAAGGAGACCACAGAAAGATCACGTTTCTAAATCAAGGACATTCCTAAATTCCCATACCAATGGCATTTAATTTAAATAATGAGAAAGATGAAATTTGTCTTGAGGGGTATTTGGTTTGATTTTTAAGTTAAACATTAGCATCTGTTGGTGTTAGATAAAGTGGGATTGTAATCTAATTTAAACTGACAGTCTAAGCCTGAAATACATTCCCTCCTCACTTCTGTCTCTAAAATTCCCCCGTTTCATTCAAAGCTCAGCTCCAACATAAGGCCTTTTCCAATCATGGCATCTAGTGCTCAACTCACCGACCTGTTATTTTTGTATATACTGTATATTAGGTAACAGGGTACTTGTATTATTTGAGGATCAAAAAGTCCCTGGTCTCTTCTCTCTGGCCAAGTATGACTCAATGTTCCAGGATTCCAGCCCTTTGGGAATGATGAAAATATTCTCTTATTGGCAACAGAACAGAAAGATCTTTACATGGGAGTGACCCAATCTCTCTTCAGTTCCTGGAGGCAAATTGTTGTTGTGGTTCTTCACTAGTGTTGGATTCTGTTTTCTTTGAAAATTTCCTACAATGATTTTCCATTTCTTTCTCCAGCTCATTTTAGAGTTGAGGAAACTGAGGCAGAATTAAGTTACTTGCCCAAGATCACATGGTTAGTAAGTATCTGAGGCTAGATCTGAACTCAGGTCTACCTAGCTGCCAGGGGCAAATTACATCAGGTCTATTCAAGACTGTTCTGGCTATGGTGAGAAGCTGGTTTCCCATTTCCTCTGCTCCGGCCATCTGTTGACTAGGGCAACTGTTCCCAATTGGCAGCTTGAACAGGACCCAAGATAGTCAAGCTGAACCTGGGCCTTGAGGCCCCTGGTGGCCTTATCTCCTTTAGAGTTCCTTTTCTGTGTAAGCTGGGCCTCCTTATTCACTTCATACTTTAAAGTTTATTTATAATCCCCAAATTAACATTCATGATACTTCCCTGGTCATTTGCAGACATTCACAAAGAGGAGAGAGTCACCAGATAGTCACATTCCCAGCTGAAGTCAAACAAGGGGATACTTTGCCTTTTTGTTTCAGCTCTCGCACTATAAATGGTTGTCCTTTTTGTGATCTATTTTGTGCTGTTTTTTACATATTTTTGTGCTTTTGGATGGTGCTTTTACTGTTTAAAATAGCCTCCCTTCTCTGGCTGTCCCCTTTACCCAGCATAGTGCTGTAAGATTAAAATTAAATATCCAAATACTCCAAGTATTATTTTTATAAGATTTATTAATAATAATTTGAAGTAAAGGTTAGTAAAGTGAGAAAGAGAAAAAAGCAATTTTCCAGCCATATTAGCAGGAAAAAAGACTCCCAGGGCATGTTTACAGAAACTTTAAAAAACTCTAAGTGAAAAAAAAAAAAAGAGGACACACAGGAAAGGAATTCTGGGGAAAGTAGTCCTGGGGTACAAAATTCCAACTACACAGTGCTAAAATTTGGTTTATCCTTCCTAAGAGCAAGAAGGTCTTATAAAGAAAATAGGTGTGGAAGATAAACTTCTGTGTTGGCCATGAGTTCAATTAATGAAACTGGCATGGGCATTGTGCAGAGATGGCAGGGACCCTGGACCCCTTAACTCAGGCAGGCTGTGAACAGGGAAATTCCCTTCTCCTTTCCTGCCCTTGTGACTCCCAAGGCAAAAACCATTACCTTTGGACTAAGTTGAGACAGACAAAAGAGATACACCTCTGGGACAAACCTTGATAGCCTAAGCCCTGAGGGTCTCAGACAGACCCCTCCACCCACAGAATGCCTGAGTACAAGGAGTCACTTCCACACTACTGGAAAGAATATAAAAATCCCAGAACTGAGGCACTGGGGGAGCAGCCTCCCAGGGTTGTTCCACTCATGCTGTCTTGCTGGCCATTGGTCCTATCTTACTAATAAATCTTTCTTTTTATTTTTAAGCTAAGTTTGGAGTCCTCTCATTCTTGAGAAAGGTTTCCTTCTCGAACCCAGGGGTTCACAATTTGCACCCCCATAACAAAACAATATGGGATAGCCAGAAAAAGGGAGAGGAAAATCATTGATTTTTCTATGATGTTCTGGGAAAGTGCTAGAGTAAATGTTGCAGAAAAGGAAGGCTGAATTTCCTCTAGAAGCAATTGTCAAGCATTCACTAATTCAGTGTTTGAGGAGACTATAGAATAGTTATTCCCAAAGTGGGTGCTACCGCCCTCTGGTGGGTGCTGCAGAGATCCAGGATAGTGGTGATGGCCACAGGTGCACTTATCTTTCCTATTAACTGCTATTAAGATTTTAAAAAAATTAATTTCCAGGGGGCTAAGTAGTATTTTTTCTGGGAAGGTGGTGGTACACCAAAAAAGTTTGGGAACCACTGCAGACTATAAGGATTACAGGGGCAGTTAGGTGTAGTTCAGTGGATAGGGAGCCAGGCTTGGGGATGGGAGGTCCTGAGTTCAAATTTGACCTCAGATACCTTCTAGCTGTGTGATCCTGTTCAAGTCATTTAATCCAAATTACCTAGTCTTTCACACTCTTCTGCTCTGGAATCAATAATTAGTATTAATTCTAAAACAGAAAATAAAGATTTAAATATATATGTATGTATATTTAATTATATATATTTAAATCCTTACCCTCTAATATATATACAAATACAAATACAAATGATAAGAATCCATAGACTGTCAATTGACCAGAGATCCTGAACTCAATTGGATGTATCTAATCTTGCAGTCAGCCTAAATTAAATTTTCTCCTGTTTCTTGGCTAGAGCTGACTGCTGGCAGCTGGGTGGAGCTTCTGCTCTTGAAGATGATAACTATTAGCTAGGGCAGTGATGGGCAAACTATGGCCCGCGGGCCAGATGTGGCTCCCTGAAATGTTCTATCTGGCTGCGACATTATTCCTAATCTGACAAATACAATGAGTAGGATACAATACAATGAAACTTCGAAAGAGTTGCCTTAGAAACAGACTGACAGATGAGCATTTTCTTTCTTTTGCCCCCCTCTTTAAAAAGTTTGGCCATCACTGGGCTAGGGGGAGAACCCAATATTTACCACTGCTTATTCAAATTTCTCTTAATGCATTCTTGTGAGAACCTTTTTTTTTTTTAAACTCTTCCCTTCTGTCTTAGAATCAATACTATGTATTGGTTCCAAGGCAGAATTGAGGTAAGGGCTAGGCAATGGGGGTTAAGTGACTTGTCCAGGGTTACACAGCTAAGATGTGTCTATGCCAGATTTGAACCAAGGACCTCCCCTCTCTAGACCTACCTAGCTGCCCCCTTGTGAGAACCTTTAGTGCTTAGTATTTATTTTATGTCAAGGAGATTAATACCTATATCATACAGTTGAGGTGGAATCCAGAAACCCTCAAACTTGTAGCCTAGAAAGATTTAATCAACTCCAGTTTGCTTAGCTTGAAGGTGAAGGTCCAAGGTTTGACCTGGGGGTTTTTCCCTAAGGGGGAGTCCAAACTCAGAGTCTCAGACTAACAATAGACCTTAA
Source organism: Gracilinanus agilis (assembly GCF_016433145.1). NCBI lineage: Eukaryota > Metazoa > Chordata > Mammalia > Didelphimorphia > Didelphidae > Gracilinanus > Gracilinanus agilis. The sequence continues at coordinate 170,830,041 of NC_058135.1, read as the reverse complement.
AGTAGTTTAGGTGGGGAGGGCTAATTCCATCAGTTGTTTTCTATCTCTTTTGTCCCAATGGTTTCTCCCCTTAGGCCAAAGTCCTTAACCTAGATAGCCCAGCCCTAGTCTGGGTCTTTCCCTTTTGTGTCCATTGTAAAGCATCTGCACCTCACCATCATTCCTGTCTGGGACTACTCATTTTCTTTTGTTACCATTGTAAAGTCAATCAACTATCTCTCTCATCTTTTGTCCCCATGTTTCCCTAGAAAGGTATTTAAGCTTCCCAACTTCAGTGGTTCCTTGGAATTGTCGAATCTACCTGGGTTGGCTTTCCCAGGGATCAGGGCCCAGAGCATCTAGAGTTCAGTCCTTGGACCCTGAGTAGGCACGTGGCAAGCAGTTATGTGTAGAGGCCTAACTCAGCCCTGTACCCCTTTCTTTAATTAAAGAGTGGTTTTTCTGACTATTTAATAGTTCTGTGTTTTTTCCCACTCAACAATATCTTATTTACATCACACATTGCTTATCTGCTAATAAGGACCTGCACCAGGGAGGTGGTAGTGTTAGAAGCCAGGACTTGTCAATTCATTGGATGGGAGGGAATGAGTGAGGAATAGAAGATGGTACTTGGTGATTTTTTTTTGGTGCCTGAGTTAATGTGGAATTTAGAGACCCCAAACTTATGGCCTAGTGGGATCTGATGAACTCCAAGTTTTAGAACTAGCTTGTAAGTTGGAGACCCCTAAGTTTGTACTTGTTTCTTGTTCCTGTCAGAATCCGCCCTGAAGGGAATCTCAGGCTAGCAGTTTCAGACAGAATAATGGACTCTAAGGTAAAAGCTAAGTGACTCCTTTTGACTTCATTCTCCCATTGTACCACATCCCCCTTTCCAGGATAAGACCTTCAGCTTATACACTGCCAACTGCACTAAAGAGTCACTTAGCTTTTACCTTAAAGGCCATTATTCAGTCTGAAACTGCTAGCCTGAGATTCCCTTCAGGGCGGATTCTGACAGGAACAAGAAACAAGTAGAAACTTAGGGGTCTCCAATTTACAAGCTAGTTCTAAAACTTGGGGTTCATCAGATATCCCACCAGGCAAAAAGTTTGGGGTCTCTAGATTCCATGTGGACACCCTTGACAGGGAAGCTCGGAAGAAGGTAGAATAAGTCTTATTTCTGCATAGAAACACAGTAACACATGTGTACATGCTTAAACACATATACATACTTGTGTACCTATTTCTATCTTCTCTTTCCATTTAATCACGGACTAGGAGCAATAGGTAGAAATTTTATTAACTGCCTGAAATTTAAAATGGATTCCAGGAAAAGCTTACCAACAATTAGTTTTCCAAAGTGGACTGAGCTGGTGGCGCCCAGACTTAGCTGTATGACCACTTGGTTGCATTATACGGTGGAGTAGCTGGGCTCCTTGGGGTCCCTCTATGATGCTGTGACTCTAGGTATGCTTTCGGCTTTCACTTTCTATCCAACTAGAACCTGTATTGGCTGAACCGTTTTAGATTTCACCGCAAACCAGATGTAAAGGATGAGGATTGAAAGAAATTATTGTACTTAGCCTTTAAGGCTGCACTGTTAACTTTGTCGAGAATCCAGTTGGCAATGAGTTGAAGATTACTAAGGAAGGCGGGCTGCTGGTAGAGGTCTCTTTGAGAGGAGGATGATCCTGGGCTCCCATTGGCAGGGAGGAGGGTCAAAGAAGGTTCTCAACAAAGGGCAGACGACCCAGACACGTATTCCTGCTCTTGGTTAGGGTAGGGGAATGGAGCGATTCTCAAGCCAAGTCCCAAGTGCCCCGGGAATAGAATGGCATCCAAATGACAGTGGCCATTTGAGGAGGTCCGCGGGAGAACAATTCTCGGTTGGTTCTCCCTATCCTGAACTTGAGGACAAGTAAGGCGAAGAAACAAACTGGAAACACGTCCGAAACATCAGCCAATAGGCTTTTCCTGATCAGCTACCGGTGGCGGCAGCGTGAGGACGCGGTGACGTCAGGGACCTCGCAAAGGGCGGTGTGAGGACGCAGCGCGAGGTCACGTCCTCTCCCGGCCACGGGCGCGGGTTCTGAAAGAAGGGGATTGTATTAAGGAATCCTAGAGCTGCCGAGGGTGTCTCCAGGGCAGGAAAGTGGAAGTTTCGTCCAGAGATTGACTTTCCCAGTTGGGAAGTCCGACAGCTACCACCCAAGCGGATGGACGTGGCACTACGATCTGGCTCCTCCTGAGAGCGGAGCGTTAAGGAGGCTTTGGAGCGATGTTGGCTCGATTAGGGCCTGGGCCAGGGCGCCCGGGAGCTCGGGTGGCGCGGGCCACACTGAGGGGCCTTTGGGGCCGCCTGCCGATGGCAGACCTGGCCTCCCCTTTCTCTCCACGTCTAGAGAAGGACCCTGCTTTTCGGGTGATCCCCTGCAGGACCCATAAATCCACGGATCAAACGGTGACCGCTGGGCCGAATCCGGAGTATTTGGGCTGACAGGGGAGCGGGGTCCGCGGCTGGAAGCCTGGAAAGTTCCTTGAGAACTAACTAGGGGCCCATAGGATTAGCTTGCTGTTTCACGTGACTTTGTTAGGCTACTGGGCTATTGGCGATTTATTCCGGGTAGAAGGCTGTCAATCATTTTGCAAAACTTCTGCTGCTCCTAAGGGCGCATATCCTCTGTGGCCTTTGCTAATCAAATGTTGCTCTGATCTTAGAGCTCAAAGGGATTTTTTAGAAATCAGTTTGTCCCAACATCCTGCAGAAAGGAATTTTAAGGCCATAGAAATGCAGTGAATTTAATGCAGTGAAATATCAATTTAAGATTTGAACCCAGCATTCAAAATCCTTATTCCCCTATATCATTCTGTGATAGTAAATGAAAATGAAATGAAAAAGTTGATTTTTCAAATAAAAAGATTTTCTCATGGATTGCTTTCGTTTAGCTATAATTCAAAAATAAAGAATAAAAATATGAAAAGCATTTTGAGGTTTGGCAGAATCATGGTACAAGTTAAAGGTGTGGGAGCAATCTTTTAAAATTAAAGTTCTTAAAGTTATGCATCTTATGCATTTTTGCATCTTAATTTTAAGATCGACTTTTATGGAGATAAAAAATAGCTTAGACTAAGTTACTGAAAATGTATATTTAAATAGTTGAGTTAAAAGTAATAGTGCAAATGTGTTTTCTCCAAACCTGTCTTTTCTCCTAGTAAGCAAAGGGAAGGCGACTTTCTTAACCTCCATGTTCACCTGTGTTATAACATTTATTTGATAAATTCTCTTATAAATAGTAGTATCATTACCTTTTTTTTTGTTATCATGAAAAGTGTAAGAAAAAGTCTTAACAGAAAAAAAAGAATTCTATAAAAGCAGTTTCATTAGAACAAAAGTAAAAATACTGTGGATTTGTTTAATCCGTAAACACATATTTATGAGTTTCATATTTTCTACCATCCTAGGAAAGAATGGATATGTCTAAATTTCCTGTTGAAAATATTAGAAATTTTGGCATCATTGCTCATGTGGATCATGGCAAAAGCACTCTAGCTGACAGGCTTCTGGAATTAACAGGTATGTGGACTCTTTTTACTGTGGACATGACAGTCTAATTTGGCATAAGGTTAATTCATAGACTTATTTTTTATATTTGTTATTATTTTGTTTCTGTTCCTTAACCAGAGTTATTAATATGTATGTTTTCAAAATGTTTGAATGTTGATTTAGTCATTTGGGCCTATCTTAATGAAAGACTCAGTTGGTATATTTCCTGATGTAAAGTTGAACTTTTAAGATTTGAATATGTCTTTGCATAACATAACTCATCCTCAAAAAGTTATCAATCCTGTTATCTTCTGATAAAAACTCACAAAATTATGTTCCTAGGTACAATTGCAAAAACTGATCATAATAAACAAGTACTTGATAAACTTCAAGTAGAACGTGAAAGAGGAATCACTGTTAAAGCACAGACTGCATCTCTTTTTTACAATTATAAGGGAAAACTATACCTTTTAAATCTCATTGATACACCTGTAAGTTAAACTTTAATCTTGGGTTTTATCTTGTTTGTTAATAATGTTATCTAAATTAGCCTTAAACTTATTATTTGTAAATCAATGCTTTTTGTTTGACTACTGTTCTATTTAATGTCACTTGTTCCCTGAATGATTAACAAATAAATAAATCCAGGCTTAATTGAAAAAGTTAAGTTCAAATAGTAAGAAGTTGAATCTCTCATTCAATTGTTTTGATTTTTTTTCTTCTTCTTAGGGTCATGTTGACTTTAGTTATGAAGTGTCAAGATCACTTTCTGCTTGTCAAGGTGTCTTACTTGTAGTGGATGCAAATGAGGTATAAATTTCATTTAAATTTTTTGAATAATAAGCAGTGATTTTTCTGTTATTAAATTTCCTTAGAATATTTTATAAAAAGGAATTCTTTTTTTTTTTAATTGAACAGATCATTTAGTTCAAAATGATGTCTTCTTGTGCATTCTGTTTGTTAGACTCTGGTGATATGTATAGCTGTTATTTCTATAAGTTGTTTTTTTTTTTTTTTTTAAATAAACCCTTACCTTCCTTCTTAGAATCAATATTGGGTATTGGTTCCAAGGCAGAAGAGTGGTCAGGCCCATGGGAGTTAAGTGACTTGCCCAGGGTCACACAGCTAGAAAGTGTCTGAGGCCATATTTGAACCCAAGACCTCCCATCTCTGGGCCTGACTCAATCCACTGAGCCACTCAACTGCCCCCTCTGTGAGTAAGTTTTAAAAAGTAATGTGGAGGAAGAAAACTTTTAAAGATATGACATGCCTATTTTTAGTAATAATTTGGTTATAATCTCAAGTGTGACTAAAATTTATAACACTAACTTGACATTTGTTTTTGTCATTCTTTGGAATCAAATTTTGAAAACTTTAATGGTTGTCAGGATAGTTAAGAATCACAAAGTATGAAGAAATTCTGATAAGCCATTATTTGGAAAACGTTAGGTTCTGAGGAAAATTAATGTTGAATTGCATTACATATTAGTAATATTTCTATGTGAAACATTTCTTAAACCATAAGTTTTTAAGGTCAGCCTGCTTCCTTAGTAAAAGAATTTATTCCCAACCCCAAGGCATCTAACTTGGCTGGGACCTTGTGTCTTTTGTTTAAGGATTTGAAAGGATAAAGGCCCTTTTTTTTTATCTGCAAATGAGATTATTCTCCTTAAGACATTTGAAAACTAAATGTATTGCCCTTGTATCCTTAGTTATGTGAAGATCCACCTATCTGAAGAGTAGCCTGCCCTCCCCTTGGTGAAAGTAGTGGGCTAAAAGTTGAAATCCTAAGTCTACCTTCTCTTTAAAAATATCCCCCAATCAGGACTGCTGTTGGGTCCAAAGGACAAACTTGGGCAAATCAGGAAGAAGATACCTCTCCCTATAAAAGAGAGGGTCAGGTATTTAGGGAATGTCTTTTCTTGTAAGAGGCAGAAAAGATGGATCCATCTTTTATTATTAAGTCACATGTCCCTTTTAATAAATGATGTTATTCTTAGGCATATGGCCTCATTATTTATTGGTCAAAGTGCTTGGTGCTGTGATTTTAAAGAAATAGTTTAATCTCCTAGAAGAGTAATAGAGAAGTACTGCAAGGTGGCATAATGAAGCAATCACTAGACTTGGAGTTGTGCAATTTGTTTATAAATCCTTCTGGGGCAGTTGGGTAGCTCAGTGGAGTGAGAGTCAGGCCTAGAGACCGGAGGTCCTAGGTTCAAATCTGGCCTCAGCCACTTCCCAGCTGTGTGACCCTGGGCAAGTCACTTGACCCCCATTGCCCACCCTTACCAATCTTCCACCTATGAGACAATACACCGAAGTACAAGAGTTTAAAAAAAAAAATTAAAAAAAAAATCCTTCTTCAGATACTGTATCAATATGGACAAGTAACCTCATTTCTCTGAGCTTCATTTACTTAAGGTGGCACAGTGAATAGAATGGCAAGCTTGAATTCAGGAAAACTCATCTTCCTTATTTCAGACTGACCTCAGATACTTAACAGTCATGTGACCCTGGGCAAGTCATTTAAGTCTGTTTGCCTCAGGTTGCTCATCTCTAAAATGAGCTGGAGAAGGAAATGGCAAACCACTGCAGTGTCTCCAGACTGGTCTCAAAGAATCAGACATGACTGAACAACTAAATAACAACAACAACTAAATATTTGAAGTATAACAAAAATAACTTCTGCCATAGACCTTACTAAGTCCTGGAAACCCCCTACACTTTATAGTAAAATATTAATTCTAATGAGTCTGCTTTTTATAAGGCACTGTGCTAGGCCATGAGAGGGATCTAAAGATACTGCCACTGCCTTTAAAAATGTCAAATCTTATAAACCAGGGGTTGGCAACCTTTTTGGCTGTGAGAGCCATAAACCCACATTTTTAAAAATGTAATCTCGTGAGAGCCGTACAGTGCTCACAGTGCCACTCCTGTAACAGCGCCTGAAAAAAAATTGACTTTATGGCTCCTGCAGAAAGAGCCATACGTTGCCGACCCCTGTTATAAACTATTTATGTCACTATTTAAAAAAAATACTTTATTCTCCAGCAGACACTGGGATCATCCCCCTTTATCAAATGACTTTCAAGTCATCAAGTAACTTCTACCAATGAGAAGATGAGAAGTATGTTGTACTCTATTTTTAACATGGCCTTGGATTATTTTTAGCTTGATATATAAGTTGTGATATTCTTTGGGGTATATAGGTATATATTCTTTCACAGTGCTCTGGGTCTTTTGGTCTTGACCAGAAGTCCAGCTTTATTGTGAGCCTGGCCATCTTACAATGAACCTTTTTCTTTTTTGGCTTTGAGACTTAGTTTCCCTTATTTGAGTTTCTGCAGTTAGAAATTATGCAACACTCCTGGGTGGTAATTGTTCAATATCTCTGTTCTGGTGTCAGGATTGTCTGATTTGAGCTCCCTACACCAGAAATGTTTATAAGTATGGATCATCAATATTATGCCAAAATGTTAATTTTTAAAAATGTATAAATTATATTGATTTTTGTTTTCTGGTGAATTGCAAGCTCTTAGAAGTTTGTCTACTTTAATATTTTCAGGGTATTCAAGCTCAAACTGTAGCAAATTTCTTTCTCGCCTTTGAAGCACAACTCTCAATAATTCCTGTTATAAACAAGGTGAATATAAGAAATACTATGTAATTATAGTTTTGTGTTTTTTAAATAACTGTTTGACCGGTTTAGTAATGAAATGCTAGTATCATATCTTCTAAGTGATTTTCTTCCTCCCTCTAAGGAATTTAGTTTAAATTAAAGTTATTTGTCTTTCATTAGTTAACTAATAGCTATGGATTGCTTTTTAGGTGCAAACACTGTACTAGCTACTATATTGTATTAAAAAAGTGACCTTGATATAAAGAAGCTCCTTATTTGATAAGGGAAACAAAATAATATGATGAGGAAGGGCACTGTCTTTTTTTTCCTTAATGGAATAAAATATTAGAACTAAGACTTAACTATTCACTTTATTGTTGTTTGGAATTTGCATTGTAATCAATATCTTTGAAATATCTTATGGAATCAACAGTCTGGTAATGTGCCATGTAAATGTGATATGTTCATTTTAAATAACCAAGAGTTGTATTTATTTTCATGTATATCATAACATATAACATGCACAGGCACATATTTTATCTCAAAATATAATATAAATCTAAATTGTAAAATTATGTGTATATATTTTAATATGGGGAATGGGTTTTAAAAAAGAATGGATTGTAAGCTATTTTATAGAATAGACATAGTTAATCTGAAAACTGCATTTTAGTGATGGGACAAAATAGGTGCTCACATGTTTATTGAAATTTTTGCTACTCTTAAAAAATTTGTATGCCAGGTGAAGGGATAATAATTATACATAATATAGCAGTGCACATGAACTTAAGCTAAGATGTGTTAAGTGAAGGAAAAAAATGTAATGGAGGTTGCAACAGGAAAAAGCAGAAAAGTTCTGTTATAAATAAAAATTAATCTGGAGACTTATTACCAGATTTATAGGCATTTATTAGTAGAGAGAGGAACAGATAGAGGAGAAAGATCTTAGTCTTTCTAAGTTAAGGTAAAATCAGGCCTTGGATTCCAACCCTCTGGTCCCATCCACACTGCAGTTAGCAAGAGATGGCTAAATAGATAAGCTGTCATCTGGATGACTCAGAGAGAGAGGGATGGTGACCAAAACCCCAGAGAGACCATTCAAAAGCCCACTCTCCTTCCTATGCTCATCTGGAGATCTTGTCCGGGGTGGGATGGAGGGGGCTACTGAGCCATAAGGCCAGTCAGACATGCCATGTGATTCTCTGACTCTTATGTCCTGCCACTAGTGTGTGCAGGATCCAAACCTCCTAAATAATTACTTCACACAGGTCCATTTGGGTAAGTCCAGGAAAGGAGGTGGATTTTGAAAAAGCTTAAGAAAATCTAGCTTTTAAAAAACCCAATACTTAGGGATGGAAGAAAGAAAATTAGATGCCTGTTCATTGAAAAAATAATATAATTAATTTGCATTCATTAATTTGGAATTTGCTAAGTTAGACATTTCATTACTAGAATGTATACCATTAGGTAATCTTTTTAGCAATAGTAACTTAAGAAAACATATAATTAGGAACAGATGAGCTGCAATTTACATTGGTGATAAGAGAAATCAATGATCTTTTGAAATATTTGAAGAGTAAATTTGTCAGCAATATGTAAAAGTTGCTAATGCTTAATCTAAACTACAGGTAATTTGTGTATTCAGTAAAATATAGTACTCAAATTTGAGGGTTTGGGAAAAAAGGCAAGCAGTTAAATTCTTTTAAATTTCTCTGTGCATCTCTAAGCATTTTTATTTTAGCGTGTTGAGATTTAATATTAATGTTTTATAGATAGATCTGAAGAATGCTGACCCTGAAAGGGTTGGAAAACAAATTGAAAAGATGTTTGACATTCCCAGTGATGATTGTATTAAGGTAAAAATAATCTTATTTTTGTTCTTTCATTTGTACTTTTTTACCCATTAGGGTAAAGTGGGCTTGGTTTTAACTTTAATCATCATTGTCCTCAGGAAAATAATTTAACATTTTAATAGATTTGGCAGTGCAGTCATATTTTTGGAAACAAATGAATATTTGATCCATTGTTGACTTGATATGTTGTCCCGCCCAAATTATTTAGCCAATATCTGATGAAGTGATACAGTAAAAAGAATACTTGGCCTGTTCAGAAGATTTGGGTTCAAATCTTGACTCATAGTTAATGTTATTACTCATGGGACAGGCCATATAACCTCTGAGCCTTTCTACATATGTAAAACGAAGATATTTTTGCTTCTTAGTTCCTAGATTTGTCATAGGGAAAGTGATAAATTAACCTTAAAGTATTAAGTGAAGACGAGTAGTTGTTAAAATAGGTTTTTGCCTCAAGTAAGTATTTGTCCAAATAGAGGACACCCATAATTTTAGACTTCTTTGAAAAGAAAAAAAAATTGTGACTGTATAGGTGCATGCATTAGAAAAATGGGCTGTACAAGCCAAAGTTATGTTGGAACGTACGTTCTGTGTTCATATCCATGTCATTTTTTCTAGTGATATAGTCAAGATTATTCAGTTTGTAGCCAAATACCTTTTTTTTTTTTTTTTTTTTTTAGGAGAACATAAGAATTTACAAGAAATTCTTAGAAAAGCAAAGACTCATAGAGACAGTTAAAACAGTAGATTAGAATGAAATGTATTATGTTATAGGCAATTTCCCAAAAGCCCAATTTGCAATAATGATTTCAGATATGGTAATATAAAAAAATACATACAGTTAAAAACAAATGGTGAAACAATAATTTATGCAAAAGCATCAGAACAAAACAATGTTATTAAATGCATGTATATATAATATTTGAATATATTTTTAAACACATGTATTTATATCAAATGACATAGCATTAAATATCTAAAATAAAAACTAATCAAAATTCCAGTAAGACAGTGATTACTTTTCTGGTCAGATAAATATTTTTTTTTTAAACATTTATTAATACTTATGTTTTAGAAAAGTTAACATGGTTACATAATTCATACTCTTACTTTCCCCTTCACCCCCCAGCTCCCTGCCCCCATGGCTGATGCGTATTTCCACTAGTCCAAATACCTTTTAAATATTGAGCTGAATACTTAATAACTTTGATTCTTTGATCTTGATTTGGAGACTCATGATTTTATTGCTGTTTATCACTGTTATGCACCTGATGCTTTACAATTTTTATCTGTCCTGTAAATTTTCTGTGGGGAGTCCTGGTTTAGAGCTTACTCTGTATCTTCTTACATTGTCTGGGTACTAAAACAGCATTTGATCTATACTGTTGTTAATATTTGTTAGTTGACTAATCCATTTCCTTTTCCAGTTATGCATTTCTTTTGCACTTTTCATTTACATAATTTATTAGTTGTGATGTTAACTTGTCTGTCCTTTCTGGGAAAAACTGATCATTTAAAGTGCTAGGCAATATTTTAAATGCAGTTTGGCATAATCTTTCTTCTACTCAATTCTAGATGTACTTAGGTGCATTTTTTGTTTAAAATACATATGTATAAATGAACTAGCTCTATGGACTTCCCCATTAACATCCTGTCACTGCCTAGACAACTGGAATTCATTTACTTGCTTTTTTTCCTGTAAAGAGTTAAGTTGAACTTGAGTAATTTAAATTTAATTTAGAAGGCTTAACAAGGCAATATTCAAATGACTTTGTTGAATCAATGTAGTGCCATCTGCAAATGGTCCTTGAAAGACCCTACTATCTGTAGTGAAGCTTTTCTTTTTAATTTTGTAGTGATAGTATCCATGACAGAGCCAAGTCTTCCTGTTTTATGCCTCTTTGGATCCTTTGGGTCATCAAATTTTCAGTGTTGCCTCTATGAGGATAATCTTAAGTTGGCATAGGATACACTTTATCAGAGAAGAACCCTTAAAGATACAGTTTGTTTTTTCCAAAATAAATGCTTCTTTATTTTCAACAAGTATAGTACTTAGATCCTCCTCATCTTCAGTTAATTATGTGCCTAGCAGGATGAAGTCTTTTATATGGTAAATTTGTGAAAGATTGCCTTCTTATATATTGCAGCAAAAATGGGCCTAAATATGTTAATAAATTATTCTTTAAAGATTTCAATTTTTTTAAAAATTAATCTTTTTTTTTCTTTTTTTAAGCATCTTTAGAATTGATTATTTTAAAAGCCTTACCTTCTGACTTAGAATCAATATGTTTTATTGGTTCTAGACTTGCCCAGGGTCACAACAGCTGGGAAGTGTTTGAGGCCAGATTTGAACCTAGGACCTCCCATCTCTAGGCCTGGCTCTCAATCCACTGAGCCACCCAGCTGCCCCTTTAGAATTGATTCTTGAAACACAGTTGCATTCCCTCTCCAATATTTCTTTAATGCCATTTCTGCTTCCTTATATAACACATTAGGGACTTTAATGTTAATAATCCAAATGTGGTATTCTACTGTCATTGATGGGAAAATACTACATTGTAGAAATCTTTGTTAGTTCTTCCCATCCTTCTTTTATCATCCAGATTTTATGATTAAACATTCTTATTTTGAGCTAGATCCGTTATATTTCATATCAAAATTCATCTAGATACTTTTTATCTATTGCTTCTCATTAGGAATTGATACTAGGGCTCAGTGGATTGAGAGCCAAGCCCAGAGATGGGAGGTTTTGGGTTCAAATCTGGCTTCAGACACTTAGTAGCTGTGTGACCCTGGGCAAGTCACTTGACCCCTATTGCTTAGCCCTTACCACTCTTTTGCCTTGGAACCAATAGACAGTATTGATTCCAAGATGGAAGGTAAGGGTTTAAAAAAAATGGATACTAGTTGTTATCTTTCTTCATGAGATGTTACAAATAAGCTATATAGTCTAGCAGATGTTAAGAATTTAATAAATAATAGATATGCTATCAAATATATTTTGTCTTTAAAATGATCATTTTATATTTTTTTATTAGATTTCTGCTAAACTAGGAACAAATGTAGAAAAAGTTCTTCAAGCAGTCATTGAAAGAATAGCTCCGTGAGTATTTGTTTTAGTCTTTCTAAAAGTATGCAACAGATTATTGATTTGTGTCAATAGAGGGAATTTCTTGTACTGATGAGATAAGTCTAATCCTTTTATCTTTAGCATATTTTAAAATATATTTACAAACGAGTGTGTGTATGTATGTAGTAGAGTTTTAATTTTTATTTCATATGTTTAATAGGCCAAAAGCAAATCGAGAAAATCCCCTGAAGGCTTTGGTATTTGATTCTACTTTTGACCAATATAGGGGAGTGATAGCTAATGTAGCACTGTTTGATGGAATTGTTTCCAAAGGAAATAAGATTGTATCTGCTCATACAGAGAAAACTTATGAAGTTAATGAAGTTGGAATTCTAAGCCCAGATGAACAACTAACTCAGAAACTGTAAGTAATCGATGCTACAAAGAGTTTTGGTAAATTTTTTATCTGTAAGAATAGCTGAATTGTAAAAGTCTTGTGTTGATAAATTCATTTCTGTGATAGAGCATTCAAGATTAAAAAAAATTAAACTGGAATGTTTGGAGAAATTCTTAAAGACAGCTTAATATAGTACCATGGAATTGCATTGAAAAGATTGAAGTGGTGGTCAGATTCTTTATTTTGAACGAAAAATTTTAGGATTGGGTTGATCACTTTAAAATTCCTTTTCTCAGAATATTAATTCTGTGATTATAATTTTGTGATTATAGCTAATAATTGCCCAGGGAATATTATTTTAATGATAGTTACAGAAATCTCTAAAATTATACCAAGATTATTCTTCATGGCAAAATTCTAAATATAAGAATTTTTCATGATTAAGGATATTTACAATGAACTTCTTAAATATAAGCCCAGGAAATATCTAGTAGTTTGCCTTTTTCTTTCTTATTTTTGACTTAATCTATGGTGTTTTGTTTCATGTAGTTTGCTCTTTTTTATTTTTAGTATACTTAATGTGTAACATTATTCCCAGTGGAGGGAGTTAGTGTAGTGTGGTGGATCAAGAGCTCAAATGCTGAGTTTGGATTCAGGAACACCTGGGTTCAAATCTTGACACTGAATAGTAATTTGGAAATTAATTAATACTGCATCCCTCAGTCAGCTCCTTAGCATTTATCTAATGAGTCATAGTGGGTTTTCTCTCTGCCTTGATGGATTTCCTTCATTTTTATATTCTGGATGGGGAAATAACAATGTTACAAGTCATCTTCACAGTGATTCTCAATGTCTTAGATATTCATTTCTACCTGTTTTCTTTTGGAAAGAGGAAACAGGCTTACTGAAAGGTAATGGTCTTGGGGATTTTTTTATGTTGGGTGTTCTATTGGTGGAGGAAAATAGAATTAAAGAGAGCCCCATTGGAGGCTTCTACATAGAAGATACATACCTACTTCATACTTTAAGAATTGAGCCATTGGTTGCTTCAAGGACAAGTGGTTTGGGTTTGAAATAGAGATAGTTTTCCTGTATTTGAAGAGTTAATGGTTTTAAATGTAAATAATTGAGCTGCAGGAGTGGGGGTATTCTTGAAATATATACAATCAATATTCCATATAATACTAATTTTATTTAGCTATGCAGGACAGGTGGGCTATCTGATTGCTGGGATGAAAGATGTCACTGAAGCTCAAATAGGAGATACCTTATATTTACATAAACAACCAGTGGAACCCTTGCCTGGGTTTAAGTCAGCGAAACCAATGGTTTTTGCAGGTGAGGTGTTCACAAGTTCAAAAAATTAGAGCAGTTTTTTTATTCTGGCAGATTTTTGTTCCATCTAAGGAAATAGTTTAATACTTAAGTAGTTTTAAAAGAAATTAAATACATATGGTGATTTTTAAACTTTCATTATCATAGCATATTACCTATATTATCCCAATAACTAAGTCCTGAAATGCTAAATTTAATTCAGCTTTTGTTCTAAGGAAATAAATCCCTTATGATAGCATTAAAAATTTTATTTGGGTCTAGGGAAGTCCTAGGATGGAAAGGCCTTCAACCAATGTAAGAATGTAACCCAAGGCACTGATAAGTTAAATGACTTACCTGACCACCCAACAGATAGGTGTGAGAGAACTTTGGTCCTGAAACCTGATCTTCCTGACTTCAAGGATAGTTGCAGTCAGAACGCTTAAAAATAATTGTATGCTTTTATAAGCAAAGCAATGTTTGCTTATAATAGAAACAAGCAGAAATCTTGTTAACAAGATTGCAGAATAATATATTCTTATTACTTTTGGGGGGTCAGATTTTGCTTATGAAGAGAAACATAGGCATGAGATAATAAAGCAGATAGAGAATTGTACACATGTATAGCTTTGTCAAATATTTTTCACCTAAAATTTAAACCTGTGCTTTATTGTGGTAATTCTTTTTAAGTAATGACTTAATGAAGTCACTTGAGAAGTATTGATCTAATCCAAACTGGAAAACTTTGTAGTCTACACTGTTCTGTTTTCTGAAGATGACATACTAGGAAAAAACTGAGCAGTATTTCTGGAGCAGAGTTTAGGGATTTCAAAGGGTTTTCTTGATAAGATAATAAGTTATATTTAAGGAAGATTAAAGAAATCTCAATCTAAAAATAAAACACATATTTCAGGATACTGTCAGTAAATTGGAGCAGTTGCCTGTTCTCATTTTGGCTAATCTTTCCTGTGTAACCAAGAATCAACTGTATTAGTTTTCACTGTTCTTTACAAAATAATGTACATGGCACTTGACAGTTTACAAAACACCTTCCTCACAACTGTTTTTAGAGGCTGATACAAATTTGTTGTATAATATCTACTTTGTAATCTTTGAGAATTGTGTACACAGTGCGATTTGTTTTTATAAGAATCCCTTTCCCAAGTTTTATTTCTTCAACATTGATAAATATTTTAATTGGTAGGTGGTGAATGTTATATGATGGTTGATTGGTAGGATGCTAGTAAGTAAAGTTAGGAAGATCTTCTAGCATATATTTATTTACAGACTTTCAGACAAAATTGAGGAATATTTGTATCCAGTGAAATATGGGGGAAAAAGTTTGTGATGTAGGATTAATGTATGTGGTATTATGTCTTAGACTAAGCTTTTCACTGTTAAATGAAACATTTTATTAAATATTTTCATAGGAATGTACCCCATAGACCAGTCTGAATATAATAATTTGAAGAGTGCTATAGAAAAACTGACATTAAATGATTCCAGTGTGACGGTACATCGTGATAGTAGCCTTGCCTTAGGTGCTGGTTGGAGGTAAGATTCATTATCTATTTATTTTTAGTGAGAGTTTTAACTAGTAAAGCATTTATTAATCATTGACTAGTTGCCTTGAGCTATGTGAAACACTAGGAATACAAAGACAAAAGACAATTCCCTGCCCTTAGGGAGCTTATATTCTATAGAAGAGATAACAGATATAATTTTGTGGGGAAATAACTAGGAACTGAGGGAGAGTATCAGAAACAGCCTTCCATAGGAAGTAGCTTCTCATCTGACCTTTGAAAGAAATTTGGGATTCTTAGAGACAGAGGTGGGGAAAGACTCCATTTCTCTCCTATGCATGGGAAGCAACTTGTGCAAAGACATGGAGTTGGGAAATGCAGTGTTCTATGTAAGAAGCCACAAGACTGACATTTTGGCTGGGCTGAAAAATATGTAAAGGAGGATAATTTGTAAAAAGCTGGAAAGTTGTGTTCAAGCCAGATTGCGAAATGCATTAAATGTCAGATTCATGAGTTTATATTTGATTCTAGTCCAGAGGGAGCCATTAGGGCTTTTTGAGCCTATGGAACAATGACATGAAACATATTTGCCAAAGGGCTCTGTGAATGATGAATTAAAGAGGGAAGAGACTGGAAACAGATCAATTAGAAGCCTATTTAAATAGTTTAGGAAGGGTAAAAACTAAAGTGGTATCCATATAAATGGAGATAAAGGTATGGATGCAAGAGATATATAGAAAAATTATAAGATTTGGTGACTAATTAGACATTAGTTAAGTTGCATATATTGATGGCTTTTTAAAAAAATTGATTTAAAATATCACTTAAAATGAGCATTAGCGCATATGCAATTGGAGTGACAATTTTGATTTTTTTTTCCTTCAAGGTTGGGGTTTCTTGGTCTCCTACACATGGAAGTTTTTAATCAAAGATTGGAGCAAGAATATAATGCTTCTGTTATTTTGACTACACCTACTGTTCCTTATAAAGCTGTTCTTTCATCAGCCAAGTTAATAAAGGTACTTGAAATTTTTGATCTTGAAACTCATAGCACTTCTGTGACCAATATAATTAAATATTCTGTATTGTAGTAGTTGGAAATGTAAAGTCAATTTTGAATTATAACTGATGAAGAGCAAATTAGCTTTGTCTTATCAGTAAAATAAAGAATAAGAATAATACTTTATAGAACTCTTACTTGTTTTTGTTTTTTAACCATTACCTTCCACATTGGTTCTAAGGCAGAAGAGCAGTAAGGGCTAGGCAATGGGGGTTAAGTGACTTGCCCAGGGTCACATAGCTAGGAAGTGTCTGAAGCCAAATGTGAACCTCCCATCTCTAGGCCCATCTCTCAATCCACTGAGCTACCTATCTGCCCCCTAGAACTCTAACTGTTAATTAGAGAAGAGCTACGTTCTAAGAATTCTACTTAACTGTTTAACAAAGGTCCTATCCTGGCTTTTAACATAAAACAGTTCATGCAATCCATAAAAATATTCTTAATTCAAGTCTTTCACTGGGAAAAATGTAGATTTGCCCAGAAAAAAATGGTATTCTAATTGGAAATAAAAATTCAGATTTATTGCTTTTATAAAAAAAAGTGAAAAAACATGGGAGAGAGTGATACTTTTCAGGGTCAACCATATGGGGCAGTGAGTCCTTTCTTTGCAGTCTTTTGAGCAAGTTTTTTCTTGTATTCTATAAATATATTTAAGCTGTACATTTGCTCTGAATACTATTAGTAGATAGATGACTGGCCTTCAAATTGGGAAGATTCAGTGATAAATACCATGGCTGACTTAACCAAATTTTCAAGAGGACAAATTTTTTTCTGACTAATTGCAGAAAGATAATCTTCATGGGTGGAGGATGTGTACAAAACAATAATTCAGTCATCATCAAGCATTTATTAAATGTCTGCTTATGGGCCAGGCACTCTGTCAGTTGTTTGGCTACAAAAATAAGCCCTTCAAACGAGCTTATATTCTAAGCAGGGGTAACTGCATATTCACAGAAAAACAGATACAGTAAATACAAGAGGGAGGCATGCTTAACATCTAGAGATGTTAGGAGAGGCTTCTTGCCAGTAGTATTACTTGGAAGGTAATTGAAGGAATCTAGGATTAAAGAGGCACAAAGTGAGAGAATATTTCAGGAGTGGGGACAACTTGTACATAGAAGTAGAGGGAGGAGATGTAATGTCATGTTTAGGGAGCAGCAAGTAGCCCAATTTGGTGGGCATTTAGAATATGAGGAGTATAGAGTAATCAGTTTGAAAAAAACAGGTTCAAGTCAGATTGTAAAAGGTTTTTATGTGCCAAGCAATGTAGTTAATATTGAGGTTACAGATAGCTCCTCAAACTTATAGCTTTAAAAGCCACTAATTCGCCACATTAATTAAATTATAGATCTGGATGGGGAGAAATTATCTTACTACTAGTTATATTAGGTTGGGAATTATTTGCATGACTATTGAAGGGGCAAACTAAATATTAGATCATAATACACTTTGCTTTCCAATCTATACATGGAAGGCATGAAATAGTTTGTGGTACCTTTAAATTGCTGTATATGTGTATGTTATATGTATATCAATAACGAATTATCAAGGGGGACAGTTGGGTGGCTCAGTGGATTGAGAGTCAGACCTTGAGACGGAAGGTTCTAGGTTCAAATCTGGCCTCAAATACTTCTTCACTGTGTTACCCTGGGCAAGTTACTTAATCCCCATTGCCTAGCCCTTACTGCTTTTTTGCCTTGGAACCAATACACAGTATTGATTCTAGGACAAGAAGGTAAGGGTATAATAATAATAATAATTATTATTATTATCATCATCATCAAATTAAGTGATTATAAATTTGGGATTTAGTGTTGAATAGTAACCAAAGCAAAGCAGAGACCTTGCAAAACTCTAGGGGTCTTAAGATTATGCCTTTATAACTGGAAGAGAATAAATATTGTCAGCCTTGGTGAAGTATTGGCATGCGTGCCCAGCCAGCACAGAAGGGACTGCTCTCTTCCCATTCTTCCCAGAACCTGGGGACATTTTTCATATGCCCTGCCCCTTTGCCCAGCTGCCCAAAGTGTGCACTTCCTCCGCTCTCTGGGGTAATGTGGGGGGCTCACAGGCAACTTGAAGTTGCAGTTTGGGCACCCAAACTCAAATGTTTGCCAACACTCGCCTAGGTGAATTGCTACTTGGAGAGCTTAAGTGACTGGCCCAAGGTTACATAGGTAGAAAATAAATTGCAGACCAGGATTCAAGTCTAGCATTCTTTCTATTCCAAGATATTTCTGATTCTGATAAAAAAAAAATAGGGTGATGTTTTGAAAAGAAAATTGAATTATAAGACAACTTTGGGAATATTTTCAAGTCAGTGATTTTTTTTCCCCACTTTCAGGAATACAGAGAAAAGGAAATTACAATCATCAACCCTGCCCAGTTTCCTGATAAATCAAAAGTAACAGAATATTTGGAGCCAGTTGTTTTGGGTACCATTATAACACCAGATGAATACACTGGAAAAATAATGACACTTTGCATGGTATACACATAATACAATCACATGCTTAACTTTACTTTTACTTTTGCTTTTGCTTTGATTTAGAATAGTACTTTATCATTTTTAATTGAATATTAATAAAGTGTATTCATATTTTTAAAAGAATGTTTAAAATAAGCATATTTTCATTTGTTATATAAAAGAAACATTAATAAAAGTTTTATTTAGAAATTTATTAGTGATGGAAAACTTTGAAGGCAAATGTGACAAAATTTCAGAGACTTTGTGTTCTATTAGAATTATTGTTATTGTTCAGGTGATATAATAGAGTAAGCATTGAACCTGGAGTTTGGAAGAGCTGGGTTTGAATTCCATCTTTTGACATTTACTAGCTATGTGATTCTGGGCAAATCACTTAACTTTTCTGGACTGAGTTCCCTCATCTATAAGATGAGATTAATAATAACTCTGATATCTATCTTATTTTGTATGGAATTCAACTGATTTTATATATGTAAAGTTCTTTGGAAAGCTTAATATACTTTGAAAATGTCAATAGTCATATACTTACATATAGTTATAGTTTATATATTATAAATGCACATATATTTTTCTTTTGTTTAAATTTAGTAATAGAATTTTAGAAAAGTCACTCTTGGGATGATGAAGCAGGAAGGGGGGGTGGGGAACTGAAAGTCCTGAATAGAGTGGGTAACCTGACCATGAATCATTTGGGAAAAAGGAGTGATACTCCTTTTCTTCATTTTCTAGATGATCTGAAGGCTGATGTTAGCTTAAATTTAAAACCTCTGATCATATCTAAGTTCTTTATACTTTGGTTTCCTTACATATAAATTGAGAGGTTTAGACTCAGTGGCTCTATGTTCCTTCCAAATCTAAATATGTGATCTTAGGACCATGGAATAAGGAACACCAGAATTCAGTTCTCATCCTTATGCTTTTACCTCTGTTATTGAGTAATTATTTTCTGAGCCTATTTTTGAATCTAAAATTGAGAGGAGAATGGCACCTAATTTCCCTGAGTTCTTAAGTTATGAAATACTTTAAAGACTTTTTGAGTACTCTGTAAATAATTATCACTATTCTTAAATTTATTATTTCATTAAATATTTCCCAACTACATTTCAAAAAATACTAATTTTTATGATAATTTGAATTCCAAATTCTCTCCCTTCATCTACTCTATGAGAAGGCAAGCATTATGCTATCAGTTATACATGTGAAATCAAGTAAAACATTTCCACACAAAGGGAAACACATACACACACACGCACACACACGAACACACAATGAAAAAACTATTTGTCAGTATGCATTCAGAGTTCATTAGTTGTCTCTGGAAGTAGACAGAATTTTTCATTATGGGTCTCTTAGAATTGTCAAGGATATTATAGTGATCAAAGCAGTTGAGTCTCACAATTCAATTATCATTACAAAATTGCTGTTACTGTGTACAGTGCTCCCCTGGTTTTGCTCACTTCGCTTTGAGTCGGTTTATAAAAGACTTCTAAAGTTTTTCTGAAACCATCCTGCTTGTTATTTCTTATAGTAAAATAGTATTTTATCCCAGTCATAAATTTTTTTTTTATGGGCCTGACATCTCTCTTTGCCGCCATGCCTTTTTGGGGATTTATCCCCAAATTTATCCCAGTCATAAATTCCCCGAGCGATGGGTTTCTCCTCAATTTCTAATTCTGTGCTACCACAAAAAGAGCTGTTTTAAATATTTTAGTAGAAATAGGGCCCCTCTTCCCTTTTATTTCTTTGGACTACTACTAGTACACATAATTTTATAGCCCATTGGCCATAGGTCCAAATTGTTCTCCAGAGTGATTAGACCAGTTCTCAACTCCATTGCATTTCAATTTTTCTGCATTCCCTCCAGCATTTATTCTTTTCCTTTTCTGCCAACTTGGGCCAGCCTATCATTCTTAACAGAATTTTGAGGAAAGGGTGATTTATTCATATGTAGACAAGGCTAGAGCTAGTTCAGACCCCTTTTATTCAGATCTTTCTCTTATATGACTATGTTGTTGTTAAGATGCTAATCAAATTTTTATCTTTTCACTCCCCAGCCACAAAATACTTGTTTTACTAGAGTTTTAAGCATAGGATTTACATATTTTTTAATAATCAGAATCTAAGTAGCTTGTGACTAAGATTTTATGTTTTTTAGGCTCGAAGAGCAGTTCAAAAAAATATGGTGTTTATTGATCAAAATCGAGTTATGCTTAAATACCTTTTCCCTTTGAATGAAATTGTGGTGGATTTTTATGATTCCTTGAAATCTCTATCTTCTGGATATGCTAGGTAAGTATTTTTGCAAGAAACAAGTTTAGACATTTTCTTTTAAGAGTATAATAGCATCCTTTTTTTTTTTAACCTATGGTTGTTTTTTATAAGGCACTTTCCATTTTCTGTAATACAGATAAGAATTTAAATTTTGGATTATACAAAAACTAATATCAGTGTCAGAGTTTATGCACCAACACTTACATACTTTTAATTATAGGGAGATGTTAGGTCCTCAGTCAGAACCTATGTATTTTCTCCTTCGTTCTACCAAATAGTTTTGTTATCTGGCTTCTCAGAAGCATATATAAAAAACAGCAAATTGGGGTGATGGGGGAGGGCTAGAGGCAGACATAGACATAACTAGAATTGATAGCAGAGGAAACAATAAAACCAAAAGTAGCCTGCTATCTATCATCTTCTAGGAGCAAGCAGCCCCATGCAGCTCAGTAATTCAGTATTTTGTAGTAAAAATTATCCTAAATCAAAGAAAAGATTATTGTATATTAAGAAGTGAGGGGAATGTATAATGTACTTTGGAAAAAGTTCTTTCTATAAAGCTAAAATTCGCCCTCTATAATTAATGGATAAATAATCTTTAGTGAAAGATGAACTTGGGCAGAATAACTCATAAGTGAATAAGATTACTATTTTTTGGAGTAATTGTGGGGCTCTCCCTCAAACTTTTACAAAATCAGATTATTTTACCTTTTTTCTATGTTGAGTTTATTAATTAGTGTCACATAGGTTTTTTTCTTTTTTTTAAACCCTTTTCATCTTAGAATCAATACTGTGTATTGGTTCAAAGGCAGAGGAGTTGTAAAGGCTATGCACTTGGGGGAATTAAGTGACTCATTCAGATCCTACAGACAGGAAATATCTTGAAGCCAGATTTGAACCCCAGGACCTCCTGTCTCTAAGCCTGGCTCTCAGTCTACTTTGCCACCTACCTACCTCGACAGGTTTCTTTTTATGGGTTCCTTATAATAATGAAAGTATTTTTAGATTATTTATACCTTTTGTTTTTGCAACACTTTTGTTTCCATATTCCTTATAACAGTGCATCAGATCTAAAACAGGAATAGAATGTTGAGCAGATTAGAGATGCCTATTCATGCTAAATAAAAGCTTTAATGATAGCTGAGGGATCATGTAAATAAAATGCTTAAGATCTTTTTCCTATTTTAATTTGTTTTGAGAAAATTATGGAATATTTTTCAAGTGATATTTTTAAAAAACACCTTTATCTAGTGAATCTTAACTTTCTTCCAGGCATAATTAGAAATTGTGTTTTTTGTAGTGACTAGAAATAAATGAAAATTTGAAAATTAAGATTTATAAATATATTAGCAGAGGTCTTGACTTTAAAGCATCTGTAAAGCCCTTAGAAGAATCAGCATGATATAAAAAAATAGGATTTAGAAAGGCCTGAGTATGAGACCTGTTTCATAAGAATTTAAAACTGTTATCATAGAAAAATCACTTACATGTTTAGAATCTCAGTTGCCTATAAAACAGGGACTTCATTATTAATATACTATTATTTAGTATGTATAAATGAACAACTGATCAGCGCTCTGCCTGGAATTTAGAATACTAGTTTTATGGGTGTCAGGACTCTGAAGGGTCAAGTTTTTTGGTGTTGGGTACTAACTCAAAATCTCTAGTAGAAAATTTCCCTATTATCTACTGGATAAAACAAACATTCCTGCTAAAGAGTAGTTATGTTTCTAGCATCTCAAATTGTGGCTTATGGGGCAGCATAGTAAAATGAAACAGTCCATGTTCTTATGGAGCTTATATTTTATCAGGGAGATGATTTTTAGGTGGGAGCATAAGGAGTTGAGCTTCATGTAGAAGGTGGCTTTATCAGGAAGAACAAAATTCTACAGGAAATAAGAAGGCAGGTGAAAGGAAACTCATTTATTAATAGAAAAGCAAAAAACAAAGCTCAATATCTTAATTGCTAGAGTCCAGAATTACAACATGTCAGTACATTGTACCCCACTGTGTGACCTAGAACCAAATCATTAACATTCTTAGGTCTATATATCTAGAAGTCAAAGGGCTTGGGGTTAAAAAATCCCAGCTATGCTCCTTACTCTGTTACTTGGCCATCATGGACTTCATCTGTATAATAAAATGTGTGGAACAAGTTCTTCTATTCTAGCTCCACACTTTATCCTACAACACCTTCTGAATTCAATTCAGTAGAAATACTGTGTCTTATAAAAACTGATTGTCTCATTACCTCTTATATGCCCCCTTTTGTGTGGAAATGTAGATTTTTTTAATGAATTTTTATAGAAAATTTAGATATTTTAATATGAAGCCAGGTATTTCAATATTGTATTTTCTTATTTTAAAGCATAGTTTGGTAGGAAATATAAATATTAACCATATAGTTGTTTCCTCCATTTAGTTTTGATTATGAAGATGCTGGCTATCAGGCTGCAGACCTTGTAAAAATGGACATTCTTTTAAATGGCAGTCCTGTGGAAGAGTTGGTAACAATTGTACACAAGTAAGTTGCATAGTGTTTATTTACATATAATAAAAAAAATTTTTTTTAAGGTTTTTCATTTTACTCAAACTTGATTTGAGTAAGGAAAGGAAATTATCTAAAGAAATTCTGTATTTGGGATATCTAACAGAATCTCAATTGTAAGGGATCACAGAGGACATTTAGTCTAGTTCCTTCTACAACAGAGCTAATGATTCATGCTTTGCTTAAGGACCATCTATAGGAGGGATCTGGTACCCTTTAACTGCACCAAAAGTTTTTCAGGAAATGAAACTAAATTTGCATTTTTCCCAAATTTGTTGCCAATTTTGCCCTTTAGAACTAAACAAATATTAATCCTCTTCCGTGAGACTATTTCCCCGAGTTCCTTTAGCTAAACTTCAGTGGCATGATCTTTAGATCCTTTACTAATCTGAACAATCTCTAGGTTACTGATGTCTTTCCTGAAATGTTTTCAGAATTGAGCACAGTATTCCAGGTGTGATTTGATCAGGGCAGGCAGCGTACTTGGTAGGAATATAATTATATTTCTGGACAGATAGCCTCCTCTTTGCCATTGTACCTGTCTTTTGTTTCCACTTTTCCCCAAATAACTTTGAGGAGAAACTGATGATGGAAAATTAGAGTGCTTATGCAGATAATTTACTGGTATTTTTGTGCTTACAGATGGTAAATTTTTTGAAATGAATAATACTGTGGCATGAGGAATTTAGGTTTAAAAGTTAATTATAAAACTTGTTTCAAAAAATAGTTCTATTATTTTTGCTTTTATATATAATTCTTATTTTTTAAAAACTCTTTACATCTTGTCTATCCAAGGCAGAAGAGCAGTAAGGGCAAGTCAATAAGGCTTAAGAGACTTGCCCATGGTCAAACAGCTAGGAAGTGTCTATAATGGCATGAACATTTAGATTTAACTAGGCCCCCATATCTTGATGCTCTGAGAATCTACCTTTTTTTATATTTGAGAGGTGTGGACACTATTAACAGTTCCCTGATTTGAAATCTCTTTTTCACTAAGGATATCTGGATTTGGCCATTGAAACAGATTTTATTTAAGGTTTGGGGCATTGCTTGTCTTTCTTTAGATTCAAAAGTTCAGACGCTGTATTTTTATCTCCTGTTTTTTTCAAGTCTTCAACTTTGTGTGTTCTTAGAGAATCTTCATGTAAAATTGTTGGTTATTTTGGAAATATTTTCTATTGTTTCTTATGAAAATAAATTATGCTACATTCTTACGAAGTTCTATTCCATTTAATATATAGGTAACATTTTCCTAATGCTTCCTCAGAGACCACCCCCTTTCACTGTTACTATGAAGTATCATTAAAAGAGGTCCTCCCCCCCCCCCCCCAAAATGGCTTCTGCTTAACTGGCTGTAGGGAAGTACTTCTCAACCTTTAAAGATTTTTTTTCGTGCTGCTCTTTTCAGAGCTAATTTTGGAGATTTTCAAGGTTTTAGTGCCCAAGGTAGTGTTTATCGTGGTAGACAGATGGTTATTGTTCTCCTGGTTTGTGCTCTTGTCTTAACCCATCATACCTTAGAAGAACTGAAAGCAGATCCTCAGTGCTAGCTCTGAAGGCAACTAAACAAAAAAACCTGAAGTTTGGAACAGTGTTCCTTGCACCACAGTTTCAGGCAATTTTCAAATTAATTAAAGCTCTAGTCATGCAAAAAAGGGTCTGAATCACTACTAGAGAAATGGAAATGAAAACAACTGAGGTACCATCCTACGTACATCATATTGGCTGTTAAGACAGAAAAGGAAAAAGACAAAACTTAGGTGATATGGGAGTTGTAAACTGATTCAGTCATTCAGAAGAGCAATTTGGACTTATGCCCAAAGAACTATAAAACAGTACATACCTTTGATCCAGCAATACCATTACTAGGTTTTATCCAGAAAGATGAGAAAAAAAGGGGGTGTACATATGTACAAAAATATGTAAAGCAGCTTTTTAGGGGGTAAAGATTTGTTAAGTGATAGATAACTATCAATTGGAGGATGGCTGAATAAGTTAGTATATGATTATAACAATACTATTGGACTGTTAGAAATGAGAAGCAGGAAAAGCTCAGAAAAACCTGGGAAAATACAGACTGAAGCAGAGTGAAATAAACAGAACCAGTACATTACCCAGTGATAGGAATACTTTATAATGAACAATTAACTGTGAATAGCTAGTTTCAGCATTAGAATGATTGAAAACTAACCCAAAAGACTCATGAAAAAAAAATTCCATGTACTTCCAGTGACAAAGAACTGAGTTTGAACCCAGACCTGTAAGGGGTATTTTGGGGTTTTGGTTGGGTGAATATTAAAAGGTTTGGTCGCTAGGGAATTGAGTAATTATCAATCCCCAATTAAAGAAAAACCTCAAGTCAAAATGACTTTTATGGAAGTTTATTTTTAAATGAGAAAGTAAGAAAATTAGAGAGATAATAAGATAGGATAAGTAATCTAACACATTGAGAAATTTGCTCCAGCCCCTGGCTCAACCCGGGCAGATTTAACTAGTCCTTAATGGGAGAAGGCTGAGCCGAGAGTCAGAGGCCTGAACACCAGGGATAAATGAAGCAAAACCTTCAGTCTCTGGTCCTCTTTTGAAAGGAGAATTCCTTCACAAGATCGAAGAAGATTTAGTCTTTACACTCACCAAGTATAACTGCAAGGGAGAGATTAAGAACAGTCTCACCAAAGTCTCAGGGTCCCGGCCAGCGCTCCTCCATGAACCAGAAGGGCTCCTTCAGGTCCAATATAGGAACAAGAAGAGGCCTGAACTCACTGAACTCTCTTTTAAAGGGGCTTCTTTTGTGGCACTTCCTGTGCCTTCCTCCTAGTTTACATGTCCAATCACAACAGATGCTTTTCTTAGGACTGCCCAGGAGGCAGTCAGTAAATTTTGATTCATCACTCACTCTAGCACAGATGGGTCATAGACCTCCCAACTTGTGAATTAAGTGGAGATGTTCTCACCTTTGGTGATTAGATTAAGGATGGGCAGGGCAGATTTAATTTCATTATCACAGACCAAAGTAAATTTTTTCACTTTAATTTTTTTTCTATTTGTTTCCTTCTACATAAGGATTAATATGGGAAAATGTTTTACATGATAACACATATAAAATCTATATAAGATTGATTACCATCTCAGGGGGTGGGTCCAGAGAGGAAGAGATTTTGAGGTTCAATATTCAACATTATTTGAAACATGTTGGAAATTGTTTTTATGTGTTAATTGGGAGAAAATTTAAATTAAAAATAAAGTTGTTTGGAGGGGAATATTGGGGGAGGTCAGCTGGGTTACTGCCTCTACATTGCCATATTGGTTCCTTCTAATTTTATTTTAGATTTTCTTATGTTGAGAATGCTGCTGTAGATGCCCAGAGTGCCTAAACACATCACTTTATTTTTCATAAATTGTTTTTATTGCCTAAAAGTACTTTTATTTGCAATATGTAACTCTAAATAAAGTATAATTTGCCCTCACCCTTTCAGAGAAAAGGCACACCCTATTGGAAAAGCTATATGTGAACGGCTAAAAGATACAATTCCTAGACAATTATTTGAAATAGCTATTCAGGCTGCTATTGGAAGTAAGATCATTGCCAGAGAAACGTGAGTTGATGCTAATATTCATCTGTTTATTTGGGGGGAAATAACTTTTGTTATGTGTGTATGTGGGCATATATTTTAAATATGTTGTCCTTTTTTTTCCTTTTAAGAAAGCTGGGTGACATGCAGATTTTTTAGGAAATGTTTTTAGAGGTCTATCATTCTATATGGATGCTTTAAAAATACTAAGTAATAGAAACTCTAGCAAAGCCAGGCCTAGAAACAGGAGATTCTGGGTTCAGATCTGACCTCAAATGCTTTCTAGCTGTGTGGTTTTGGGAAAGTCATTTAACCCTAGTTGCTAGCCCTTTTGCCTTGGAAACAATACTTAATATTGAGTCTAAGGTGGAAAATAAGAGTTTTAAAAATAAACAGTAAACATGCTCAAGATGCCTAACGCAGCTAAATGTTTTATATTAACAGATAATTCTACCAATGTGCTTATAAGATGGGTGGGTTTCATTTAACAGACATTTAATGCATACCTTTCACCATAAGATTCTCACATGTGCAAAATGTTAATATAAAGTATTTCCTTTTACAGTGTGAAAGCATACAGAAAGAATGTCTTGGCAAAATGTGTATGTATCATTTTTTTTTTTAATTTTAAAAATCTCTTGTTAGCTACTTAAGAGCTGTAAGTGATTCAGACAGTTTGAAACATAAAAGATCAAAAAGTTGCCAAAAGTATTGTTTAGGGGCATACAACCATGTGACTCTCCTAATACAGGTGTTTTTGTATCATGGACCCCTTCTTAGAATGTTTTTAAATACATATAATATATGATTATAAGCAAAACAAAATAATGAAATAGTTTAAAAACTGGTAGATTTCCTGCTAATCCTGTTATATGTTAAGAACCCTTGCTTTAGCTTTTTAGCCCTATACAACCTATCTTTCTAATCTCATTGGATATTACTCCTCTCCCAAGTCCCCCAAAACTGAGACTAGGCTGTTTCTCATACTATATTCCATTTTTACTCTATGCCTTTGCACTGCCATTTCATATACCTGGAATGTATCTCCTCTTACCTTTGCTTCATAGAGTCATTGAGCTAATGAAGCATTTTGCAGTTTCTTAAAAAGTGTGTTTGGCAAATGCTGGAAATAAGTACCACCAAAAAAAAATACAGGCTTTTCTCTATTTTAAGGTGCTTACATTCTACTGGGAAGAAATAAGATTTGAGGAGAGGGGTTGTCTAGGAAGTAAGAAGGAAAGATGAGCCTGGGTCACTTCCCAAAAATGGAAGTCCTGGAAGAAATTCATGGTTAGGAGAGGGGGGGTGGCACAGGTGTTGAGAAGCAAGTTCCAAGAAGAGAATGCAGCTAAGGTATCGTGGTAAAAGTCTGGAGAGTTAGAAGCAAAGCGCTGTGTGTGTGTGTGTGTGTGTGTGTGTGTGTGTGTGTGTGTGTGTGTAGGGGGGGTTGGCCTGATCCCCTCCCCAAAATAGAGACTATCCTACCTCCCCTTTTCCCTAAAGAATTCACCAAGGTGGGGAAGGGGCCATTTTAGCAGAGGAATGTTCCAAGGTTAGAATTATCTCCCTCTTCCTTTAAAATGCAAATTAAGGGGCAGCTGGGTAGCTCAGTGGATTGAGAGCCAGGCCTAGAGACAGGAGGTCCTAGGTTCAAATCCGGCCTCAGCCACTTCCCAGCTGTGTGACCCTGGGCAAGTCACTTGACCCCCATTGCCTACCCTTGCCAATCTTCCACCTATAAAATCAATACACAGAAAGTTAAGGGTTTAAAAAATTTAAAAAAAAAATGCAAATTAAACCACATCTTCCTAATTCCTCCAAATGTTTGATACCCTGCATCTCAAACAATTTTGTGCTAGATATATATGCTGTCTTAACCATAACATAAGCTCCTTGCAGGGAGTGATTGTGCTTTCAGTACCTAGTAGTTTAGAGATGTAGCATGGCCTTTGGATAAAGTTAGTTTCACCATAGACATGCTGGCTATCTTACTATGGGCTAAGATAAGATTACACAGGTGGTAAAACTTGCCTGTCTGAAGCAGAGGGAGTTATTATAAGTCTAGATAATGACAAAAATGCCTTAATTTAGCCTTATTTGCATAGCTTTATTTCATTCTATATAACACTTTCTTCATCTTTGAAATATAAAAAAATAACAAAAAACTAGAAGTAAAACTGCAGTGAGTTTGCTCAAATGAATGAAAAAATGGTTACTATATGAAAAGTGCTATTAATAACTCCTGGAGATACAAATAGAAAAAACAGTTCTTTCTGTCAAGGAGCTTGTTTGTAAGAAAGATTTCAGCTACCAATGGCCAGAAATTCTTCGGGTATTAAAGGCATTTGGGTAATTTATCTTCTTCAGTGTCATTTTGATTAAAGCCTTTTCCATTGGTGACTAAACTTTTCCTTCCCTGATCTTCAGGATTGGTGGGAGCTTTAATGGCAGCTGATGCCTCTACACGGTTTGTGGAGCCTGGGATGAAAGTCCCTGACTATTTTATGTATTTTGAACAAAAGGTTTAGATAGCAAAACTTTATTTTTAAATAAATGGCTAGTAGACAATGCTTTCTTTGTTGATCTTAGAAAGACTGTGGATGAGATTTATCCACAAATTGTTACATACACGATTTGGTTAGATAATAGAACTTAATTAGCTTTTGTGTTTCCATTTCCTGGAAAGGTCTAAAGGGTATTCTTTTATGAACCTTGCATGATGTTGCTCCCAAAATTGAGTCTTAACTACTAAGCCAGGTACATAGGGTGAGATTTATTAAAAGGAAACAGTTTACAGTGACTTAGGCAGCTGTGGCTAAGTGATTAAAAAACCAGCTAAAGTTTAAAATGTTTTAGGTTAAAAACTTTTCTCCCCTGAACTGGTGATTTTGTTTTTCCCTAGTATGGTGGAGATATCACTCGAAAGATGAAACTATTAAAGCGACAAGCGGAAGGAAAGAAAAGAATGAGAAAAGTTGGCAATGTTGAAGTTCCAAAGGATGCTTTTATAAAAGTTCTAAAAAGACAGCCTGATAAATGAATATTGTGTGATTTGTTTTGAATTATTTTATGTATGATAGTAATTTTAAAAATCTGTTTTTAAATAAAATTAATCCCACTAAAAAAGTTATTGGTCTTACAATTTTTTTTCTTTTATTTCTAAGATGAAAGACCAGAGATTTAGTGCTGGAAAAAAAGATGAAATCTAGTTCACTCATTTTTTTTAGGTGAAGTGACATGTGTTCTAAGGTTCTATAAGTAATTTGTGAAAGAGGCAGGACTTGAATACATATCTTTTTTTGAAAATGGTGTGGCTTTTTTTTTTGTTTTTGCATTACACCATTCTTTAGAAGCTGGAAGGAAAGAAGAGGCTGTCTATTATTAGTCCAATCCTCTTTGACAGATTTTTAAGCCCCTATAGGTTAAAACAAGTAATATCAGATTTTCTCTTCCTGTTGGCATCTCTTGCATATGTAAACATATACCCCTATATTTAAAAATAGTTCTTGGTAAATCATAATGTATGTTTTGTCAATTAGTTAAGTTTAGCTGTACCTATTTTACTTTCAATGGATTTTTAATGTTCATTGAGATGGTTTAAAATACAGTTTTCACTTTTCCCCCTCAAGGAGAACATTAACATAAACTAAATAGGCTGAAACAAAGCATCTCAAAACAGGCCTCATTGTATTCATGGAAAAGACATGGAAAAAAATGTAGATTCACCATTACTTTCAAGAATTTAAGATTTAATACTTGGAATGCATCCAGAGCACATTTATTTCTTTTCATTCATCTTTTGGAAGTCAAATTTGTAAAGAGTTATACATGATAAGCTTAAAGTTAGAAAATAATACTAATATTTGAGCTCACAAAGTAAGAAATGATTCAAGTTGCTACTGTAATGCAAAACATAATTCATTTTATGCATGCCTGTCCTTTTTAATCATATTGATTTATTATGAAATAAGCTAATCATAGACATAGTTTTAACAAGCTTAAAAAATTATGTTGCTTGGATATAAAGATCATAATTACCAAAGTACATATTTAACTAAAAGCCTGAACCTGAGTAAACGAAAAACACACTTTTAAAAGTGTTGTGGCAAAAGCTGCATAAAAACATGCACATAAAAAGATAAAGAAAAGATTTTTTTCTAAAGGAAGTAAAACTATATAGGCACTGTCTTCTCATATCAAATTAAGTTTCTTTAACCAGCATAATATAACAGGACTTGAAATGCCCAACTGTTACTGTAGTAAGATGCTTTTTAAGGCAACCACGTGCAAAAGCTTGTGTGAAATACATAAAAAATGTAAACACAGCTTTTCCAAAAGTAAGGATTGTACAACTATTATAGTTCATATGTTTGACTATTGACAGGTTAGGAAAGTATTGAGAAGAAATTATAAATAAATGACTTACAAAATCTTTGCTTTCTCAAATTATATTCTGAATTATGTACTTTTTAATTTCTGATTTGTAGTATCTTTAATGCATAGCTGTGAAAGCTCTCCAAAGCTTTAAATGCTGGGAAAATGGACTTAAGTTCTCATCTTATGGAATGTTTAACAACGTGTAGATACTGGAGTTTTCAATTACAATCCTCTGAATTTGTTTTATTTAGCAAATTGCATAGCAGGAAATTTAATTCACTACCTATAAAAATGTTCTGTTCAATCAAGGAGAATTTCACCTCAGTCCTTCAGTTTTCTTCTTTCATACTGTACAGTGGATCCACAAGTTTATTGTGTACATGCATTAAACCTTAAAGGAGAAAAAAAAACACAGTTCTAGTTGTATTGGGGCTATCAAATGAGTTATTTGCAAAGTGCTTAACACAGTGTTTTAGCTCTTAAAAGGTATTACCTTTTCCCTTTCCTTATCAGTTGTTTTTAATAGAACTGATTTCCATTTTAATACAAACAGGAACAGTAAAACATCATAATGGCTAGTTAATGCAAATAATATTTAGAAACAAAACACTCAAGTGTAAAAATAAGCAAGATTATTTTTTACTCAAAATAAGAAGCCCATTACATTACATGGAGAATTTTTTTCTCTGCACATCATTTCAGAAAGCAAATTTATTAAATATTAAACTTTAGCACCGCAAGTATAAAAGATCCAAAGGAGGTGTAGACTGTCTTTTCTATCTTCAATATTCAGTTCATTTGGCAAAACTTATTAGATATAGCAGGGCACAGAGATGGTCCAGGGAATAATCAGATTAAAAAAGCCCTTCTCATGGAATTAACATCTAAAGGGAAAAGATTCCAAACAGCATTGCACTGGAGAGTTAGGAAATCTGGTGCTAAATGAAGTTTAGGGAGAAGTCCACTAAGGGATAATGGAAGATTTCTCTGGGACAGGCTTCTGAATTTGGCTTTTAAAGAGATAAGAAACAATTGCAGAGTGATAGAAAAGATATTCAAAGTACAGTGAACAATGGAAGGCTAGAAGAACTAGTTGGAAAGAAGTGCACAGAAGTAACTGATATAAAGCTGGAAAAACTAGGTGATGGTAACAGGTAACAGAAAAATGGATTATAAACTATTTGCTATTTTACTGACAAAACTATATCAACATGGCCATTACATTGTTGCTTTTTATAACTGATTTCTCTTTTAAAAAATCAAGAGACCTTTCTAAGAGCAATAGTTTAAATAAGGTAATTCAACCTGATTGATTTCTAGCAAATCTACATTATTAACATGGCAAATTTCAGTATGTCTTAAAAGTATAGTGATTAATTCAATATACCAATGTATAATTACAATTTTAGTGCATGCTACTACCATTGTAATACTGTTCTTTCCCAAAATGTCTGACAGTTGCTAGTAAAATATCTTAATACGATTTTCTTATAAATATTCCAAACTCTAGCAACAAATATCTGCACATGTACACAAAATTACATTCATTCATGAAAAATTAGGTACTTGAAGGGAGTGTATTTATATGTACTATACTGATTTTGAATTTATGACAACTTAAGATAGAATCCAGATAGAAATTAACTTCAAATTAGCTATGAAAAGAGGACTTAATAAATTAATGACCTGGATTGGGTGAAAAGTAAATATTTAAGGCCATGTAATAGTATTTTCAAATATGATAGATACAGCTCATTGTAGTAAGAGTGAGAATAGGTTTAGTGAATAAAATGGGTGCTTATAAAGACCTGGGATTAAGTCCCACTTTGAGCACAGAATGACTGAGTGATACTGGGCATGTCACTGAACCTCAGAATATTCCAGACAACCCTCTTTAAAACTATAAATGACAGAAAAGGTGCAGGTCTCCATTTGTGGGGAGACTTTTCCCCACCTGGGAGTTTCCTACATCAGTGAAAATCCAGGTCTAGTCCTTATCCCTATTCACAAAGAAAAGTTGAAATGCTAGACAGAAATCATTCCTAGCTAGTCATCAAAATAGGTATCTTAGGTGTCTTTTTAAGGCAAAACTTATTATGAGTTCCTTTATTTGAAATTTTAAAAAAATCTAGCTTTTAAAAAAATGCTAATTTTTTATTGATCTATATTTGTCTTAAGAGAAATCAAAAAGTCTTTACAGTATAGTTTTAAAAGCCAGATTCATCTTTAAATAGAAAGAGCTAGAAGTGGTGTGGGAGACTGACATCCTTAGTTTCTTTATACAGAGAGATGCCAGACTTATTTTCCAATGCATTTGAAAGTATGGTTATGCAGTTTTCTTGCACAAGAACCTTCTCCACTGTCTACAGGATAAAAGACAAATTTCTTTATCTGATATTAATAACATCCAGAACAGAGGCATCTAGGTGGGACAATAGAGTGCTGGATTAGAAAGACCTGAGTTTAAATCTAGTAATTAGTATTTTTTAGCTGTCTGCCTCAGTTACCTCTTCTATAAAAGAGAGAAGAATACTGAAAACCTAAAGTAATGTGTGTCGGGGCATACATATATGTGTGTATGTTATGATACAAAACCCACACACACCTGTGGATTTTTTCAATGTAGATACTATATCCAGCTACGCAGATCAGAGTGTAACTGTGTCTTCTCATCCTTAGGAAATTTTGTTCATGACCTCTCTCACATCAAAGGAGATCCACCCAACATGGGGAGTGGGTCATTGGAGGGCAAAGGAATGTCCAGCTTTTATCCTTTGCTCTCCCTTTATGCTCAGCCCATTTCCTTTTTCCACTTAAACATTCTTTATTTTATGTCCCTTTGTGCAACTAACTCCACATTATTAATTTGTTGCAACCTTTCTTGTGCACATCTCACATTCATGGGTGACCTTCAACTTAACACTTAAAGGTTTAATATTTCATGACTGAAGATATAGAGCTTCAATGGAAAATTATTGATGTTAAAAGAATGGGTCTTTTTTAAAGAGACTTGAGACTAGTAAAAGCACTGTATAATTTCCCTGCTCTCCTCCTCCTATTCAGTTCTGGAAACAGTTCATTTTTCACTGGTACTGTCCAAGATAAATTTACTGACAGTTATGGGTTAGCTAACTACATCTCATAGTCTGGACAACAAGCATTCTTCATATGCATTTTTTCTTCCTATATTACAATATTCATTTTTGAGTGATTAAGTATCTTATTTATAAAAAAAAAAACAACAGGCTAATTTGAATTCTTTGATAATTCAGACAGGAGCTGAACATATTAACACTATCTGGGGAAAAAGCACTTGTCAAAGTAAATACACACATTAACCTACAGAAAAATGAAATGCTTAAACTACTGAAATGAACTGCATTGACATATTTTCAAATATACAAGAACTTAATTCATTATTCTAGTCATGAGTAGATTTCCTCTTTATTTTGACTTTCTCTTTTTTTAACAGCTGACCCTAATGCTTGGATAGGTTTCTCTTCACACAAACATGGTGAAATCTTTCTCTTCCCAGGCTAAACTCTGAAGCACCTACTTCCATAAAACTTTCCCTGACTGCCTCCGCTCAAAATGTTTAATAAACTTAACTGAATTTTCTCCTTTTGTGGAAATCTGGCTCAGTCAGCAGATACCTGTTGCAATATAGTACTTGCTCCTAGGTGCTCCTTGTATGTAATAGGGAAGGGATTCCACAAACCTTTCATAATGACTTCTTTATAAATACTTAAAATTTTGAGAACATGTCTACTATATTCCTGCATAATTACAACAAATTTAGCTTTTTCTTGTAAACAACCAACATTTTAAGTAAGTAAAATTTTAAGTAAGTAAAATTATAATTTTAAGTAAAAAAATTTATAAAAATAAAGTCTGAAACCTTAAAAATATGAGAATAAAAACCTCAACAACCTGTTAGTCAAGCAACAAGACATTTTATTTCTAATCAATCAACAAGCATTTATTAAATGCCTACTATGTGCAATGATGCACTGTTAGGTGGCTTAAAACATAACTACAGGGGGGCAGCTGGGTAGCTCAGTGGATAGAGAACCAGGCCTAGAGATGGGAGGTCCTAGGTTCAAGTCTGGCCTCAGACACTTCCCAGCTGTGTGACCCTGGGCAAGTCACTTGACCCCCATTGCCTACCCTTACCACTCTTCTGCCTTGGAGCCAATACACAGTATTGACTCCAAGACGGAAAGTAAGGGTTTTAAAAAACAAAAAGATATATAACTATAAAGAATGACACAATGCCTCTCAAGGATCTTATATTCCTAATAGTGAAAAAAATATGATTTAAGTATAAATAGAACACAATAAAAAATACACAAAGAAATATAAAATAATTAAATATAAGATGGCTTAAGAATGAGGGCAGTGGGGGAAATCAGAAAAAGTTTCATGTAAAAAGTGGTGCTTGAGCTGTCTCCTGAAAGTAAAAAGGGATCTATGAGGCAGGGGTGAGGAGGGATTTAATTCTAGGCTTGGGAGAGGTGTGTGGTGGGACTGGCAATGCAAGAAAAGGGGTGGGGAGAGATGGAGTAATTTGTATAAGAAAAAAAGAGAGAGCCAGTCTGGACTGTGGACTTTTGGAAAGGAAAGAATGGAACAATGTCCAAAGAAATACAACAGAGAGCGAGGAACCAGGTTGTGAAGGGCTTTAAAAACTAAGCCAAATAGTTTATATTTTTACACTGGAGGCAATAAAGAGTCACTGGGTTACACAGTCAGATCTGAGCTTAAGGAAAAACTATGGCAGTGTTATGGAGGATGGTCCAAAGGCAAGAGACTTGAGGCATAAAACACAATTAGAAGATTCTAACGATAATTTAGGTTAAGAGATACTTAAAGGTCTGAACTAAGGTTGTGGCTGTGTGAAAAGGGAACAGTGTTGGACTCAAGAAATGTTGCAGAGGTAGAAATGGCAAAATTTGACAACTGATTAACTACATAAGGTGAAGGGGAATTTGGAAAAAAATGTGTATGAATAGGCAGCCCTTAAAAATAACATCAATTACATAACTCTTTCTAGCTTTTTGTATAATAATGACATTTACAAAGAACATTACAGCTATTATCTGAGCTACACAATCACCCTATAAGGCACTAGTGGCATCACTGTTTCCATTTTTGGAACAGAAAATCAGGCTTATAAGTGATTTGTCCACTGTCACAGTTACTGAATATGATAAACAAGAGTCAAACCTTTTTTTTTTGACTTGCTTTATAACAACATACTGCCTTCTCAACTACATGACTTTCATAAAGCATGTTTTGGGCTGAGTGAAAACTGCATTTGAGCCTGTGAGGTAACTGCAAACAAAGGGATACAAAGAGGAAAAGAGAGAATGGCAACTACCATAAAAACCTCTGTTAGGGGATCACTCTGAAAAGAGAACTAGAACTCTACTCAGGTCCTGATATACTCATTCACAAGATGTTATTGTGTATCAGTTCATGAGTAGCTATGGCCGAAAAAAGAATTCATTACTTTGTGACTAAGCTTCTGGAGATGAACCTCTCTGAACTTATCTGTCACCTGGCTCATATTCTCAATGCCTTGTTTGATAGGTAGAACTTCCTGGGCAGAAAAAAGAAAGAGAAGAATAGTTCAGTAAACAAATCCTAGCACAGAAGGCTGATATAGTAGTGAGACAATTTTAATTATCTGAACATGTTAAATTCTCTCTGCCAAAAGGATAGTGGTTAATAATATGCACTTATTTTCATGATAATTTCATCCTACATGAGGTAGAAGCAGCAATTAGACATTTCCATTCTTCATCTAATTCTCACCAAGAAGAGGGCAGAGTTGCTGGGGGTAGAAATCATGGTAACCTCGGGAACTAATGAACTCTGAGAATTTGTGTTAAGAGAAGAGAGGAAGCTTATCCCAGTCTGATGTGTCCAAGAAGGGGAAAGCATGTTGCAAAAAGTTTAGCAAGAGACAGTAAAGGAATCCATGGACTAAATTTCTACAGGAGAAATAAGCCTAGAAAAGATGGGAAGCTCTCAAGAATTAAATTCAAAAGGCCATAAAGAACAATTTTGATTAGAAGGAAAAAGAAAAGTTGTCTAATGACACTACAGTCCTCTTGATCAAATTTTCAACTCTTTATCATGGTAGCTATTGTATACTGACCCTTAGGTTATTCTTCCTTTTGCAGCTAGCTCACCACTTCCTCTCCTTCCCAATTCCTGCCCTTATACTAGCAGACTTCAATATTTACATCCTGTCAGCTGGCCCTGCCCTAGAAAAAACAAAACAAAAGACACAGAGGATGATCTTCCTGCCATGAGGCATCAGAATAGGACCTTAAAATAGATAACAACTAAAAGAAATAAGCCAGTTAAGTTTATTTATAGCTATTGTGATGGAAGTACTTTTAGAAAAATGGGGTTAAAGGAGTTTATGATATTGAAATTTAATAAATATTTAAAATTATGTAAACAAGCAATCAAATAGTTAAAAACCCTTGAGGAAATCTTAATTATTAAATTCACTGCTATCTGATCTTTTGGGAACTATACATAAAACAAATAAGAGAAAATCTTAACTAGTTGCTTTTTCTTTACAAGGATTAAGAAATAACATGAAGTGGCAAAACAATTTCAGAAATAACGTCTTAAAAACAAGTACATTGACAAAATTTTTTTTAAAAATGCAATAAGCTATGATATACAGTAAATTTGGAGTATATTGTATTTTGATTAATCATTAATCTAGAAAATCGGTCCCATACATTAGTTACCAATTTCTAAAGAATTAGAAACAAAATCATTTCAGATTAAAAATATAAGGAACATAATTTAAAATTTCTTAAGTGACTTAGCACTTATGGATTTTAGAGCACATCAAGGTTATCATTAAGGCTATTAATCATCATTTGTGCTGATAAAGTAGGTGCTGGTTTGTGGAAATTTTTGGTCAACAACCAATTTCTTGTGTACACAAATAGTGTGATATTAAAACTATGGCAATGTACATTTTAATTTCAAGGCTTTTTCTGGTTTACATATAGGAAAGTGGAACTTTAAGAATACAAACTTCCATTTAATTTGTCATGCCAACTTTTGTGCACTTAGATTAACTTGTATAATAGGCTGTATAAAATGAAAGGTACTTTTTTAGAAAAACTCTTAAAAATAACTAAAACCAGGCTTATTGATCCAAAAACAACTAAGTAATTTGTTTTGACTCTGATATAAGTGATTTTTAAAAAAATTACAACTTTACCATTATTCTTGACTCCTGTCCTTCTTAAAATTCTTAAATTCCTTCTAGCCAGGGGCAATGCATTATAAACTTCTGAAGGAATGCTATTACAATTCTACTTTGTGGTTTTATTAGGAACTAAAAATTCTATGTG
Organism: Gracilinanus agilis; assembly: GCF_016433145.1. Lineage (NCBI taxonomy): Eukaryota > Metazoa > Chordata > Mammalia > Didelphimorphia > Didelphidae > Gracilinanus > Gracilinanus agilis. Next base: position 170,791,035 of record NC_058135.1, on the reverse strand, counting down.
TGTGAGGCATTTTTTGTGTGACATAAAAGCTCTGGTATCTATTCAAGTGGAAAATCTGTAGTCTCTATAGTAACTATCACAATGTGTCCCAAAATAATCTTTTTTATATTTGAAAGAAAAATCTTTTTTCTTGTAACTGCCATTGTTCAAAATGCATCTAATCTGTATTTGTAGTCTAGGGTAGTATTGTTAATACTTCAATGACTTTCAATTAGCCTGGAACTCAAACCTTCTCCTATCTTGTGCAGCTGTGGAAAAAAAAATAAAAACAAAACACCTACTGTCTACTTGACCATGAACTTTTCCTAACTTAGGTTGGTCATATCAACAAATATAAAGGGCAATACTGAGCCTAACCTTTTCAGCTCATTAGGATCTGTCAAAGCTGGCCATCCAAGATCACTTTCATGCCACAATGAGGAATCAGGGAAAGATTTTGGTCAAAGATGTAGAAGATACTATCTATATAAATGCATAACAACAACAACAAAATCTCATGAACAAACCTTTATTCTATTTTTTTCCTCCCCTTTGTTCAATTTAATAGCTAACATACATAATAGCTAACAAATCTTTATTCTATTTTTTCCTTTGTTCTATTTGAAGAAAGAAATCTATAACATGAATACAAGGTAGCATAGTATAATGAAAAGTATGCTAGGAATTTGAATATCTGGATCCTAATGTTCCTGGAGCAAATCACTCTTTAAGACTGATTCTTCCATTTAGAAAACAATGGATGAGATGCCAAACCAGATATCCCACCAGACATTTCTGCTTCAAAAGATTTGAAAAAGAACTTACTACATTTCTTCAAAGCCCACCCCTCTTCCAAACGTCTCTTTCAAGGATACACCTTGCACCTTTTATCCAGGCTTCCAAGTTCAAAACATTGATGTTATTGAAAACTCCTCTTCTCATATATCTATTCAGTTGCCACATCTTGTTATTTTTCCCTTCACATCTTTCACATCCAATGCTTTTACTCCTACAGTCAAGATCATGGATGAGGTCTTCATTGCTAAGCAACAATTAGCTCCCTTCTTGGTATCCTCTCCTTAATTCTCTTCTCCCTCTACTTCATCCATCCTACATAAAGCTGCTGAACAGATCTTCCTAAAGTGCAGGTCTCATTGTGGCACTTCTATGCAAAACACTAGTGGACTCCTGTGGCCTCTAGGATAAAATATAAACTACTCAATTAAAGCGTTAATTATGTTATTTTACATTGTAACCACTATTTTCTTTTTTAAAAACCTTTACCTTTCACCTTAGAATCAACATTGTGTATTGCTTCCAAAGCAGAAGAGGGGTAAGGGCTAGGCAATGGGGGTTAAATGACTTGCCCAGGGTCACTGACCCTGGAAGTGTCTGAGGTCAGATTTGAACCTATGACCTCCCATCTCTGGGTTGACTCTCAATACACCGACCGAGCCTTCCATTATTCTTTTTAGAATTCCTCACAGGACACTTCATCTCCTGTCTTCATGTCTTTTCATTATTGTTCTTCATGTTTAGAATGTACTCTTCACTTTTGACTCTGGAATCCCTTCTTAAGCACCATTTTTTGAATGAAGGTTTGTCTCTAGCTCTTAGTGCCTTCACTCTTGTGTCTCATTTATTTTATATAGACTCTGCACATAATTAAATATATATTGGTTCTACTACATAGAAGAGAACTCAAGGAGTGAGCTGTTTCAGTTTGAAGTCTAGAAAGGAATCTGTCACAAAACAGGTATTTAATCAATTTTTACTGATTATTTCAAACATTCTGGTTCTAAAATTCTATAAGACATTTAAAAATAGAAATAATAAACCTGTTCTTTCCAAATAATTTGTGATCAGTGTCTTGCTTGTTTATTAATTAGTCAATACCTATTATCAAATTAGTAAATCGTGGTTATATTGAAATTTTAATTTTCTTTTATATTTTGTACCTTTCAGTGACAAGAACTATGTCTAACAATAACAAGGCTTCAATAACTACTTGAGGAGTAATAGGTAACTAAAGTACCATGAGGTCTACTGTTTAAATATTTATTTAGCAATTGTGAGTAAAAATGATACTGACTTCATATTGAATAAACTAACTACTCTGGATCTGGGAATAATAATAAGGGTATATTATCATTATAAGTAAATATCTACATAAAATGAAAAAAATTCACCTTAATGACTCTCAAACAATGTCCACTTGATTTTCCAATTGGGTAGCACATCTCTAAATTTTTGCTTTTAAAAAAAATAAATTGAGTTGTTAGTCCCTTACATTAAATTGAACTGTTAGTTTCTTATATAAAACACAAAGAATTAAAAGCAGTGTTTAGTGCTAAGGCAAAGAGACTACCACAATTAACTTTGCCTTTGTTCTCCTTCCTTTACCCTAAGATGGGCACAATTTCATTTCTAGTGAGGTATTATTGGGGAAATTTGGGTACCTAAGAAATGCAAGAACAACTTCCCTCTGTGTCCCTCGTCCTCTTTAGTCCTAAGACAAATCCCTGAGAATGAATCTGAATTAGGTTATCCTATGGACAATCTTGCTCCATGACTTTCATTCTGATGTTTTCTATCTTTTCTCAAGGATGTAATTAAGAGTACTTGGGATTTAGAAATGGCTATGAAAATGAAAATATGATTTTAAAACTAATGGAAACCAGTAATATAATTGAAATAAGGAACAATTACATACAGAAATCTGTCTTCAGTTTTATCTCTGACTCCAAAGTATAAAGAGTAATTAAAATGTCAATCTAGTAGATTACAAGACAGTGAAACAAGTGTGCTAATAACATACATTAAAAAGAAAAGTTAAAATATGACTTTTCCTATTCTTTTCATTCTAAGCTTTACTGCTTAGTTTTCAGTGTATAACTTGGCTCCAAACTACTGAAGATCTTAGTATCAAAGAATCAGATCAGGTATAAGGAGGGCATCAATGATAAATGATTATTTCTGCCTTTTTTCTTGATCTATGCAAAACCTATAGATCCCTCAAATCCCTCAAAATCCCTATAGAAACCCTCTTGAGCTAACTCAGCTCATGTTAACAGTGGAGTGTCTTTGAGACTCAGTTTCTTATTTTTTGTATCAAACAATTTAGGAGTTCCTAATTCTATATATTTCAAAGCACTTTACTCATGTTTCAAGTGCTTTCATTTCATAAAGTATCTTACACATATTTATACATTGTCCTTTAATTCTTCATCTATGTTAATCTTCTCTACTAGATCATAGGATAACACCTAGCTGCACAACTAGCTGATTTATTAATGTTAACTTGATTATGACAATTTGGATATTTAAAATATTTAAATATTTAAAATATTTAAAATAAAATAAATAGGGGGATGATTATTTGGATCACAAAAGAAATTTTTCCTGAGTATGGAGATTCTTCACAAATATAAAGCTCCAAAATAGGAATCAATTTACAATAATTTAATTTGAGTGTTTTCTCCAGAAAATAGGTATCTTTCAGAGAAAGGTTTTATAAGATATATATATATGTATATATACTCTGACCACTTAATTTTATTCTCCTGATGAGATTGGAGTATTTGGGGAGACTTTTTAACTGAAGTTCTCCCATATACTTGTATTACTGAGTGTGGGAGGTAGGACTGGTGAAAGGAAATGAGTTTATCACTTCCCTTTTGGAAATGTTCAGAAGGGAATTCTTTTAGGAATTGGAGGGAATATCCAAATCTGACTATTACTGACACTCAAAGAATGAAAAGTATAGAAACCTACGTATGGGCAAAATAGTACTGGGTTAACTAGGGGAGCTTTTTCTTAAAATATAGCAACCTTAAACATAAGCTAAGTATATTTTATTGTCTTTATTTTTATTTTACCAAGTCAGGGAAGAAATCAAAGATTTGATTTAACAGTGGTTAATGTCTACTGGTTCCTAAAGAAGCAAAGTAGAAGCTGTTAGCAGTATTTTTGCACTGGTCACCAACCCTTTAGATTTTTAATAAATATCAATGGTATAGTGGAAAGTTGGTTAAATTTGAAGTAAGAGAGGTAGTTTTGATCCCTGGCTGTGCTTATTACCGTGAGCAAATCATATGACCTCTGGATATTTCCCTGTCTTCATAACATGGAGATTGTATGAGATGATATCTTAAATCCGAACCTACTCTTGAGGATTTTTGAGTTATGGCTGTTTCCCTTAATGCCAGTTGGTGTTTTAACAAAGACATATGGACTAGATCACATATTTAGAACTGGAAGGTGCTTAGAGGTTATCTAAAAGAGGCCAGATGACTTGTCAAAGGTCACACGAGTAGTGAGTAGTACAGCCTAGAATAAAATATAGGTCCTCTGCCTCCAATAATAATTCTTTCCACTTCATTGTGTTGCCTCATATAGCACATAAAGAACATATCAAATTAAATAACAAATTTGCAGTAGAGCCAGTTGACAGTTTTATAGATTCTTCTAATTGTATGTTTCAAAACATAAAAACAGGCAAAGACTAATGGTTGGAGTAATCCAGGATTGGGGTTTGGCAGAGTATGAGCAGAGGCTGATGTGAAGACAGGGAACTAGGTACTTAAGAGAAAAGAAGAACAACCTATAGACAGTAGATGACTATATCACAGTTCTAGAGAGGATGAACCTGATGAATAGACTAGAATAATCTTCAAAGGAAGGCAAATTGCTAAGTAATGGTGGGATATTAAGGAAAGCTAAAGCAGTTAGGTGGTGCAGTGGCTAGAGTGCTAGATCTGGAGTCAGGTTCAAATATGACCTCAGATACCTACTAATTGTGTGATCCTGGGCAGGTAGATTTGTCAAGCTCATTTTCTTCATTTATAAAATGATATTAACAGCACCTATCTCTCAGAATTACTGTGAAGATAAAATGTAATACTTGTAGAGTGCTTTGCAAACTTTATAGAACTATATAAATGATAGCTATTATTATTCATACCACCATTGGATAAAACAGTCTATGTGTCAGAAATCATGAAAGAAGGTGTGTACTAAAGAGGAAAGAGTGATCAGGGTTGCAAGGTTTTCTTGAGAAGTCAGGTCTTCATAATTATAAGACAATAGAGAAGGTCTGAGAGGAGGAATTTTAAGATGAAGACAAGATCATTAATAATAGAATGAGATTTACAAAAGGCACAATGGAATAGAAAAGAAGATTAAAGATAATGACTTAGGAGGCATAAAGGAAAAAACAAACCTAATGTTAAAATTATCTAGTACACATTGTTAAAAAGAATATCTAGTTATACCACATATTTATTGTTTTAAAACTGAGCAATTCTTTTTGGACTTATTGTAAAGTCTGTCTTCACAGAAACTTAAGACTTGAAAGGACCTTAAAAACTGAACAGTTAATCTATACCTGAAAAAGAATCTCCTCTACATCACATGCCCTTTTCATTTCAATCTAGATTATAATGAGTGATTTACTAAAATCCTAAAGAAATCGACTGGTTTTCTAATCTTTTATAAGCAATAATGCAAATTAATGCAGTTACTGGTACTAGGTAGAAAAGGATCTGATTTTTTTTCCTGCTATTTTACTGCCAATGCCACTGGACAGGCAATTTTAAAATATAAAATTATAAAAATAAGTAATTTTAAATAAATAAGATTGTTGAAGGAAAAAAGAATCAAAATGAAGAAGAAATAGGTTTGTGGAACTATCTCCTTTAGGGAAGGAGATAAGAAACTATTCTAGCAATGGGGTAGGGACTAGAATTGAGGCAGGTAAAAATATCTACTATTACACTAATTATTACAAGACCAAAACATTGCTTTAACAAGCAACTAAATTTTTCCTATCAGTTTAATTTGTTGCTGTTTTTGTTATTATTCTATAAGTGATACCACAAAAGTAAATGGTGGTTTTTTAAACTAGTAACAGATAATTCTGATTTTTATTATGGTTAAGAAATTTTTATTATGTTAGGCAAAATAACGAAAATCTGATTCAGATCCCTTTTAACATTTCTTAAAGAAAGAAAAGAGAATGAGATAGATGGCTTTCTGGACAAGAAAGGTGATTAAAGATTCCTAAACCAGGTTAAAATTGTAAATAGCCTTATAAACATTTAGAAAAACCAGTGGATAAAACAAACATGTAATGGAAGAGTCTCACAATATACCACATCTGCATGTCTAGACTAATTAGAATAAGATACTATCCAGACATACAAAAATCCAGATTAAAATAGGTATAATGTTTGGTAGTTAAAATGCTGATAGAATACTAGACTATGAGTCAGAAGACATGCATTAGAATCTTGACTTGGACAGTAAGGAATCTTGCCTTGCTGTATGGCCTGGTCAAGTCACTTAACCACCCTAGACCTTAGTTTCCCAATCTGTAAATAAGGGGGTTGGAATTATACTACTTTCTAAAAAAGGATACTTTTTAAGATACGAAGGCCCTATATGTAAGATCTGAAAGATGCTACTACACTAAATCTAAAATGATAAATGAGAATGTAGTATGGTATAAAGTTAAAAGAAACACTAATAAGAACTAGAAGATATTACTTCCAATCTCTACTTTACTACACACTGACTTTGAAAAAGACCACGAGGCCCCTCTGGCTCTCTCTTTATAAAATGAGGGGTTGGGATTAAATGATCTCTAAAGTGAGTTCTAGCACTCTTTACTACTTATATTTGTACTTTGAAAGGAAGTAAGTATCCTCCATCTGAAATTACTTTTCATTTAATTTTCTATAAAAATTTCCTTTCCCTCCAAATGCAGCTAGGTGGGACAGTGGATAAAGTGCTGGTCCTAGAATCAGGAAGACCTAAATTCAAATCCAATTTCAGATACTCATTTAGCTATGTGACCCTGAAAGAATTTGTTTAAACCTCTGTATACTTCAGTTTCCTTGAGGAAAATAATACCTACCTCTTGGGGTTGTTGTGAGCATCAAATGAGGTGATATTTGTAAAGTGCTAAGTACAGTGTCTGGTACATAGCAGGTGCCTAAAAAATGCTTGTTTCTTTTCCCATTTCTCTTACAAAATATAAGATCCTTGAGTCAAGGAACTGTTTTGCTTTTGTCTTTGTGTCCCCAGGATCTGACACAATGTTTCACATGTAATAGAGGCTAATAAATGCTTGTTGAAGTTGAAAATGTAAGTATTTTACTTTCAATGTAAATAGCCACTGCTCATGTTTCTATAAATATATGCCATGGAAAAAAAGCTGTTGTAAAATTCTTTTCCAAGTAACATGATATTTAGGAAGACATCTGAATAAATAAATAGGAAAATTTCAGGAAAAATTGTGACCAATCACATTTTATTCAGAACTCAATACTATAGTGTTCACTTATTCAACAAACAGGTATTTTTCATTTACAATGATGTTTCTGATTTTTCAATGATGCATTTGTGGCTTTTAAAAAAAGATTAATGAAATTTAACATATTAAAATCTAAATGGATCTTTTTTTCTCTTCTGTACTATTAGGATCAAATAAGTTAAAAAACAAAAAGTAATCAAATATTACCATAAATGTCATGATTTATTACAACTAACTGATATATCTACTTTCAATAAAATTTAGGAGAGAAATGAAGGAAGCTGTGTTTTAAAGAAACTTCTTTCCACCCTTATAGTCAGAAATATCAAAAGAAATGCATTAAGAAATTCAGTATTCTCAACTGTTACAACAAATACAGTGGATAAGAAAGACTAAGCAAAATAGACATTCCATTTTTAAGCAGTAAAAGTACAACAAAGGGGAAAAATAAAAAATTCTTACAAAAAGTTATCACTGAAAAGTTCAATCATATGACAATCAAATTTTTTGTCCCCATTTAAATATTAATAGTTTGAAGATTCTTTAAATTTTTGGATAATTGGTGCCTTGAAATATACTGAGGTCTTTTCTGCAAGTATCATTTTTACAAAGTATTCTTCATTTCCATGTCCTTCTATACACTTAAAAATTACTTATATAAATCTAAATACTGTATAGTTTAATAATATAGATTTCTTATTTTAAAGAAAGTTCCCAGTTAAATACGAAATGATCATTTAGCTCAACTCATTTGCTTTCATCTAAACTAACATAGAATGTCAAGAAAAAAAATCAAGTATAATTTTACTAAAGTAAAATGCAGCACTGGTTATGAAAGTTTCAAAATAGGCATGACATTTGCATCATAACAGGGAACTCAAATTAAGGAAATTCAAGTTGACATGAGTTTTCAAAATGGATGTGAACCCTTAAAATGTAAAATGCAATGGACAATAGCAGAGAAAAAGGCCCATACAGATATAAAATAATTGAAACTATAAGATTTCACTTTTGGTTAAATTTTCCATGTGCAAAACTGAGTCATGAATAAAATATCTTAACAAAAAATATAGAATGCAGGTCCTCCTAATGCTTTCCTTTTTCAAAATGTGAGAACAGAAACAGCTATTCATTCAGCAGCCACTATTACTTTAATGTAGACATTCTTACTTCTTGAAAACATGGGTAATGTGCCAGCACAATGCCAGTTTTCAGGAATAGAGGGCAGGATTTAATTCCATAGCCATATTAGAATTTAAGTATATCATTAACAAATCATACATAGTCAACTTAAATTCAGTGCTCACCTTTAAAGTATTTCACAGTTTTAACTCTTAATTCTAAGGTAGCATCTTCATCACATACAAAAATAGTTCGAGGATGCTGCTGGAAAGCTGAAACAGTCCACATATGATTGACTCCTTCTTCTATGGCCTTGTACAGTGCAAATGCTTTATGTGCACCTGTTATGAGAATCATTACCTAGAAAACAGCAAATTTACATTAAATTCTGAAAGAACCTATATAATTTTAAGTGGAACTAACATTTATAATAATTAGCATCAGTCTTATAAAGGCTTATATGTACACATACACAAACACGCTTTGCAAAACTAAAAAAAAGTAGTATCCAACTTCTTCCATGAAATAGTCTTGATATCAAATGTTTGAGAGATTAAGACAAAGAAATTATAGATTGATATCTATATCTCTAATGTATACCAAAAAAATATTAAGATAATTAACAAATTGGTTATAGAAACATTCATATTGCTTAAAACATTCAAGATGAGTATTCACTATGACAAGGTTGAATTTATATTTGGAATGATAAGGTTGGTTCAACATTAAATTATAAACAAAACAGACTTGATTAATACTGGCATGTAGTCAATAAATGCTTATTGAGTACAAACTGATTATTATTATAACTAACAAATAATGAATATAATGATAGATTCAGCAATCTGGTAAGACATGAATAGATGCACAGTGAACTGTGTAGAACCAGTTGAACAATTTAAACAAAAACCACAATAATTTAAAGGAAAATCAATTTGAAAATTTAAAGAGGAAAAATCACTTCCTGTTAAGTTTTGATTTGAGTCATTGTGTGGATTCGGTTTTTGAAGATGACAAGGCTTACGTGTACAGATAAATAATGAGTTTCCAATCCTGGCAAAATTGCACCTAGACATCTGAAGCAAATGAATAACAATTTGGGAAGTAGGTATAAGCTTAGTGGGGCTAAAAGGAAGAGCCTGGGACACTGAGATCCAATCTTTTTTTTTTGTTTGTTTTGAAAACAAAAACAATATGCATAAAAGGCAAGAACATTTAGAAGAGTCTTCTAATGAGGAGGAAATCCAAGGTGTTCAAGTAAGAAAAATGAATCCAGAGAGACTCCTTAGGAGACCTAAAGGAGATTATCTCAGTGAAAATGCCTAAACAAAACTGTAAGGAGAAATCCAGAAATCAAAAAGAAGTAAAGACCCTATAATCAAGGGGTATATTTATACAGGAAATCTGAAATGCTGTGTTCATGTAGAGAGCTGTCAAAACTAATATTTTCTCCCTCATGTTTTAGAAAGAGAGAAATCCACTTTATGAATCACAATCTGTGAATTATCAAGTGTATTTTTATAAATGATGAAATTCTAAACATCTGAACATTTACATCACTGTCATCTGGATTTGACAGAAAAGGTGAATAAAGATATGCTAGGATTGTCATCATGTGAAAAGATACAAATACAGTGAATGTTAGGACTGCTATCATGTGAAAAGTTACAAATAAAGAAATCCTGATGCAGTGCTGTACTGAAAATGTTCTAGGTCAGAATTTCTCAAACCTTTTTTAGGGAAATGATAGGGTTCTGTGAAATAATCCAGGGGAAATAGTAAAAAAACCAAAACAAAACACTGTAATAGCAGATAATACCAAACAAAACAAAACACCCCCCCCCCAACCCCTTATAGTCTGTCATAGATGCATGATATCCATATTAAGCTAGTATGGAAAAACTATCAGAGAATGGTTAAAACAACTGATCACATGACAGAAAAGTTGGCCTCTGATACACCTTTCCTCACAATAACCCATGTTGGCATAAATAGAATAACTACCATTTTCAGTTTAATTTTTTTTTAAAGATTGGGAAACGATTTTATTGAAATTCACTAGAAAGATTTGACAAAAGTCAAACAAGGTGAGAATATATGTATACATCATAATCTATAAAACCTCATGCAGGAAATCATGAACCCATGGAATCATGGAACTATAAGCACTGATAATGGATTAGAGGCATAACTTATACCTATAAAGGGAATATATGGATTTCTCAGTTAATTTAGAACCAAAATTAAAAGTATCTTGATAATTACTCAAGTTCACCAAATATCAAGGTATTTTTAATTAAAATTATGATTGAGTGGATTGAGAGCCAAGACTAGAGACGGGAGATCCTATGTTCAAATCCAGCCTCAGATACTTCCTAGCTGTGTGACCCTGGGCAAGTCACTTAACCCCCATTGCTCTCAGTTTAATGATCCATAAATGCATAGCTAGTAAAGAGTCAGAAATGGGGATTGAACATAAGTTTTTTATTTCTTTGTTTCTGTTGTAAATTATTATTCAGAGTTGAATGTTCTTTCCCTTATACCATACCACCTAAATAGCAAGGGGAGAAGTCAATTCAACAACCTAAAAGCGAAGGGAGAAGGATCTAAAGATCCCCCAAAATCTATATAAATAACTCTAATTCAAGTTAGAGTTGTGAATTACATAGAGTTGCTCAGAGAATAAAACTGAAGAATACTTCTAGTGAAAGGGAAGAAAGGAATACTTCAAAAAGGATATTAGCTAGGTCTTAAAAGATGAGAATAATTTCAATAGAAGTATAGAAGAAAAAAATTCAAATTGGGTAAATGATCCATGGCAAGTGTACAAAAACCAGAAGACAAGATGACATTGAAGAATGTTTAACAGTCTAAAATGGCAAAAATGGACAATATATGAATCAATTAATAAGCATTTATTAAGTGTCTACTACATGCTAGGCACTGGAGATACCAAGATAAAAATGAAACTGTAACCTCAAGAAGCATTCTGTGAAGTGATACAACATATAGGTAAGAAGCATCTATAGAATATACAAAATACATGGTATTTTTGGGAAAGGCTATTTAATCAACTCTATTGACTCTAAAATCAAATATAAACTCCTCTGTTTGATATTCATAGCCCTTCACAATGTGGCCCTAAGCAAAATGCTCTACTTCTTACACTTTGCCACTCTGCCATATAGAACTCCTGGCTGAGCTTTATTTAAAATATCATCCACCTTTTCTGAAAATATGCCCTTAGGCCTAAAATGCATAAAGAGATTGTAGAGTCAATAGGGAGCCACTCTGGTTTATTGAATAACAGATTGATCTCGATTAGAAGAAAATCACTTTGGCGGCGAAGGGGTAAAATGGATAAAATGTTGGATTTGGATATTTACTGCCTGGGCTAATCTCTTAACCCTCCTCATTCATCATTTCTTTATAAAATGAAGCTAATAAGAGAATCTACCTCAGAGGGTTGTTGCAAAGATCAAATAAGATTATAATGTGCTCTGTAAATATTAAAGCACTGTGTAAATGCTAGCTATTATTACTGTTGTTATTATTATAAGATGATGATGGGATGGAAAATGGATCAAGAGTAGATGCAATAATGTGAAATAATGCTAGAAATGTGGGCTGAAGCTAGGTTGTTAAAGCTCTTGAATGACAATTCTAGATCCTATATGTCAAAAGGAGTCACTGAAAGATATAAATAGACCTCTGCATTAGAAAAATTATGCTGCAATGTAAAGGATGAAATGGAGCAAAGAGATTAGATTCAGAGAAATTAGTTTAGAAGTTGAAGAAACTATTTTAAAAGTCTGACTACAATAAAGAAGGTTTGAACTAAGACGAAGAATGGAAACAAAGGATGAAAGTGAGAGATACTAAAGAAGTACATTCAGGGCTGGGCAACATTTTTTTTAATGCTTACTTTCTGTCCTAGGAACAACTTTAAGACATAAGAGCAAGGGCTAGGCAAACATGGTCTAGTTACTTGTCCAGGATCACACAACTAGGAAGTGTCTGAAGTCACATTTGAACCCAGAACCTCCCATCTCTAGGCCTGGCTCTCAATCCACTGAGCTACCCAGCTGCCCTCCTATGTGTTCACTTTTAACACAGTGAATTTGAGATAAAGAAGTCCAACAGGAAACTGGAAATGTGGGACCAAAGTGCAACAGGATATCAAATTCAAAGATATATCTGGAAGATAAAAGTAGACAAGACAGAAAGCATATAAAGAGAAAAGAGATGAGAACCCAGGGTAGAGACACATTTAAAGTTACAGGAAGAAGAGGTATCAACTGAAGCATTCTGAAAGGCAGGAGAGAAGAATATTAAGTGAAGTCAAGGGAGAGTGGTAAAAGGTTAAGGAGTTAGGGGTCTAAAATGCTACAAAAAGATCAAGAATGATCTTACAATTTCTTAAAATAACATGCATTTGTTCATAAAAGCCAGATTACAAGGGATTGAGAGTAATGAGAAAATGGAGAGACTATACAGAATAATCCCATTTAATAATGAAGAGAAGGGTACAGCTATGATGAAAGGTTGAAGGAGCAGCTGCATTAGGAAAGCTTCTAACGAGACAAGGGAAACCTGAGCAAGCAAATAAGCAGAAGAGTAGAGAAAGAAAAGAATGAAGATTCAAGAGAGAATAGGAATAAATGAAGAAGTAGATGACATTTAGGGCACAAATAAGACCGGTTTGCTTCGGCAAGGAGGAAAATCCCTCTTATCCTCTAAAACTAGCAAATGAAGGAAGGCATACCATTAGTCTGTGAAGTTTTAAGTGTCCAAGATAAAAAAAAAAAAAGGAAGAAAGGACTTGTATCAGGTAATTTTTTTTTATTGTAAGTGATTTATTGGCTAGATAGTTGTGAAGGACTCCCTAATGAGTCCAAAAACCCTAAAATACAGAATAAAGCGAATTCTTATCACCAAAGCAAATATGTTCAAAACAATTTAGGATACAAAATTAGGTAATCTAATCAGAGGAAAGTTCAGGGGCTTTGCTAGTAGGGAGGGGGAAGAATAAGTGTTCAGGTCTTCAGACTTGAGTTCAAATCTTAAGCCAGATCCTTACTAGAAAATGTGACCTTAGGCAAGTCACTTAACTTCTTCTTGCCTCAGTTTTCCAGTTTCCTCCTCACTCCCCTACCCCATCCCATGGGAATAACAATAGAACCTACCTTCCCATATTGTCCTGAGGATCAGATGAAATTAATTGCACCTGGCATGTAGTAGGCATTATATAAATAATTATTCCTTTCTGTCCCCTTGGAGAGTAAATAAAGAGATAAATAATTGGAATGCTAGGGAGCCATGAAGGCTCACACATATTTACAGTGGACCAAGTCAATATGGGACTATTTTCTCAGCATTAACTTGGTGCCTTCTTTCTGTTTGTTTCTGTCAAAAGAAAGATTGTGAATATTAACCAGGGTTAGGTTGGATTTAGAAATGGGGGAGAACAAGTTACTCAAGAAGGATGGAATAAATTACTGTACAAGCTATAAAGACTATCACTAAAGAAGTGATACTAAATTATGACTGAAAGACTACATATATCATGAAGGTATCAAGAAACCAGAGACTGATAAAGAATGCACTTAATGCAAGGAGTGTGAAATGCCTAAAATGTCAACTTTAAAAAGCTGACACTGATTTGAATCTACTTCATTATACACCATGCTACTATTCTACTAAGCTGAAAACTACTGAAGTTGTCTGTTTTATTGCCCCTACCTTGCCACTTTTGTCACCAGTAACCTGTCTTTTCAGTAACAGGAGAAATCCAGGGCTTCAAATGATCTATTTGTCAATAACTGAGTTAACTATACTACTTACTATAATTCTGACACAAATCAGGAAGCAATAATTAGTATCAGCCAAAGAGGATGTTGATTCAATTAAAAGTCCTGCAACACTTACAGATTGTGACTTTTTAAAGCAAATTTAAAAGCTTTGCTCCCGATCAGCAGGAGATAAGAGACAGTTAAGGAAAAGAGGAAATCCATAAAAGTTTAAAAAACTGGCTTATTTCTCTGCTGATGATCCTATAACTATAAATGACCTTTCAGAAAGAATGAACTAAAGTATCTTATTATCCTGAGGATTCCCTATAACTAATTATCATCCCATTCTTGCCATTACTGGTTATCATAAAACAGACTCTAAAAACAAAATTATTCTACTGAAAATACCTAACAACTACAAAATTAAGAGGTTAGTTCAAAATGGAAGGAAGAATAGGTTGGGTCTTTCAATTGGATTAGAATTTTCAATTCTAACTTCAATTAGTCTTTCAATTAAATTAGAATGCATCTCATAACTCTAAGAGACATCAGTTATTAAAAGCTGAAAAAAATGTACATATTGTACACTGTACAATACAAAATACTGTCCATGTCATTCATTTTTTTCAGTCATGTCTAACTCTTGTGTTACAGGGAAAGCAAGAAGTACTAGGCTGAGGCAGGGAGAGAATTCCAGAACTCTGGAGTCAGTGACTTTCTGAAGAGACAGTTAGTTGCTGGACTTGCTCTCTGGAAACCTTGTCTGTTTGAACTTATCTTCAAGCCTTTCACCTGCCAGGATGTGGTCAGAGTTTGGTTTAAGCTACACAGGAGGACTGTGTTAGTCAGATGCTTACTCCCCTTCCTTTTGGATTTATGCTGCTATGATTCAATTGGATTCCTGCTAGATTCAGAAGACAACAGTTGTGAGATCTCCCTGCTGACCCAGTGGACCTGTATACCTTCCAGCTTCCCCTTATTCTTAATTACTACTAAAAGGGGTAGGGATTCTGGTCAGGACATAATACAGATAGCTGGGGATTTTGAGGTAGAGATCGGTGTAGAAACATCTACTGGAAACCTGTTGGACCTTGGTGGGAGGGATTTAGTTTTAACCTTAATTAGTTCATCCCACTCCCTCTTCCTCTACCTGTCCCAGTTTATAATAAACCTTTTTTAACAACTTATTGTTAATTGGTCAGTTTCTCCCTGAATCCTTCTCAAATCTAGAGAACTTCTGAATAACTGGCCCAAAGGACTATTACATCAAGAACCTAGAATAAGCCACCTAAACCCCTTAACGATTATACCACCTACTAATATTTATTATTTACTTATTTCATTTGTGACCCCATTTGGGTGTAATAGATATTGGCTTTAAAAGTTTAAAAGTAGATTTGTGTAAGCATGTTAGGGAAAGCCTTTGCTGGAAGTCATGGACATTCTGAATAGAATGCAGGGGGTAGGGAGGAGAGTGCTGAGCAACAGACAGACCGTTGTGCTGTGAGGGGTTCAGAGCAGAAGTGCAATCTGCAGTCCCTTTTGACCTGGGATCTTGGAGAGTGGTGAAGGTTGAAAAGACAGAAGACATCAATCCTGCAAGTCAACTCTGAGTAGGGAAGTGGCCTGTGATCTGGTGGACAGTTTGCAGACTTCTCTCCCTACCTAGTTACTTTGGATCATCGGCTGTGGAGGAGTTGGTTCCTGGTATCCTGAAAACATCTCTGGAACAGTTGTGAGACCCCAAATTCAAGCCTTCTTCCTCAGGTCCTTAGCCAAGCTGCCAAAACCTGGCAGAAGTCAGGTTGGCTAAGGAACTTACCCTATTTGACTCCAGTCCTGGGCAGTTAGATATAGTTTCACCTAACCCCCTCTCCTATCCCCTTATATTACAATTAAACTGTTTCCCTGTGTGTTTTCTAGTACTTTAAAGTCCTCATTGAATGTATTTAACACTTTGAGGTTATTCCAGGCTGGGTGGAGCAGAGTGACAGTCAGGCTTAACTGCCATTTCCGTCAACGGTCATTCCCCTTATAGTTAAACATGGTTCCCTGGCTTGTAAAGTCTTATCCATTGTCCCTTCCTGTCTCCTATCCACCCCACTGAGCCCACAAATAATATTTAAGTTAACTCCCCTGGTTTTCCCCAAAATAGTTTGGCACCCTCAGCTGGTTGGGTAACAGGGGGACAGGAAGTTCTCTCTTGGACATACAGAGCTAGGCTGGAAGTCAGAGGATTCTGAACATTCCGTGGAGGTGTACAGCCATTGGCTGTGAGCTGAAAGTTCCCAGCCAGTGGTGAGCTACTCAGAACTGCTTACCCCCCCACCCCAAGTCATTGATAAAATCTCTGTGTGAAGCCAATATACTATCCAGGGCAAAATAGGCCCAGAGAAAGGGTTTTTTCCCATTTTTTTTGCCTTTTGTTATTTGTGTTGTCCTGTTTAATTGTAAACTGGTATTGTTGTGGGAATATTGTTGCATTTGTGTTAGTTATTGGTTATTAGTCATTCATTGTGGCTAATAACACCACTGTAATTTTGTATAACTGGTCATTTGTATCAATGTTTGGAAGAATGGTATTTGAAGACTGTATGGATTATTTGATATTGGGGTTATGGCAAAGGATATTATTCATCCCCTACCTGTGGTTTAAGATTATAACCTGGTATTGTAGAGGTATATTGGATTTTAAATTAGCCCAACCTATTCTTAACATTACTATTCTAGATATTATAGCACACACTCCTATTACTGTTTTAACTGGTTATATCATATATAAAATAAGATGGATATATTTTCGTATTAATTACTGTTGCAAGATTGTAGTTACCTGGTGTTTCCTCTTATAGCTAAACCTGGTTCCCTGGCTTGTAAAGTCTTACCCATTGACCTTTCCTGTCTCCTATCCACCCCACTGAACCCACAAATAATATTTAAGTTAAATCCCCTGGTTTTCCCCATAATATGGGTCACAGAGATACAGGAGTGGTTTGCTATTTCCTTCTCCAGCTCATTTTATACACGAGGAAACTGAAGCAAATGGGGTTAAGTGACTTGACCAGGGTCACATGTCTAGTAAGTATCTGAGACTGGATTTGAATTCAGGTCTTCCTGACTCCAGGGCCTGGCATGCACTGCACCACCAAGTTGCCCTACATTTTACATAGGCTAAACAAAAACACCAGAACTTCAAAGAGAGGTATATATAGAAAACAAATACCAAAGGAACATCTGAATTCTTACTTCTCTAGCATCCATCACCGTTCCCACACCAACTGTTAGAGCCATAGTTGGCACTTTTGATAAATCTCCATCAAAATATTTAGCATTTGCCAAAATGGTATCCATTGCTAGAGTCTTTAATCTTGTCCTTGATACAAGACTGGATCCTGGTTCATTGAAAGCGATGTGACCATCTGGACCAATGCCTTTCAAAAGAAACAGACAAATCATACATATGGATTTGTACATAAAAACGAGCAAGGATCCCCAAAAGTTTTAAGAGTATAAAATATTATAAATTTATTTTTCTTTTTCCAAAAAGCTATGTTCCTGAAAACCTTTAAAATTAAACCATTAAAATTCCTTAATCTTTTTTAAATGAATTATATTAAATTCAACAACTATTTATTGAGTCCTTAATTTCTGCATTACTATATTGGGAACTTTACCAGAAACAGTACATGGTAAAAAGGAATGAGCATTTGCCTAGGTTCAGAGACCTGAGTTCTGCTAGTAGTTCTTTCACTACCTTTTTTTTTTTTTTTAAAAACCCTTACCTTCCGTCTTAGAATCAATACTGGGTATTGGTTCTAAAGCAGAAAAGTGATAAGACCTCCCATCTCTGGGCCTGGCTCTCAATCTGCCAAGCCACCCCCACTGCCCTCCTCTTTCACTAACTTTGTAACCTTGGAACAGTGCATATACTTCAGGTTCTTAATCTGTTAAAAGAATACAAAGGACTAGAATAATCTTTGAAATCTCAATCATTGTTAAATTTATACAAAACGATTAAAAGGTGTTTACTATAAGTAGTAAACACTCTCTTTTTAATCTAAGCCTATGATTTAATTGGTGTATTATACCCTTTATTATGGAAATGCCATATTTAAAAAATAAAAATATTTATGTAACAGAAACAAGAAGTCACAAACTTCTATAGAATTACTATTTTCGGGGGCTGGGTGGCTCAGTGAACTGAGAGTCAGGCCCAGAGACGAGAGGTCCTGGGTTCAAATTTGACCTCAGACACTTCCTAGCTGTGTGACCCTGGGCAAGTCACTTAACCCCCCCCCCCCCCACTGCCTAACCCTTACCACTCTTCAGTATTAAAACCAATACCCAGTATTGATTCTAAGACAGAAGATAAGGGTTTAATTAAAAAAAAAAAAAAAGAATTACTATTTTGTAATATACTCTTTTATTAGTTGAAAAAACCTACAGGCTCCTTTTCAGAATATTTCTAAATGCATAATATGTAAGATTACAAAGAAATAAATTAAGATGAAACATAGTTATGAAAATATTTGTAAAACAAGTCCATAGACAGCAAGTTAAGAACTCTTCCCATAGGCATACTGACTTAGGGAATGGGTAGCTCTTTTTCTTTTCTCTTCTACCTTCCTCTCTCCTGTGGTATTATTACATATAACATGTATGATGTTTGGTAAGAGAACTACAATACAAACAAGAAAGGAGAAGGAAACATACATGCCTGTTTTCAAATAGAAACCATGTTATAAGTTACTGAATAGTAACATTCAGGTGATCAGTGAATAGAGAGTCAGGCCTAGATATGGTTCAAATCTGGCCTCAGACATTTCCTACCTGTGTCACCCTGTCAAGTCACTTAACCCCCAATTGCCTAGCCTTTACCCCTCTTCTGCCTAGGTTCCAAGACAGAAGATAAGGGTTTTTAAAAAAGTAACTGAATAGAATATGCCAAGATTCACTACTGCCAAAGTTAAAAGATTCTTAGTTTAAAATATTTTGAAGCAACAACAAAAAATTGTTATCTATGGAAGAGTGGTCTAGAGGAGAATGGAAAGGGATCTAGTTAATGCCTGAGGACAATCAGTAGTGTGCTGGAATTGGCTATTACCATTTGATGAGAGCTAAATGTTAAAATTTTCAGTGTATGTGCACCTCAGAAATGTGCAAACACTACATCTTATCAGGGCTTACTTTATTCTTTTATTGATTGCCTAGATTTAAAGTGATAGGAAAAAAATTTTAATATTGCAGATTAAACTTTAAAGTGTTTTATGTATGTGTATGTATGTATGTATGTATGTATGTATGTATGTATATATGTATATTTTTTCCCCAATGGCCAATTATTAAACATTTACCAGTACACCTCTGAATATAATCTTCATTAAATTGCTCTGGTTATGGTAAATTTCTTAAATACATTTATTGCAAAAAGGTATAGAGGCTGACTGACCTACAGTTTTAAATAAAAAAAAAAAAAAAGCTCCATATTAGTTCAGAATTAATGGTAAGGTGTTCTACATACCTCCAACAAAAAGATCAATTCCTCCAGCTTCTTGTATTTTTCTTTCAAATGAATCACATTCTGCCTGTAGATCTGAAGCATTTCCATCAAGGATGTGAACATTATCGGGATCTATGTCAATATGCTTAAAGAAGTTATTCCACATATAAGAATGATAGCTCTCAGGATGATTTCTGGGAAGTCCTAGAGTTAATAAAATCAATTTGATAATTTTTATAATTAGGGATTAATGAATTTCCAGAATCTCTTAACAACTCTCAATACCATACTTCAAACTCTATGGTCCCTTTTAGCACTACATGAAGGAAAAATATTTAAAAACACACTGCCTTTCTATACCATCCTTAAGCTCGAGTTCTAAGGGTTTTTTTTTTTTTGTTGTTTATTTTTATAAAGCACTAAAATTTCTCTCTCCTCATAATTTCTAAGGACCAAGAAGAATAAATCTAATTGTTCTTACATGTGACAAACCTTCAATTGTTTAAAGATTGTTTTGATGTCATCCAAGTTTTCTCCAAGTTAACAATCCTTAGTTAGTTTAACTAACCATACTAGTTACCTTCCTGTAGACAAATTCCCACCTATTAACCATTGTTTTTAAATGTAGCACTCAAAATTGAATGAATATTTAAATAAGGTCTGATGATGACCATTACCTCCCTCACTTTGGACATTATGTTCTATTTTTTTTTTAAACCCTTACCTTCCGTCTTGGAGCCAATTGGCTCCAAGGCAGAAGAGTGGTAAAGGCTAGGCAATGGGGGTCAAGTGACTTGCCTAGGGGCACACAGCTGGGAAGTGTCTGAGGCCAGATTTGAACCTAGGACCTCCCATCTCTAGGCCTGACCCTCAATCCACTGAGCTACCCAGCTGCCCCCCCACCTCACCACCCATTATGCTCTATTAATGTAGTTTAAAATCAATTTACTTTTTTTGGCTACTACATTACTCTGTTGATTCATACTTCATTCCATTAAAACTCCTAACATTTAATATGAGCTTTCTAGCTACATATTTCCTATAATGATGCAATTGAATTTTTTAGCCTAAGCATAGAGCTTTGCATTTATTGCTACTATACCTCATTTGAGTGATTATTAATCCACCTTTCTAGCAAGGGGTGATTATTTTGGATTACAGTTGTCAGTCAATATATTTAGTTAACCCTTCTATCTCTGTGTCTTCCACACACTTTAACAATATACCAGGAAAATTATCCCAATGATATTTGGAATTATTAATGGAAATTTGAGGAAGCCTAAAAGCTTAAGGGTGTTGTGAGGAAGATTAGTTACTGATTAAGAATTAAGGTTCATCTAGCAGGCTGGAGCTGGAGCATTCTAGGATAGAATGAAGGAGGAGGAAATGTGTGTTCCCTGAGAGAGGAATCCATTAGTGGTGGGCAAACTGTTGCCAGCCCAGGGAGATCTCAGACCCTGTTTCCTGATTTCCTTGGGATCCTGAGTGGAGGTGGATTTCCAGCAACAACAGAGCAGCACCAAGAAGAGAAGTTTGGGACCTGGTGGACAGTTTCTCAAGCACACTCTTTCTTCTTGGATATCTCAGACCACCTAGGATTTTGGCATCCTGTGAACCTCTTTGGAAAGCTGTGAGAACCCTCAAAGACACCCCTCTGATCCATAGCTGTGCTGATTCAAGACTGGCTGGCACCAGGATTGATTCAGCCTTCTAGAGACTCCATTGCTCCTTGGGCCCTGCCTATTAGGTCACTTAGATAAGAGTAGAATAAGTCCTCCCTTTGCCCTGTGGGTTTTGTCATTAGGATTTAATGTTTTAGAGTAGACATCCCTATCCCACCTTTAGTTGTACATAATTAAAACCAGTTAATCCCTCTTACCTTGCCTGCTTGTTTCTTAGACTCTGGCCTAGGGGAAACTGAGTGACAGTAAAGACCAACTGCCATTCCTGTGTGAATCCAGTAAACTCTGGTCTTTCCATCCTGGTCCAGTCTCTCTTAACCCCAGTGTGTGTACCCACAATTACTTAGTTTTATTATAATATCCCTGGTGTCTCCATTATCCATTACCTTTATTTACCTATATTTTCTACAAAGGCAATACATATAATTGAAGGGGTAGTGGCATATACTCCAAAAAAACTCAGAAGGTTCATTCATAATCATACACATACACTATGTAGTAATAAGAAATTATGGATTTTTTCTTGAACTCAAAAGTATATAATCTGCTGATGACAGAAAACTCATAGAACTCACATGTGCAATTCTAGGAAATTTTTTAGTATCATTAAAAAATATAGATTACCTACCTACATATTCATCCATGTTAAAGGTCTTTACATATTTAAAGGAAAGGTCTCCATTCTTGTGATATTCTATTAGTTTTTTGTAGCATCCCAAAGGTGTGCTTCCTGAAAAAACAAATAATATTCTTTTTTTTCAATAAAAACAAAAGCATACGAAACATCAGTCCCTTCCTAGACCCTAAATTTCTATCCATGGATGAAACTCTGTTCTGTCAGAGCAAACTTCTGAGAATAACTAAAGACATGGAATCTAAAAGACATTCAAAGAATTTTCATTTGGTCATTTCAAAGTTTCAGAAAGAGAAAGGAACTATATGACAATACTGGGCTTGGAGTAAAGTGACCTAATTTCAAGTTTAAGTTTATTCATAAACATCCTAGATGTGTGACCCTGAGAAAATTATTTGGCTTCTTAGTATCTGAGTTTCTCATCTGTGAAATGTGGATAATGTTTACATTACTGCTTTGTTAAGAGGAAAGCACTCTGTATAACTTAAGACACAATCTAAAAGTGAGTTATCTTCATAATTAGTGAACCGCCAATTTAGTAATTGTAAGTTCTACACAAATAGAGAATAAAGAAAATCAGGAAGGCCAAGATAAGGAGAGAAGGAAAATAGCAGGTTTTCTTAATGTTATATACATATTTAGTGATAAACCAAGTCTCAACTTTAAATTACTTTAAAAAATAATAAAGTCAACTTTTAAAAGTTGTTCCTTTGTTTCAGTTGCAACCTATTCTCTGTGATCCCATTTGGGGTTTTTTTATGCAAAGATACAAGAGTGATTTTCCACCTCCTTTTCCAGCTCATTTTATAAATGAGGAAACTGAGGCAAACAGGGTTAAGTGATTTACAAAAGGTAACACAGCTAGTAAGTTTCTGAGAAGAGTTTTGAAAATAGGGGAAGATGAGTCTTTCTGACTCCAGCCCTGATACTCTATCCACCCACCTAGACCTCTACCTGCACAAAAACTTAAAAATACAATTTGCCAAAACTGATTGTCTCACTTTATCTTAACCCTGACTCCGATGAATCTGAAGCCTAAGAATATGTGGCCTAACTTAAGGATGTGTAAGTAAAGAATCTCTTTCAACTTATGGAATTCAAAAGACATCTATATAGTGTCTTTTTATAGCACGTTTGAATTGTGGCTAAAAAATGAACTATCGAACATAAGATTATATAGCTTACTCCACTTTCCCTTTTTTGCTATACAATAGACTCAATCTGCCTTTTTCCCTTCCTCATCTTAAAATGAGTTTGTTGGGCTTAGAATCAGGAAGACCTAGGTTTGAATTTTCAAGGTAATAGTTGCATGACCCTGAACAAATCACTTAACCCCAGTATGCCTCAGGTAACTCTCTGGGACTTAGCCAATAAATCCCAAATGAATTATTTATGGAGTTCTACAAGCTAACAAATGTTTCCAGATACTGTAGGAAGGTTATCTTTAGGAACTTTGCTCTTAATTATAGAGATATAGATCTAGAAAAAGTGAAAAATGGGAAGTAATTACCAGAAGTGTTGCAAAACTCACTTATTAATATTTCTTAATCTAGTGGCCTAAGACAGAAAACCAACTGAAATGCTTTATGCTAAGTTAAGAAAAAAAGAAATGTAAATGCCTCAATAACTTTGCATATCATCAAGAATAGAGATTGAATGTGTATTTAGCCTTATTGGAAATCATACCTAATGTCTCCAGTGTTTCAGTGATTTGACTAGGCTCTTGTAGTTAAGGTTCTATCCTGAAATAATCCTTTGGTGTAAGGTAACTGGCATCATTCCCTTGTAACACTTTAAGAAAAGAAAAAAAAGGAGGCATAGAAAATGACTAAAAGAAAATACATAGAAATAGTAATTGTCATTCATATAGCACTTTCAAGTTTGCATATCATTTTACATACATTATCTAATATGTACTTCATAACAATTGTTAAGTAGGTCTTATCCACATTATTATCTCTTGCTTACAGAGATAAAGTTGAGAAGTTAAATAATAAAAGGAAGATAATAGCACCTACTTACTTGGTTGTTAGTGAAGGTAAAATGAAATAAGGTATATAAAGTGATTTGCAACCTCTAAGGTACTATATAAATGTCAGAATAACATGTGATAAAGTGGAAAGAAAGTTGAATTTGGAGACCTAATACCAGCTTTGCCACTTACTACCTAGGCAAATAATTTCTCTGGGACTCTACAAAATAAGAGAGTTGAACTAGACAACCTCTTAAGGTTTCCTCTGGTTCGAAATTTATAACCTTCAGTATTATTGTTGTTAAATGGCTTTCCAGTGATCACATAGCTTTAAAGTATTAGAAGCAGGATTTGAAACCTCATACTCTGGTCAGAATGCCATACTTATCTTAATTCCTTACATTATGTAGTTGTTTAGTCATTTCAGTCATGCTCCACTTTTCATGATCCCATCTAAGGTTTTCTTTGCAAAGATTCTAGAGTGGTTTGGCAATTCCTTCTTTAGCTCATTTTACAGATGGGGAAACTAAGGCAAACAAGGTTAAGTACTTGCCCAGGGTCACACAGCTAGTATCTGAGGCCAGATTTGAACTGGGAAAGGGAAATCTTCCTGCTTTCAGGCCTGAAACTCTATCCACTGAACCACCTAGATTCCAGAATTCTTTCAC
This sequence comes from Gracilinanus agilis, assembly GCF_016433145.1. NCBI lineage: Eukaryota > Metazoa > Chordata > Mammalia > Didelphimorphia > Didelphidae > Gracilinanus > Gracilinanus agilis. The sequence continues at coordinate 170,766,371 of NC_058135.1, read as the reverse complement.
TTCTTATTAATCATAGTATAACACATGGAAGCCCATTCTGGAAAAAGTGGAAATAATCAAAGCAATAATAACATCCCCCTACAAAAAAACCCCACAAAAACAAAATGAAAGATACAAAAATTTCTTGTGAAAGTAAATGAGTACTCCAAATAGAAATATCTAGGAACATTTTAATCTAATGCACTCATTTCTTCATTTAGATTTTTCTATCTCAGGAAAGTTTTTTTTCTTTTTATTCCAATATATAGTAATCATGTAATAACTTTTAAAAAATTGAGCAAGGAGAACACAATATTAACATTTTTACAAATCTTAACTTTTTGACCTGGAAAAATTAGCTTATTACCTGTTGGCAAACCCAGGGTAAAATATCTGTCCTTTCTTGGTTTGAATTGGATAATTCGATTACAGATGTATTTGGCTGCCCATTCACTGGCCAAGGCATAATTATCAAGAATTACAAGTCTCATTCTGGTGACACACAGCTCCTAGGACAAGTGCTTCAAACCTGGAAAAATTCCATTGCAGAGGACTTTAAAGCAGATTATTAATACAAATTATGCTAATGATTCCAGAGATGATGTTAATTTCAAAAAGTATGTTTATCATATTTACAACACTAAATTAATATATCTTAAATACTGAGGTTACAGTAGACCTCCTTCCTAAACAAAATCAAATAAACAAAAGCACATTAAATCAAGTTTCAAGATTTGGTCAAGGTAATGATTAAATGGTCAAGGTAAAAAAATTAAAAATGATTAAAATGATTAAAAGGTAGTTATTTTATGTAAAAGTTCTTCCAGATCACTCTCTATAAAATTAACATGCAACTTTTTTCCTGCTTTAGATAAGGTAATAATACATGATTATTCCTGGACTGGAATATGGACTATATCAGATGATCATTAAAGTGAATTACAAATAGTGGCTAAATATTTCAACTTAATCTTGGAAAACAATTACTTCATTAGGTACTGACTGGCGTTCTAAGTCAAATATTTTGACTGTGCCAATGATGATACAATAAATCACAAGGTTAGTTACAAGGATCAACATGGCCTCTCCAAAAATTTACCTCCATCTTAGTAGCAGAAGACTTCTGACAACAAAATTAGAAATACTTGGGCTGTTGTGAGATGAAGGATAAATCTGCATCTATTGGGAGGACCATAATAAGGGGATTCAATGAAATAACCGTAAAAAGGAAAAATGTATAGCATATTTGTGTAAGTCTCTTGAGCAGACACTTTAAAATACTCTCAGCATGGTACAGAGAGCTCAAATCTACAACTCACTCCCCCATCCCTACCTTTTAGAGTTTTACCTGGTGCATTTCCCTGGGACCACAAACATCCCTCCCCCATCCCCACCCCTTTTGGCGCATCATCCTCCAGAGTTTTGTTAAGACTATCATTCTGCTCTATCATTTTGCAGATAAAGAGGCAAACTTACACATACCTATTAGCAGCACAGCTCAGGACTACAGCCCAGTTATCCTAAATTTAAGGGTTCTTTCTCTTACTAGAATTCGTTTTTCAAGTTGTCGGGAAGAATAGCTGGGTAAGGTGTTCCTCCCCTAAGGGAGCAGCAGCAGTTAGGCTGAGACTCAAACTACTAGGGCTACTAGAGCTCACATTTACACCACCCCACAAGGAGAAAGCACTTTACGCCCATCCCCTTAGTTAGCCGGGCCAAATAATAGACCGACTCGAAGTACTTTTTAAAAAAGCAAGTTCCCCGAGGACATAGGGCTGTAGTTGCCCAGGAGAGTCACAGCAAAAGAAGGGTCCAGGTTAGGCTAGAACTTGGGTTGCTTGACTCAGAGTCCAACATTTTCTCGGCTTCAGCGAGAAAAGCCCCACGAGCCCGAGAGGGGTGTGGAGTGCGAGACTCGATGCCTGAGAGAGCAAGGGATAAAGGCGCCAGGACCCATTTCAATAACGAGAAACTGAGGCCCGGCTCGGGAGGCCCCACTCACTTCCCACGCCGTACCCGTGACCCACCCCGTCTCAGCCCCACAGGACTCACCGCCGGAACCGGTCCCAGAGGACCACCCCCCCGGCGGAGCTTAGCCTTCGCCTGAGGTGGGGAGCAAGGGGATAAGGGAGCGACCCAGGAGAGGGTGGGGGCCGGAACCTTGGAGACCCGGATGGAGAGAGGAGCAGCAGGAAGGGACGGAGGAGCAGCGCGCCGCGGATGCCATGCGCATGCGCACCACCTCTTTCAACTCCTCAAGGGATGAAGAGAGAAACAGCCAATCAGGACCTGGATCTTGACCCAAGGCGGTTTTGTTTGGTAAGCTTTTATCGTCTTTTGCTGAGAAGCTCTAACCCTGTTTGGACCCAGCTTGGAGCATCACAGCGACTTGGGATATCCAAAGAACTGGGTCTCTAAACTCGGCCCTCTTTTTCCATCTATGTAAGGTGGAACTTGTTTTTTTCCGTGTATAATGACAGTAACAGAACAACACTTTAGAATTAAAAAGAAATTTACATGTTTTCCCATTTCATAATCACAAAAATGCCTATGATGGGTGTTATTAATTCATTTTACAGATGAGAAAATTGAAATAAAAGATTATTGTTATTGATGATAATAGCTAGCATTTATAGAGCTACTGTTGCAAAGCAATATCATCATAATAATAGCTAACATTTTAAATATCATGTTTACTATATACCAGGCACAATACTCATCATAACATCCCAGGGATGCGGGAGTTATTATTACCCCCATTTTAAAAATGAGGAAACTGAAGCAAATGGTTTGAGCTAAGGCTGATTCTGAACTCAGATTTTCCTAAATTCAGAGGCTGGCCGGTCTCTACTAATCTATTTTGCACTGAGGAACATTTGAGGCCAAGTGACCTGCCTTAAAGTCACACACATAATAAGTTATCTGAGGCAGGATTTAAACTTGTCTTCCTAAAATTCTATCAATTGGAAGATGGAGGGTTCGGACCTTGTGATCTATCCCATCATAAGATTTATAGGATTACATTCTATAAACTACTTTAAGTTAGAGACTTTTTGCTTTTTCTCTTTCACAATTTAGCACAGTGTCCCGCAGAAGATAAATACTTCACAAGAAATTGTTGTATTTAGAGTCAAAGTGGGCAAAATTCTTTCTTTTATAGATGCAGTTAAGGCACAGAGAAGTCAGATGATTTGCCCACCCGGCTTGTAAGTAGTAATCTAGCTCTGGTATTTAGTGACACTGAGAAGTACAGAGGAATACTAGATATTCAAAGATCTAGTAAAATTTTTCATAACTGATTATGTTCCTGAACTGGTTCAGTTATTTATTTGTGAGGCAAAGTGAAGCAGTGGATAGTAGTAAATTTTTTCTAGGGAAAACACCTAAAGAATGGCAGACAATTGTCAGTTAAGATTTAGAGAGGGGAAGCTAGCTAGGTAGTAGAATGTTTAGAGTATCAAGCCTGGTGTCAGGATGACTTAGGTTCAGATTTGACCTCAGCCACTTCCTAGCTGTGTGACCCTGGGCAAGACGCTAGTCCTTCCCATTCTTCTGTCTTAGAATTGATACTAGGACAGATGGTAATGGTTTAAAAAAAAAAGATTTAATGGAGGAGGTAGGGATTTATTTGTATCTTGAAAGAGAAGGTAGTAGTGATAGGAACACTTTATAGTGAACAACTGTGAATAACAGCTATTGTCAAAAATACAATGACCCAAAACTATCCTAAAGGATTCATGATGAAAAATACCGCCTACTTTCAGCGAAAAAGAACTGAGTATAAATTGAGATGAAAGCTTTCTTTCTTAATTTTTTCTGAGTTTCCTTCCATAAAAGGATTAATGTGGAAAAATATTTTATATGATTGCATGTGTAGGATCTATATGAAACTGTTAACCATCTCTAAGGGAGTAGGGGTTCGGGGGGAATGAGGAAGGGAAAGAATTTGAGACTCAATATTCTTTGAAAAATGTTGGGAACTGTTTTTATATGTAATTGGGGAAAATAGTTAAATTAAATGATTAAAAACATTTAAAAAAAGAAATAGAAGGTAGGTTGGGAGAAAGAAAGAAAGTTGAAAATAGTTCCATTCCTACTGTGAATCTGAACAAAAAGTCCAGCAGCAGAACTACAAAAACTCTGGTCCAAGAATAGTCTACTAAGTAGTTTCAACTGAGGGTTAGTAAGATATTATTTTGAAGGACAAGCTGGTGGGAAAGAGTGAGAGATAAAGTTGGATAAAGATAATTTGGGAATGGATTCTTTTTTGCCAGTCTGTGGAGATCTGTAGGATACAATTTTAACTTTGCCTGAAAGTAATAAAGGGTGATGAAAATGTGTGTGTGTGTGTGTGTGTGCATAGTGGAAAGACAAGTACACTAATTCAATACTGGTCAAAATTTGAATTGGTATTCCCATTCTTTAAACAATTGGGTATTATGCAAATAAGGTGATTAAAATATCCAAAAATTACCCAGAAATATTACTGCTAGGCATATATTCCTAAGGAAGTCATTGACAAATAGAAACCCTCCAAAGTATAATAAAATATTTATAGATGCATTTTTTTGAAGTAGGGAATAACTGGATACAAAGTAGATGTCCATCAGTTGAGGAATGACTAAAAAGTTGTTCTACACTAATCTAATGGAATATTACTGGGCTACAGCTATGTAAACTAATGAAAAGTGAAGAAAACAGAGCTATAAAAATTATACTCAATAACAACAATAATGCCAATGAAAGAAAATAACCCCAACAGATCTAATATGAATATTCCAAAAATATAAGCAAGTTTGCCCTCTAAGAAGAAATATGAGAAAACACTCTCCAATTTTTGCAAAGATGGAAGTACATGGGTATGGAAAATTGTATATAATATGTTGTGTTTTTTTCCTCAGAGTTTGGATTGGCTTTATTGAACTTAAAGAAAAATTATAATTTATAAAAGATGGCTATCTGAGACATGACAAGGGAGGGATAAAGGAGGAAAGGTAAACAATATAAAAGACATAGGTTAAAAAAAAATCTTAAAGAAAAATTGTGTACCATTTCCTGGGAAATGCTTGAGAAACTGTCATTATGGATAGAAAGTAGCCAAGTCAAATAGATCTAATTTTATCTCTTATTCAAGTCTTAAGTTACACACATACTACCTCAAAGATCTTGGGCAAGTCAAATAACCTAACATTGCCTTAAGCAACTTTTAAGTCTCTTTTAAGTTACAAAGAAGATGTTAACCTGACTTGGGAGAAGAATTTTTCTCTCTAGGAAGTCTCCTCAACTAAATAACCTAAAGATAGCTAGTTAGACCTCCCTAAATCTTTTCTTTAGGAAAAAAAAATCTTCCTTATCCCTTCTACCTATCTTTGTGGTAGATGAACTTAAGCCCTTCACCATCCTGGTTGCATTCTTCTGGTGGCTCTCCAGCTTATCCAGGTCCTTTCCTAAATGTAAAGCACAGAACTGAATGCAACATTGTGCTCTGCAGTGTGTAGAATTATCACCCCACCTGAATTAAAAAGACAGGGCCTTTTCCTATTTTTTTTACTACTGTTTCATTCTAAGCAGTAACTTCTATGTTTTCAAGTTGTTTTTTTTTTTTGTGAAATACATATATTTACTATGGTCTTACTAGTGAGGAAGAGAGAGATCAGACTCCCAATAATTGATATTCTATACAGGGCAAGACTCAAGTTCCATCAATTTAAGAGAATTTTCAGAGGACTTAAAGTCTACCCACAGAGATTTTGATTTAACAAACTTATTATCTCTGTGTATCTTAAAAAACAAATTTGTATTTTCATTTCTAATATAGTTGGGTTCTCTTTTTTGATAGATTACTATCTCATGCAATTGTGATTTTTCTTATATCCTAGTCAGGGCTAGGATTTGGCTGTTAGATTCCTGGGAGTGTTCATTTTGTGACCTCTTTCAGGAGGTTATTGGAAAATTCTTATTGTTTAATTTTATTTAGTTTTTATTTTATGCTCTACTTCTAAGATATCAAGACAGTTTTCCTTGATAATTTCTTGAAATACAATGTCTAGGCACCTTATTTGATCATGGCTTTCAGGTAGTTCAATAATTCTTTTTTTTTTTTTTTTAAATTTTAAACCCTTAACTTCTGTGTATTGATTTATAGGTGGAAGATTGGTAAGGGTAGGCAATGGGGGTCAAGTGACTTGCCCAGGGTCACACAGCTGGGAAGTGTCTGAGGCCGGGTTTGAACCTCGGACCTCCTGTCTCTAGGCCTGGCTCTCAATCCACTGAGCTACCCAGCTGCCCCCAGTTCAATAATTCTTAAATGATCTCTTCTCAATCTATTTTCCATGTCTATTTTTTTCCCAAAGAGATATTTCACTTTTTTTATTTTTTTATTTTTTTTGATTTTGTTTTGTTGTTTCTTGATTTCTTATGGAATCATTAGCTAGCATTTATTTCAAAATTGACCCACCCTTACCAATCTTCCACCTATGAGACAATACACCGAAGTACAAGGGTAAAAAAAAAATTGAACTCTTCAAAATGCAAATGCAGCAGAGAAAATAAAGTTAGAAAAGTTCAATTATGTTGAATGGGCTAGGTCAGGGGTTGGCAATGTATGGCTCTCAAGCTATATCTGGCTCCACCTCCCAACTGGCCAGTCCAGGCAGAGCCCCAGGATGTGCCCCAGGGGTCCCTTCAGCTCCTACCCCATATTCCAGCACCTTCCGCCTCCATCCTCCGCCTTCCACAGGCGTTTATGGCTCTCACAGCCAAAAAGGTTGCCAACCGTTGGGCTAGATGTATTAATGCTTGTCTCTTTGGAATACCACCCTCACTAAGAGTTTTAGAAGATAAAAGTCATCTATGGGCTTGGATACTTGGAATGGTATTCACTGTAAAAGGAGAAGGCAGTAGGAGAAAGAATTATTCTTTCTTGAAATTAGTGAACCATAAGTATAGGTCATTTTGATTAAGAACTGAGAGTTAGGAAGGGAGCATCATAAATCACATTTTTATCTAGTCTAGTCTGGTGAAGTATATTTTGTAATAGTAGAAGTTCAATAAAATAATCATGGTCTGACCTGGGAAAGGAAGAGTAAGGAGGTCTTTCCTGGTTCATGGATAGAGCTGATAAAGGATTGTTTCAAGGAAAATCCTTTTTGGTAAATCTTAGTTAAATTTTTTTTTCTGAAACTGTAGTATTCCAAGACTCAAAGCTTTACAACATCATCAGAAAAATATTGTTAGAAAGAGATTAGAAGAATTGTTGTGGGGAGAAGATTGAGATCAATAAAAGCACTATAAAATTTCTTGAAGGTAATTCTTCTGACTCTGTTCAGTTGTGGACCAAGCTCATTGTCAATTTTAGTTTCTTTCCAAGATATTTGTACTACTGTAATACCAAGATATTTATATTAATGGCATAGCTCTATGTATGCATTGTCCTTTTACTTGCATTTACATTTCACATTTTGGACAATAGGCATTCTTCCACTTGATTTTTCATGTGAGTGTAGTTAAGCAGAACAGTTTTTGGTGATTATGGATATCATTAATGCCAATAATAAAGGCTCTATAATATTTGAGGCCTTTTTTGATAAAGTGTACACAAGATTATCTGAAAACAGAAACATCTGAAGCAGAGGTATCAAACACATGCCCATGGACTACACTATTGAATTCACATGAACCAGATTAAAAGTGGGAAATAATAACAGAGTAAATAAAAATAAATTAAAACATAGATAATATTAATGTCTTTTTTTGAAGTTATTATGAAGCCCACAGAAATACCCATGTACGCTTTAGTGTTTCCTCCTCCCCCAAACCCATTGGTTTCCATTTGAATTTGACACCACTGATCTAGAGGGTCTTAACATCCAAAGTGATTTCAATGTCTTCCATTTGGACCCTACCCTGAACATCCTTCATAATAGTGGTGGCAAACACCTCTAGCATGTATATATCCCTGCATTTAATGCCTTGATATTAATAATCAACAGGTAGTGATTAAGGTTATCTATAAAAATTTTCAAGGAATCATATAGCAATAACTGAGTTTTAAAATATATGTTAACTTTTTATGGAGGGTGTTATCGAGGGCTTCATAGAATTTTTTTTTTTTTTTTGCTCATCATCCTTTGCAGCAGATGTTGTTTGTACATGTTATATATTTTTTTGCAAATGCTTATCATGCACTCCCACACAAGATGATGATGTGACCTATGAGATAATGTTTTTTGTTGCCATTGGATACATGATAAAACCAACTCTCTCAATTCTTTATTTATCTCTCCAAGGAAAAACAGTGAACCATTCTTCCATTTGGCTTACGTATTTAAAATATGAGTGGAAAAGGAAGAGGGCAGAAACACACAAACATTTAAAGTTGTGACTTGAAGGTAAATAGGCTGAACTTAACAATATAAAGGGAGATAAAAATAAGAATGGGGAATTTACAATAATAAAGAGGAAATCAAGAAAATTATTAGAAACTGATATGTCCACTTATGTTACAAAACTAAAAATGAAAATGAAAATTTGAATAAGAAATAAATGTGATCTCAAATTTTGAAATAACAATAGATGGATTTTTAAGTAAATTATATTAAACATTTAAAGAATAATACTTGTACTACATAAACAAAAATGGAGAAGTAAAAAACACAGTCAAATTCCTTTTTTTATAATACAAATATAGTCCTTATAGAAGAGAAAAATACTAGAACAATATAGAATTTTATGCAAAATTAATTAAAATATTAGCAAAGAGACCATACTGTGCATTTTCTATGAATAAATTAGTCATAGAAGGAATTTAAGGATTGTTCAATATTAGGAAAAATAATAAGATAAATGCAATTTGTCTAAAGTTACAGAAAAAAGGTTGTTGATAAAATTAATACTCATTCATGCTAACAAACATATTTCTTCATATGACTGAAAAAACTTAAACAAGTTTAGCATTATTCCTAACAGGAATATGCCAAAAGCTTTCCCTATAAGATTAGAACTGAAGGGGTAGGTAGGTGGCTCAGTAGTTAGAGTCTGGCCCGGAGATGGTCTTGGGGTTCAGATTTTGTCTCAGGCACTTCCTAGTTATGTGACCCCAGGCAAGTGAGTTAAATCCAATTGCCTAGCTTTTACAACTGAACAGAAGGTAATGGTTTAAAAAAAGGATTTTAAGTGATGACAGTAGTCTCTGCTATTATTATTTTTAAGTCAATTTTTAAATTTAAAATTTTACATATAGAAACAATTTTCCCTCTTCATTTCAGTCCTTCTCCCCTCCCCAAGAAGGCAGGTAATATGATATCAGTTGTATTATCATAAAATGTATATTTCCCTGTTTGTCGTGTTGTGAAACAAGAAACATTGCTTCACCAGACAAAAATTCATGGAGGAAATGAAATGAAGAATGTTATAGTTTATTCTGCATTCAGTCTCCATCTGTTCCTTCTATAGTGGTGGATAGCCTTTTTTATTATGAGTCCCTTGGAGTTGTCCTGGAACCTTGCCTTGTTGATAATAGTTGCCATGCACAGTTGATCACCTTATATTATTGTTATTTGTACAATGTTTTTCTGGTTCTGCTCACTTCACTTTGCATGACCTCATATAAGTCTAAATATTTTTGTGATCATCTGCCTCAATTATTTTTATTAGAAGTAGAAATGCTAACTATAGCAACAAGAGGAGAAAAGGAAATTAAAGGAATAAACACAAGGAAAGAAGAGACACAATGATCACAGTTCTACATATTTGCAGATTATTTATTGGTTTACTTAGAGAATCTTAGAAAAACAACAAATACATGCTTACATACACATATACAAATATATAATATATACACACAACCCTCAATTGCTAATTAGTTTTTAAAATTATGAAATAGGCCTGGCTGGAAAAGACCATGATGGCAGCAAGAAGTGAAGTGAGGCTGTCACACTTTAATTAGACATTGTTGTGAGGAAGATTATTTAGTATTAGTTATATATAGTTTATATGGACCTGGCAGGAAGGACTGGAGAATTCCAAGAAGGAATGAAGAAGCAGGAAGTGGGGCTTGGACTCGGGGGAGAGAGATTCCATAGTGATTGGGGACATAATTGTTGCTAACCCTGGGAGAACTCAGAGTTAGGGAAAACTGCATCTAGATTCCTTGGGATCCTGAGAGAGGTGGAGGCTTTCAGCAGTGGAAACAGACCTGCAGAGCAGCACCAAGTGGGGAAGTGGTTTGTGATCTGGTGGACAGCATTGCAAACTCTGTCTCCCTACCTGGGTACCTTGGGTCACCTGTCCTGGTGGAGTTGGCTCCTGGCATCCTGAGATCATCCTTGGATTTACTGTGATATCCCAATTGAAAGCTATCCTCAGGCCCATTAGTTGAGCTGACCATACCTGGGGAACCAGGTTTGGAGGAGCTTTTCCCCTTTGACTTCAATACTGCTTCCTTTGGGCCCTGCCTGGCTTAGGTCAATAGAATAGTGTAGTTAAGTCCCTCCCTTGACCTTGTGGTTTGTCCTTAGTTGTTAAAAGTAGAATCCCTAATACCCATCCTTGTTTATTTGCTTATTTAATTAAAACTGTTACAACTTTTACCTGTTGCCTGCTGGTTACATAGGCCCTAACCTAGGTGAGCTAAGTGACTGTTGGCCAAACTGCCATTCTTGTGACAGTTAATAGCTTGGCAGTAAACCCTGGTCTTCCTATCCTGTTTGGTCCAGACCAGGGGTTGGCAACCTTTTTGGCAGTGAGTGCAATAAACGCCACATTTTTTAAAATGTAATTTCGTGAGAGCCAGCCAGTGCTCACAGTGCGCGTTCCTGTCACAGTGACTGAAAAAAAAATTGACTTTATGGCTCCTGCAGAAAGCCATATCTGGCCCTCAAAAGAGCCAGATATGGCTCGAGCGATACGTTGCGGACCCCTGGTCCAGACCATCAGACATTCCTGTCTCTCCTTCAACCCATTGTGAACCCACAAAACCGTTTAGATTACATTCTTAATAATCCTCCATTACAACACAGAGGATGTAGGGGGAAATGGCACAGAAAGCACAAGGAATAAAGGGGCAGATGGCATGGGGACTGGGATAGGGTGGCAAAGAAAGGCAGGCAGCATTGGGGAAGAGAATGGATAGGAGAAGAAGGGGTTCAGAAAATAACTCATGTACTTATGAATTAGACTTGAGGATACTAGATATAATGGACCCATATGAAGATAAACAAGTGCTCTAGAGGCAAGAATTTGAGGTCTTTTATATATATATTTTAGGAGACATACTATGTTAACATTTTATGTATAATATTTATATGTAATATTATTATATAGGAGACTTAGACTCTTATCTATGCCATTTGGTGTTAGATCATTAATGTTTTCAAATAATCTCAAATTTGTCAATAAAACTTTGAAGTTAACATATCCAAATCTCAGTTATCAGTAACTTTTGATGTTTTGCTAGTCTTACTGAAGATGTGTGGAATTTATCCGAGATTTACATATCATAGGATTAAAAGGCTCTGGCAGCAAAACCTTCCCTTTATTTAGTTCATATTAACGGGATGTGATTTTTCATTAATTTATGAGATAGTTTATAAATTATATTCCTTTTATCCTTGGGGCAGTGTATATATGACTTATAGGTTCCCCTTTGCAATCTTACTTTTTGCTATTGTTTCTTTATAGTGGTTGCTTATAAACTTATTTGCTATACTGATTAGAAGGGCGAAGTTGTCAGAGGGACCAGAAGAAGATACAATTTTGACACAAATCCTTTAACAGTAGCTACAGAAATAAAACAAGACTTAAATATACTGTGAGATAGAAAATATGTATCTCAAGGCCACATTATATAGTAGAGAATGACTATCCAAATTATTAGGGGAATATTTTTATGGAATCAGACAAAATACCAGAATACATTTGGTTGGCTAAAAGCTAAAATATATCAAGGAAGACAATAAAAAAGATGAAAAATGAAGCTCAGTGCTTTTAGGTATAACAAAACCATTTTACAAAAAATGTAGCTATTGAAGGTACTTTTTATTTTATATATTACATAAAGATACAAAAGTTAATGAATGCAATAAGTAAGGTAAGAAAGATCTAAAAACAAATGAACAAAACTATCTACTCATCAGGGGATTATGTATTTTAAAAGAGCTGCTGTGAAAGTTAAGAAGTAGTTGGCAAAGAATAATAATAAACTTAAACCAGTATCTTAAATAATATAACACCACAAATTCCAAATCTAAATATTAAAATCATAGTATAAAAATTATAGGATAATGCAATTTTACCTCTTTATCAACTATAGATCAGAGAAAGTTCATAATTAGATAGAAGATAACAAATGATAATATAAAATTGAAAAACTTTTTCTCAAAGAATGTTGATGAAGCCAGAAATGAGAAAGGATGTAGATTAAAAGGGAGAAGAACTTTGCTTCAAAAATATCTAATAAAAACCTGACATTTAAAAATTTTTAGATAATCAACATAAATTGATAAAGTTAAAGTGTTCTACTCTAGACAAGTAAAGGGTATGAATACTTGTTAAAAGAAGAAATACAACCTGCCAACAATCATTTTTTAAAATTATTTAATGGCACTAACTTTTACAGGAATGTACATTAAAACACTTAGGTTACACCACACATCTATCTTATTTTCAGTAAAGAGAAAAACTCTTTGCAAAGGCTAAAAGATAGTCATGTTCATGCAACTGAATTAGACTGATCATTTTGGAAAACAATTAAGAATTATGCAAGAAAAACTACTAAATTATTTATATACTTTTAGTCATGAGAAGGGATATGCAAGGAGATTAATGATAGTGAGAAAGGATTCACATATATGTGTAGAGGGATTTTCTTAATTTCTCCCTCTGTCTCTTTATAAGGCAAGAGTGCAGGATTTCTAAGAGCAGAACTGAAAGATGCCTGTGAGCTGAAGATTCCGTTACCTAGGAGACAAGGGGGAATAAGGAAGGAACAGTTGGCATTTAGGGGGCTTTTGCCTTCGGATCTCAAGAGAGGAGGGGTTTGTCTCTGAGTCAAAGGGCTACTGGCAGTTTTACTACTGACAGTTGGTAGAAATGGATTTAAGGAGGTTATGGGTAGTGGCTGTTGATTTACTAGTGCAGCATAGGTAGTTAATGAATCAATTTTAGATAATGTAGGTTAGATAGGCCTGGTCTGGCCAGGCAAGAAGAACCTGTACTCAGAAGAGAGAATTAGGGTTTTAGAAATTTTAGTTAGTATTAGGAATTTAGGTATAGTCATAAGGTATTAGAACAATAATCTCTGTTTCCTCCTTTCTATTTTCTACCTGTACTTCTTCTCAAATTAAACTAAGTGTTTTATTCAACTGCCCTCCTCACTTTCATCAAACTTTTACCATTTAACCCTTACATAAGAATATGCATAACATCATTATATGAGAGAACAAATAGGAACAAATGTATGCTCAGTGATTGGGAAATGACTTAACAAAATGATGTATATGAACATAACTGGATACTGTTCTTACTCCATGGGAAGGATTTATATGAATTCAGAGTTGAGAGATTATGTCCAAAAGAATATACCTAAGGGCCAAAATCAAGACAAAACTAAAAGGCAGGAAATTCAAAGTGGAGAGTAGCTACTTCATTTAAATTCTGTACTGATTCTTCACATTTGGATCAGAAAACAATATGACCACTTGTCCATAGGCAGGTGTTTTGTTTTTTTTAAAATTGAAATGGGCAGCTTTCTACCTTTATATCAAATAGTGGCTAAGGTTCAAAGATTCTTCCATGAGAGATGTTTTATGAAGAAATTTATTTTACAGAAAAGAAATAATCCTGACACACTTATTTCTCTCGGATACTTCACACAAGAAGAATAACTTACACAAATACAGAATATAGGTAATGTGTTTTAAATTTTAGTTAAACAGAACTGCCATAGATTTTCTTAGTATAAACTTACCTTTTGATATTAAAAAAACCCTCCAAACCAGACATAGTTTTATATGTAGTCTAAAAGTTGACTGATATTTTTCAAATTAATTCATTTTGGGAATATATTGAAAATAAAATTTTATTTCTTTTTACAAATTTCTAACATGATACCCTGCCCTTTTTAGGTTGTCATAATTATTGGATTGAATTGAGAAAATGTGAACTACATATTTAATGCTAATTATATGTTGTTCAAGGTTAAGTATTTAATAAATGGCACTAAAGAACTAAAGAACCTGGCTTTCATTTCTCAGCTCCTAATGACCCTGGTAAGCAGATAACTTCAGTGAATACCTACTTATATGCAACAACATTAGATCTTGGTAGATCTTTCAGATCTAACCAGATTTTCAATATAAAAATTATCACCACTGGAGGTCACTCTTTATCTATATTTTACAGTGACATAATTTTTGTGTAAATGAGACAAATGTAGTGGGATGTGTCATTTTACCCTATAAATGAACAGTAGGGTAAGAAAAGCCTAAATTTAAAATGCAATTTCTACAGATTTAAGTGAATTCAGATTGTTGGATTTTTAAACAGATTGACCAGTAAGAATATCTTAATTGACAATAGATATTAAAGCAGGGATTCTTAACCCATGACTCTGGCCCTTAGGTGCCATGGATAGATTTCAGAGTCTGTTAACTTAGATAGGAATACATTTACATGTAAAATTTAACATTTCCTTCAAATATGAATTTTTAAAAAGCACAATTTAGAGATGCAGTCTATCATGCAAAAAAGGTTCAAGAACTCCTATTAGAAGAATGAGGAAAATGAGGTCAAACATCATATTTAGTGGTAGAATAAAGTCTTGAATATAGGTCTGATTCCTGAACTATTTTTTTAAATAGATTTGAAACAAATGAGTAGATCTAATTTATTCCTCACAACAACAAAAAAAATTTATTCGGGTTAAAGGCAACAAAGAAACTTTTTCCATTCCCCTTTTTCTAACAGCACCAAAGATGTAGAAGTTTTTTCTCATTTTGAAGGTTCATCACAGTTCATGTTTCCTATAAATAATAGTAAAAGTGGATAATATAAGTGACTCTACTTTTTGTATGCAAATGCTTGATGATTTACTATTGAGTGACCTTTCATAAGTCTTAAGTGAGTCTCTACATTATTTAACATATTTGAATTGCCCTCCAAATAATGTTCTACTTATACCAAGAAGCCCAACATGCTTGTATTTTCTCTTTGGCCTATGTAGGAGATAGCCTTCCTAAAACTCTGCATTGTCATCAAGAGCTGCCAGAGAGTGCTCAGCCAGAAAAAGAAATTATCTGTGGAATGAAGAAGAATATTGCTCAGAATACTGAATTATAAAGCATGCTGTCCACACCTAACTCATGAATCTCCATACTTCTAGAACTGTCCTCCCACTTCATAGGTTATATTATATAAATTAAAAGGAAATATGGTGGTTAGGTGTTGCAGTGGATAGAGTGCCAAGCCTGAAGTATGGAATTTTTATCTTCCTGAATTCAAATCTGGCCTCAAACACTTAATAGCTGTGTCACTCTGGGCAAGTCACTTAACTATTTGTTTCAGTTTTGTCATCTGTAAAGTCAACTAGAGAAGAAAATGTCAAGCCACTCCAGAATCTTTTATAAGAAAACTCCCAAAGGAGGTCATAATGAGTAGGACATGAATGGAAAAATGACTGAATAGAAAAAGATATTGTGAATATCATGTTGGGCAGGTGCTGCAGTGAATAAAGGGCTGGATCTGGAGTCAAGAAGATTCTTCTTCCTGAGTTCAAATCTGACCTCAGACACTAACTAGCCATATGACCCTAGGCAAGTAACTTAGGCATATTTGCCTCAGATTCTTCTATAAAATGAGCATGAAAAGGAAATTTCAAACCACTCCAATATCTACCCCAAAAACCCCAAATGAGGTCACAAAGAGTTAGACACAGTGGAAGATGACTGAACAACAACAAAGGAGCCTAAGTTAAGAGCCCTTGCGCTATGTTAATTTATTCCTAAGTCATTGGTGGGATGGAAAGGAGGAGGAATATTTTTTTTTTAATTCTAGAAGGAAAAAGATCTATGAGGGGATGGAACTAAAAGGAAGTTAAGGTACCCTATAGATTCAATGATGACAACCATAACAACAATAATATAATAATACATCACCATTATAATCACCATCAAACACTTTACAATCCTGATATAGCATGTTGTTTGATCCTAAATCTTGTGAGGTATTAATAGCCATTTTACATATGGGAAATCTGAGGTTCTGAGAATGGAAAACTCATTTTGATTCCATTATTTTCTAATATACTATATTGCCTCACATAAATACCCTAGCTACTCATATACGGTCTTTTTTCTGTTCTTTGAGTTACAAAATCTTCATGTTTATTTCAAAGATATACCTCATACCTAAAAACTATTTGAAACTTTTTTCTCTATGCTTTCATTCCTTCATCTACCATCTTCTAAACTATCAAAATAGTAAAAAAATTTCACTGGCAAGCCAATATCCAGCTGGAATTTAAGTTAGGGCTCTTGGAGAAATCTTTCTGAGATATGGATTTATTCCTTTTCAGCTAGAAATTTTTAAAAATACAAGAAATGTAGCTAGGAATTTCTATTCCTACAGAAAATTAAGTTGAATGGTGATAGCTGTGGGGTGGGTGTGCCATTTACAAATTAAAAACCAACTGGCTAGTTCTCCAGCAAAGAATATCACAATATGAATTCACAATACCATATAGTTCCCTAATCAAACATTGGAAATAGACTATCAGCACTTAAAAGACTATATGCAAATCTCAGGAAAATGAGAAGTCTGTGAATCAATACCTCAAAAAGGTAAGATGGCCATCTGGAACCAGGGAAGAGAAAGGGATATATGAGCCATTGAACATATGCCTGCAGAGAAACTTAAGGCATGATGATATCAGCCCAGAAGAAAGGTATGAGAATAATATGCATTGTCTCCACATAGCAGAGCTTTGAGGCAAAATAAAGGCTCATTTGCCCTTTTTATGGCTCTGAGGATCTATAATATATAGGAGAGGCCTAGCATGATATTATCAAACTGATGAATATATGGTATGAGGGGTAGTTCCTACGTTCCCATCCCAAAGAAATTCTTTCTAGGAGCATTTTCCCCTCTCTTCCTCAGGAGAAGTACTGTTTAAAATAGTACTAGATGGCTACCTTTAGGGAAGAATGATGAGAAAGTATAGGAGATGCTCTATCATGAGAAGCTGAGATGGTTATTCGATAACAGGATAAGTAAAAAGTTATTGGGAATCATATTATGGAGTTGAAAACTGTAGAAGGAATAGGAAGTTGCAATAGATGGGAGGATTACACAGAGAGCTAGGTAAGACCATGTAATACAGAACCCGATGGAAGAGTCGCAGAGGTAACTATACTTATACCAGCTTATGCTAGTCTCAGGGGAATGTTTACTCACTGGGGATAATTTTTTAAAATAATTTTTTATTGGTCCCTTTTTATGACACCCAAATTTCTCACTATTTCTTTTCTTCTGCTAGAGAGTGAGAATTATTAATTCTTGATAATAGAATTTTAAAAAGAGAAGGGGGAAAAAGCTAACAATGCTAAATAACACATCAAAAATGTCTGAAATTATTTATCAGGTTCCTTATCCAAAGTCCTTACTCTCTTCTAAGAATGGGAGTAAATGGGAAATAAAAGTGTTTATCCTATTTTTTCTTTATACTAAACCTTAGTATCAGACAAGAAGTTCCTGGATTATCTAGATAGAAGAAATGAGCCAAATTAGAAATAACCAACCCAAGGTTACTTTCCCATCAGGAGGAAACCTCTGACATGTAGATTTTCTTATTACCTATCTCCCACAGGGCTACATTCCCCTATATATTTGGTCAGCAGTTCTTACTATCATCTGGCTATGGCCAAATTTCTCTTGCCTGGAACACTTAATAAATGTCCTAATCCTTCTCCTTTTTTATTTCTTGAACTTCAATTACATCTTTCTCCCTTTTTTGAGAGTATTATGATTTCCATTTCACACATGAGAATGTTGAAAGTCAAAGAAGTAACTAGGTTTCCAAGTCATACTTTTAATAGTAAACAAGTTAATCAACATTGGTCTTCTGACCGCCAAATCTCAAGCTCTTTTCACCATAGCCACATAATACTTAAAAAAATTAGTTTTCGTTTGAGAACAGTTTAAGATTACCACCTATTATTCCTCTCCCTACGACACACATACAGGTCTGCTATTGCTCATTGATCCTAGAGTGAATAATGTTCAAGAAGCCTAGGCCCCATTGGACTATCATTCAGCATACAATATGAAGAGAATAATGTTATTAGCCATCCATGCAAGTTCTACTCAGGGTTGTGACCTATTTGTGTATTAGTACATAAGTAGAATAGTTATAATGTGCCTTTTATTTCTGCTTTCCCTTCAGATTAAGTCCCATAATAGTCCTTACTCCTTGAATATTCTGTTTTCCCAGCCACAACTTAGTTTCTACTCCTTGAGATTCTTAAAGCATGTTTTTAAGATCACCTTTAATAGAAGACCTATATGACTGACACCTCCTCAAGAATTGCATTAATGGGAGATAGGTAAGGTATTCAGAAAAAGGTTATATGGTCACCTGTTGCTCAGGGAAGATGGTTTAGAAAAGAAGATTATTATATTTAGTGATGCTTTTTGAGAGAAGTAATAGTGTCATGAAGGTCAAACAAGGGAGAGAAGTAGAAAGAATAAATATGTACTTACTATTCAAAGAGATGATGAAGGAGATCATTTCAGGAATTAGGGTGCTAGGTAGGGGTAGCTAGATCAGTGGTTCAGAGTTTTTATATGGAAGCCATTATATCTACATTATAGAGGTCCTAGAGGTGAATCAAATGTATAGATTAGAAAGGTAGGAATGGGGTAGGTTGTGGTTTTAAAATGTAACTACTGCTCTTGGAGAACCTTGAACATATTTATAATCTTCACTTTCCTTTGTCTTTTCCTCCTCTAGGGTTTGCCTCAATGAAATTACTTTGTATTTTTTTTCTATATGTTTTCTATTTACTTACCTGTGTTCTTATTGGTTCTTCCAGAAGGAAGTAAGCTTCACAGCAACAAAGACTGTTACTTTTTATTTTTGTCTTTGTATCCCCAGTTCCCAGAATAATGCCTGGCATTCAGTATCCTCTCAATAAAATGTTTCCTGAATTGAATCAAATATAGAGAGTAATATATCTTCTCTGGGATGATAATCAACACATATTTATCAGGTACCTGCTAGGTGCCAAATACTTTGCTAGGTGCTAGGGACTAGGGGATGGAGAAGAGATACAAATACTCTGATTGAAAAAAAACTCTTGTTGTAAGGAGTTTATATTCTAAAGGAGGAGAAAACAATTACATATAAAATACATACAAAATGAACATAAAGATAATAAATACAAATGGATGCAAACTACTTACATGTAATGTGTGGAGGGAGGGAAAGGCACCATCAGCTGGAGTTGGGGGCAGCAGGGTAATCAGGCAATTTTTCATTTGGTGGTGGTGTCTCAGCTGCATCTTGAATTCTGGGTATGGGAAATAGCCAGTGAGAAGGCATGGAAATGAGAAATGGAAGGTGGTAAGGTAAGTGAGGAACAGAGAGGAAGATGACATCTCTATTTCAGATTGGAGGAGGGAGAGTAATGAAAATAATGTTCTATTGAAACTGAGGCTAGAAAGGTAAGTTGGAGCCAGGTTGCACAAGTTTTTTAAAGTAAAACAGATGCATATATTTGACCATAGTGGTCACTGGAGTGAGTAGGATGGTCACAAGGTTCTGATCTGGAGGAAAAACACTTTGGCAGAAGGGTGGGGTTAAAATGGAATTGAGAGAATTGAGGCAGGGAAAAGGCAGGGAAGACCTTATAGGAAGACCTTATAGTCAATCGTCTAGGCAAGGGGAGTTGGGGGTCTGATAGTAGTGTGAAAAAAAGAAGGTATTGAATACAAGGATTGTGAAAGTAGGAAGAGTAAGAGTTGTCAATTGCCTGGATATGTGGGATGAGAGAGGATGAGGAGTTGAGAATAATGCTGAAGTTACAAGATAGAAAGGACCTTTGTGAGGAGGTATGAGTGGCAGTAGAGGTATGGAAAGTAAGTCTATCGTAGACAAACTGAGTTGGAGATATCTCTGAGAAATCCAGTTTAAAATGTCCAATAGACAATTGGTGAAGCAGGATTGAAGCTCAGAGGAGAGACTGTAATTTGACAATATGAATTTGGGAATCAATGCCATATTAATGGAGGAAAAGCACCTACGACAGAATCTTAGGGTGACATTCAAATTTAGAGGACATGCTATTGATGATGACCCAGCCAAAACACTGAGAAGCGGTGAACAGGCAAATAGGAAGAGAACCAGGAGACAATGGTATCCTGAAAACACAGAGGAAAGGGAGTCCTTGGGAAGGGAAGGTGGCCAACATTATCAAATGCTGCATATAGCTTGATAAGTATAAGGTCTGGAAAAGAAAAGATTTGACAATTAAAAGGTCACTGGTAACTTTAAAAACAGCAGTTTTAGTTGATTGATTCAGCTGGAGCATAGATTGCAAAGGTTTAAAGGTGAGAGAAGTGGAGGCAGTGGGTGTAAACATATTTCTAGCTCAGTAATGGACAAATTTTTTAAAGAGGGGGCCAAAGGAAAGGAAATGCTCATCTGTCAGTCTGTTTCTAAGGCAACTCTTTGGAAGTTTCATTGTATTGTGTCTTGCTCATTGTATTTGTCAGATTAGGAATAATGTGGAACACTGCTGGATAGAACATTTCAGGGAGCCACATCTGGCCCTCGGGCTATAGTTTGCCCATCACTGTTCTAGCCCATAAAGTACATATTCACATTTTACAGGGTTTAGAAAGTATGATAAGAAAGTAAGAACTAAGCTAATTATGGCTAGTAAAAACTGAGATTACTTGTAGGTCATCATTTTTGGTTAGTAAAATTCTCAGTTAGCCTAAAGAGATGAAGCAGATCTGTCAAGAATATAGCATTGAAAATTCCTGATGCTTTCTATCTCTGCATTAACCTTTTGGCCATTGCCAGTGGTGTTTGAAATGCTTTTTTTCTTCTGTTTTTCATCTTCATCTAAGGGATCTTTTGGGGTCAATATCAATACCAATGTATTAATGCTGGTTGCTCAGGCTTATCAACATCATTACCATATGAATGGCATCTCTCTCTTCCTGCTAATGTGAAAGCCTCCAAGGACATCTCAGAGCTTGTTTATTAAAAGGCATTCATCTCTCTAAAGCCTTCTGCATCATTTTTTATTTCAGTTTTTGGTATTTCTTGTGACAGAAGCATAACAGACACATTGATGTTAAGTAGGATTAAATTTTAGGTTTTTTGGAGTCATCTAGTGTAAAGAGTTTGTTTCCTGGCTTGAGGGATGATGGACAATTGAATGAGGCAGGCCTGGTCACATGGCTGTCCTCAAGAGAATGATGTAGACTCTAGTAGCCTGTTGGGGCCTCCTTTCTGAGGAATGGTTGAGAAATTGAAAACTTTAGAAATACTACAAAAATGAAGTGGAACTTTCCTAGCTTGAGGGACTCTTTAGATCATAGCATCACCAGACAGAGGAACTTGCAGCTGGCTTCTAAATTCCTCCACCAGGTGGCTTTTTTACTTTGAACTTTTACAAAGGAAGAGCCCCAAATTGGCCATCTGTTACTCTAGGCAATCTGGAGTTAATAAATAACAGATGTGGAATCACGTTAAGAGGAATTCTAAGGGGAAAGGCTTAGGACAGTTTTCTCACTATGCTACTACTATTGCCACTAGAAAGGAGTAGCAAAATTCAAAAAGATACTGGTCTTTGGGAAGATAATGTTTTTTAGTTTTTTTTCCTTCCTGGCTTTGATTTTATTAGCAATCTCCTCCCTTCCCAATAAAATTATTCTTCTGCACTAATTTCACAGAACATTGTAAGCAATCTTGGGAAAATCTGTGGGGAATTTTAAGCAAGTGACTCCAAGGAAATCACCATTGCTTTGTTCCAATCTTAATTTTTCATCAAATATAAGGAAGTGTAGTATAATGTATTGAATATTGTACTTGGAATGAAGAAGAGACAGATTCAAATTCCATGTCAGAGCTTCAAATAGGTGGGTAGGCCTGGGCATTTGAATTTAAAGACCACTGAATCCTTCCTAACTTAAAATCTATGTTTCTAGGCATTGAGATGTTAGAAGAGTGAAGGGAACAAGTATTTTTTTAAGCAACTACTATGTTCTTGGCACATAGACTGACTTGTGTATATCCACATCTAGAGAAAGGAATGATAAATAGAAATAAGCAAGACATATTTTGTATATACCTGTATCCTTTGTTAAATGATGCCTTCTTTAATGGGAGGGAGGGAAGGAGGTAATTACATTAAAATAATGTATTTTAATGTAACAAATAAATTTAATTTAGTTTTAAAAAAGATGATGTTATTCTCTCCCTGTGATTTGCTTTAGCATGTGAAAGCATCTATAGAGTACTATGAATTAACAAGTAGAAGTTAAGGATCCTTTTTAGCTCTAAATCTGTGATCCCATGAATTTTTTTTTCCTGCACAGCTCCTACAATTCAGAGGCTTTCTTCTATCATAAACTAGGTATATTTTACTGAATATTACAAGATGATTGTTTGCTCTAAAATCATCTACCTATTGTGTTAATTGAAGTCATTAGAATGTTTATGTTCAATTGAGTTAAATTGTTAAATTTTGTTGTTTAAGAATACTAAGTGACAGGTCTTTATTTTATTTTGACAGAGTTTTATTAGAAGTTTTTACAACTTGGGCAAACCGATGCAGATAAAATTCTTTATTTAACTAGGTGTGGAAGGAAAAATGGAGAGACCTCAAAATCTAGAGGTAAAGTCTTCTAGCTTTGGCTTTGCCTGGGTACTCTCATCCTTGGAAATGTCTATGCATTAGTTAGATACTTGTTAGGAATACTAAAGAAGGGGTTCTTGTATTTAACATATGGATGGTCTAGCTCAGAAGTCATTAATCTAGGGTCCATGGACTTGTTTTTTAAAAAAGTATTTTGATAACTTTTTCAATAAAATTCATTTCCTTCCTAATGCTACTTATTTAATTTTATTTATTTAAAAACATTGTTCTGAGAATGGATCAATATGCCAAAGTAGTCTATCACACAAAAAAAGATTAAGAACCTATGGTCTTGATGAATTCTTAAGTCTTTCCAACTCTGAGAGGCAATTATTCTGTTTTTTAAAAAAATACACATACATAGACACACAAACCAACCCACAAATAAACCTAACCAAAAAGAATGTTTTTCCTGAGAAAAATTTATGAGTTAATTATCAAAAGTTATAAACAGTCTGTTTTCCCCAGCTAACTAGCAACTAGAATCATAGATTTTGAAGTGGAAGAGATCTTAGACATGTTACGATTAAAATTGATAAAGACTGATATAATAAGAGAAATTAGTATTTTAATTAAAGCAGAGATGCAATCAAGGCATTCACCCTTGCAAAACCTAACTATAGAACTTCTGGCAGTTGGCCAGCTTTAGAACTCTGACAAAGGGCAGTTGGTTCCAGAAGCTTATGAAGAGTGGAGGGGCGAACTGGGCTCTGCTTTCGAGCTGAAACATTGCCTTGAATCTGTGCTTTTGTCTTTGGATTTTTGGAGCTTAGCTAACTTCTCTGGACCTTCCCTGACCTTCCCTACTCCATTCCCCTATTACCTTCCTGATTTCCTGTGGGCTTTGGGAGAAGGGTGGATTTTTGGGTTGTAGTAATTAGACTTTGAGGATTTAGTTCCTCATAGACAAGTAGGGCTTACCCTTAAAACATACTATCCTTCGCTTCATTACTTTAGTGCTCCCTAAACTCAAGGGCAGCCAAACTTCCCCAGTCTGAGAGAGAGCCTGCTCAGTCCAAGCCATTCCTGTGACCCTCCCCCACCTTGAGCTTCTCCCTAGCGGCTGTTAGGGAAACCCTGAACTCCTCTCTCCTTGATAATCAACCCTGAAACTTTAATAAACCCCATTGTTACCTATTCAAACCCTTTGCTAAATCATTGGCTCCACAATAAGTGAAGGTTGAAGAAGGGAAGGAATTATTCCTGAGGGAAGCTGGAGGCGTCCATCTTGGGAGGAAGTAGTTGTCTCTATACTTCCTCCTGGAAACCCTTCAGTTTCACTGACAGGGAGGAGCCTTTGGGACTCCTTCTTTGTGGGCTTGAGAAACTGACTAGAAAGCCCTCTAGTTATATTCAAACCACTTCTGACTGGCCCTAACTTTTGTGTCTGTAGAAATACCATTTTGCCTGGAAGAGTCCAGCCTTCCTTCCCCAGCAACCTCTGTCTCTAGTTTGAGTGTCTCCCTGTTGCAGCTGCCTCCCCAATTACCTCATCATCTCCCTTACCGTTCATTACACTACCTTGTCCTCTATTTCCCTAAACTCAGCCATTCCCTTATATCTCTCCTTACCACCTCAATCCACTATTGCACCATCCTTTCCCACCAAAGGACCAAAACCCCCTATTTATCTTTTCTTTATTTACATTTATTACATAATCAAGATGCAATTTACTAAGTACATCAATCTCTAA
The DNA here is from genome assembly GCF_016433145.1 of Gracilinanus agilis. Taxonomy (NCBI): domain Eukaryota; kingdom Metazoa; phylum Chordata; class Mammalia; order Didelphimorphia; family Didelphidae; genus Gracilinanus; species Gracilinanus agilis. The sequence goes on along the minus strand of NC_058135.1, from coordinate 170,741,777 downwards.
ATAAATAGAATTCATTCTTTAAAGAAAATATAAATGGTCTCTGGAATGCTTCTTCAGCCATGCTACTTCTTCCCATCATTTTCATGAATAATGGAAGATTGATGATATATTATACTACATGATATTTTAGGAATTTAACATTATAAAAACTTACCAAATTATACCAAGGTCATTATATTTGTAGTCATGATATTGAACCTCCTTTAATGGCCATTGAAAATCATCCCAGCGGCAAAGTCAAAATGACAGAGTAAGACAAGGAGTCATGTGAGCCCTCCCCAACTCCCCTCTAGACAACATTAAAATAATACCTTAAAATGAATTCTAAAACAGTAGAACCAATAAAAGGAGAGAGTGGAACAGTTTTCCATTAAGATACAATTCAGAAGGTTGGCAGGAAAAGTTTGTCACAGTGGGGTAAGAGTAGAGTACAGTGCAGCTCAGGCTGCACTCCAACAAGCCAGCAGCAGACCCTGTGGGTGACTGAATCAGTGGCATCAGCTTCCAGAGATGGAAAATTGGTCAGAAGGATATTATAGGTGACCCTTTGCTGTCACTGGGAAAAGAACTCTATTGCATTACCCAAACATAGTTGTGGGTCATAGACCAGGGGAGAGGAGAAACAATATCAGGAGCAGAGACCCTGGTCACAGTTCCAGGTCAGAATAGAGTACTTGTGCTCAATCAAAGGCCAAAGTGGAGGCCAAGGGAATAGTGACCAAACTTGTTTGATCATATCTTCTTGGAAGAATTAAAAACTTAAAGACCCCAAGCAATAGCTCCAAAAATAGCAGCATGAAAAAACCTAAAGCTTGGGACAGTACCCTCTTCACCCAACTTTAATGGAGAGTCTAATTTTAACATACAGTAGAATTGGTCAAATGAAAAAGGAGGTACAAAATCTCAAAGAAGAAAATTTCTTAAAAATTAGAGTTGGGCAAATGAAAGCCAATGATTCTATGAGACATTAAGAAATAATAAAACAAAAGCAAAGGCATGAAAAAATAGAAGAAAGTGGGAAATAACTCATTGGAAAAATAACTGACCTGGAAAATAGGTTGAAGAAAGATCATTTGAGAATTATTGGATTACCTGAAAATCATGATGAAGAAAAGAACCTTGATATCTTATTTCAATAAACTGTCAAGGTAAACTGCTCAATATCCTAGAACCAAAAGATAAATAGAAATTGAAAGAATCTAGCAATCACTTTCTGAAGCAGATCCCAAAATGAAAACTCCCAGGAATATTATAACCAAATTCTAGACTTCTGGTTCAAGTTAAAAATACTATAGTCAGGAAGAAACAATTCAAATTTTGTGGATCCACAGTTATGATAATACAAGATTTAGCAACTTCTACATAAAAGGATCAGAGGGCTTAGAATATAATATTCCAGAGAACAAAAGAGCCAGGATTACAATCAAGAATTGCCTACTCAGCAAAACGGAGTTTAATCCATCAGGAGAAAACAAATGGATATTTGATAAAATAGAGGATCCAAGGATTCCTGATGAAAAAAAACCAGAGTTAAATAGAAAATATGACTTTCAAATACAAGATTTAAGAGTAGCATTAAAAAGTAAACAGGAAAGAGAAATAATTAGAGAATCAGTAAAGTTAAATTGTTTACATTCTTACATGGGAAGATGATAACTCCTAAGAATTTTATAATTATTAGGGAAGTCAGAAGGACTATTCATGGACAGAAGGCATAGGATGTGATATAATGATATAAAAATAAAATTAAGGGGTGAGAAAGAGGGAAAGGGAAAAGAGGGAAAGGAGAGCTAGAATTGGATAATTTATGTCACATAACACAGGTATGAAAGGGTATTTTTTTTACAGTGGAGGGGAAGATTAGGGGTGAACAATGCTTGAATCTTATTCTCATCTGAATTGGCTTCAAGAGGTAATGATATACATTTCAGTTTACTATAGAAATCTGTCTTATCCTACAGGGAAGTAGGAGAGGAGGAATATGACAAGGGGGGAAAGGGCTGATAGAATGGAAGACAGATTGGGCAGTAGTCAGAAGCAAAACACTTCTGAGGAGGGATATAGAGAAAGGAGAGTGAATGTTAAAATAAGTTTCTATAAGAAATTGAAAGAAAAATAGAATATTTTTAAAAAAGAAAACCATCCCAGTACTTTTATATTTTTACAGTACATAAAAATAACTAAAGCTACAAGGGACAAATTGCATATCAAGGCAAAGAATTTAAGCTATAGACAACCATCAATCTTTCCCTTGTCTTTGTTTAACATGCCCATCGCAGAGTAATGATGGTTATTTTCCCATGTCCTTTTAAAATCTAAAGTCTATAATCTGCTTAAAAATATTTTAAGGAGAAAATTTTAGAAAGGACAAGAAAAGACAAAAATATAAATAAAACCAAGCAAAGAAACAAAACACTTCCACTAAATTATTCACAGTAGGGAATACACATAATGACTATGCACCCACTACCTTTTACTCTGGACCCTCTAATTTATAGTATCGAAGGGTTTTGGGGAATGGAATAGGACACTGACTGAACAAAACTACAATATTTTCTATCCATTAAAATTTTCTTCTGCCTCCCATGTGGCTATCTGTTTCTGCTAAAAGAAAGTGGAAGGGTGGCAGCTGGGTAGCTCAGTGGATTGAGAGCCAGGTCTAGAGATGGGAGGTCCTAGGTTCAAATCTGGCCTCAGACACTTCCCAGCTGTGTGACCCTGGGCAAGTCACTTGACCCCCATTGCCCACCCTTACCACTCTTCCACCACGGAGCCAATACACAGAAGTTAAGGATTTAAAAAAATAAATAAAAAAAAGAAAGTGGAGGGGAAAAAATGATAGTAACTGAGATACCAACTATCTGTCTAGAAACTAAGGTTTTCCTTGATGGAATTATACTTCTTAATTTTATTTTTTTGATCCTATGTCAATTAAATGCATTCAAGTTATATTTTTGTATAATTTTATAAATGAAAATGATTTTTTTCCAGAGTAAATTCAAGCCAAAGGAGAGATATAGAAAATTCAGTAGGTGTAATTGCTCCCTGTAAATCTGAACAGGAGAACTATAAAATCGACATCTTAATGCACCAAACCTCAGGTTTTGAAAAACATTCTCCAATTGCCACCAACCCAAGTGGTTCAATTTTGGGTAACTAGCATTGACAGAAATTGCCATTCATTTTTCTAAGTGTAGCTTTGGTGAATCACAATAGATGGTGCTCCACAGGAAATGGATGGCTTCACCATTTTAGACAAAAACAAGCAAATAGAAGAAAAGGGAAGGGAAGCAGAAGAGTGGATAAAAGTACTGGTGTTTAATAGCACCTGTCATCTGATGGGGATTTCTGTTTGTCCCTTCCATGAGTTCTGGTTCAAAATCACAACACAGCATTATAGCTGGAATCAATAATTTCATAGAAAATAACTTGGGCCCTTCCTATAGGTAATGGAAGTCTAGTTAGCCCTTATGACATGGAAAGAATATTATTTCTGGAATTTTAAGAACAGAGACAGAAGGTTCAGGTGGGTTAAGACTTGAATAATGTGGATGGATAGTGCCTTGAAAATTTCCTAGCCCTTTAAAAGGCAATCTAAAGATATCTCATGAGGGATATAGGAAATGTGGCAGGACCTGAGGTTCTGTTAGGGGTTGTTAAAGTATAGGAATGGAAAGACTTTAGGGTACATCACCATCTAGGAAACCAGTTTTCTCTTACCATTTCACTTTTATAGAGAAAATCTGTTTTACAACGAACATTAAAAACAACAGTGGGGGACAAGCAAGAGTGTGCTGAGGCTTGGGTGGATAAGACAATGAAAGAAAGTGGCTATGGCAATAGATAGGGAGTAGAGAAGACTGTATGAATTGGCTTGAGCTTGATGAAAGTATCATAGTCTCACAAATATAATTACAGGACTAAATGTGGAAGGTACTTCAGAAATAATAAAATCCAAACCATCTGACTGTATGTATAGATGAGGAAATTGAAGTGTAATGATATAAAGTTACTTGCCCAAGGTCATATAAATAAAGATTCAGTCCTAAGTCCTCTGACTCCAAATCCACTGCTCAAGGAGAAATGGTCTCCAAGTTGAGGTTAATTTTATTTGCATTTGATTATATTGACTGTCTCACTGTGCTTTCACTCTGCATCCGTGAGTTGTCAGCTCTGGCTACTTTGTCCCAGGATAAGGCCAAGGATGAGCAATCCAATTTGCCACGCTCATGTCAGCTTTTGCACACAGTGTTTGTCTCTTTCAGCAGTGAACACAACATAACCATCACTGTCAGGTGAAGTTAATCTCAAACCTTTTAGAGGTTCCTTTTAAGATTTGATGGTTTTCCTGCCCTTTCTTCTCCTATTCTTTTTAACTCCTGCCTACTCTTGTCTGTGATTTACTGCACAAAACATTAAAAGATGTTAAAGAAAGGATAGAACCATTAAGAATAGGTTTTGTAGAACAGAACCTTTTGAAATGACTGAGATTTTAATATCTTGAGGTTCCCTAGAAACTCCTGCAGTAGCACCAAACCCACCTAAGCCTGTCTTTCCAATTAATGAATATTTTACTTGGAAAATTGCCCCTCTTTCATTCTCATCTTCCTATCATCAGTGCCACGACTTTGAGTCAGCTAGAAAGGAAGAAAATTTTGGATCAATTTACATGAATGTTAATAGCTTAGACTTAAATACTTCAATGTGTCCATGACCTCACTGATATGATTACTTCCTCCAAGAGTATATATTTCAGCCATTTGAGCCTTGTTTTTCTATATAGTTCCTGTCTACGCACTTCCATAAAGCTGTCATCATCATTCATAGACCAACCCAGCAGGCTGGAGACCTTCCTTTCGGCTTTTTAATTTTCCTGTGGATACAAATGTTAACACTGGAGCTGTCTCCTCTTGGTTATCCATCTTCTTTTCTGGATGATATCACTGATAGTGTTGCTTCTTAATGTCAACCATAATTGGTGATTTGTTCATAGCTAATAGCATATAACAGTTTAATGTGCCACCATTCCTAAGGATAAATAGCATTTAAGAAGTAACAATGCAAGGGAACTATTCCTGATTAAAATGTCAGGCATTTTATATGTAAGACTACCCCAAACTATTCTATTGGGGCAGAAGCAAATTGGGGTGGGGATCAAGGTAGGCCCTATGTTTTCAGTGACTCTACAATACATTGACAGTACAATACATTGAAGTGCCAGCAGAAGGAATATTGAATATGTGAAAAAAGCAAAGTGTCATCAGCCTAGAAAAGTGTGCTGGAGCCATATTTTAAAAGGCCTTACATGTCAGAGGAGCTTATATTTTGTCTTAGAGATGACTGTGAAGCCCTGTAATTTCTTCAGCTAGGGAAAGACATAGTCAAAATTGTGCTTTATGAATGTTGATTTGGCAGCAAGTTAAAGGACAAATCGAAGAGGGTGTCATTTGATACAGGGAGACCAATTAAGAGGTTATTGCCTTAATTTACTAGTTATAACATTATTAACGACTAAACTAAGATAATGGGTGTGATAGAGGAAGGAAAGGGAAAGATGCATGTAAGAGAAATTTCCTGGATAAAATCTATGAGGCTTTGGAACTGATGGAATGTGAGCAACAAAGGAGAGCCAGAGTTGAAGATTACACTAACATTTAGCAATTGGGTAACTTGGAAATATAATGGTGTCCTCAAAAGAAATAGAGAAGTTTGTATATGTACTGCCAAAGCAAGCACAGAAATAGAGAAGTTAGGAAGAGGGGAGGGATGTGAGAGAAAAGGTAATGGATTCTGTTTTGTACCTATTGCAATGTTTATGGAACATCTAGTGTGAAACGTACAATAACTTTTTGGAGATGTGAGACTATTTGGTGATGGATTTATATCTGGAAGACCACATGAATGAAGGATCTAGTGAATATAGTCTGAATATAGTCAACAGAATTACTTAAGTGAAACACTTTATTATACAGGTAGTGAGTATTACCTAAAACCAAAGGGATTTGGGGAATCACCCCAGAAAGAGTGGAGAGTAGCCAGACAGGTAAGAAGAGAACAAATTGAGGATGTGATTTTTAAAATGGAAATAGTATATAATATATTACTCAGTTGATTTGGGGAAAGCATTTTTATTTATTTATTTTTATTTTGAATATTTTCCCATAGTTATATTTTTCATGTTCTTTCCCTCTCCCCCAAAATCCCCTACCTCCCACTTCCCACCCCCCCACCTCCCCATAGCCAATGCAAATTCCATTGGGTTTTACATGTATCATTGATTAAGACCTAATTCCATATTATTGATAGTTAGACTATGGGGAAAACATTTTTTAAAAATATGTTTTATTGATATCTTTTGTTTTTTACATTAACATTACCAAAATATTGCCCAGTATTACTCCTTTTCTCTATGCTCACTTTTGATTGTTTTGTGTTTGTTCTAGCAAAGTTATTCATGTTCCATAATATTTAGCCATTCCCAGTTACTAAGCATCTACTTTGTTTCTAATCTTAGCTAAATATTGGTATAAGGGGCAGGTAAGTGACTCAAAGGATACACAGCCAGGCCTGGAATCAAGAGGACCTGGGTTCAAATCTTGCCTCAAGTACTTCCTAGCTTTGTGATCTCCGGGCAAGTCACTTAACTCTGATTGCCTAGCCCTTAACTGATCTTCTGCCTTGGAACTAATATTTAGTATCAAGTCTAAGACAGAAGGTAAAGGTTTTTTTAAGAAAGGACTTCAGGAAAAAAAGTACTGCTATAAATATTTTGATTTATATAGCAAATTGAAGGAAAATATTACATAATGCTAAAGGAATATCAAAAGTGAGCCACTGATATAATTTTGAATAATTTTTATTATCACAGATTCATAAAAAATTACAGTTGGATGATACTTTGGACATCATGTTGTGCATTTCCTTAATTTTACATATGAAGAAGCTGAGGCATAGAGAGATGAAGTGATATCTCCAAGGACACATAGCTAATGAGCATCAGAGGTAGGAGGAGAATCCATGCATACCAGCACCCAGCCAAATGCCTTTCCTTCTATGTTGTCTTGGTTTAAAAAAAAAAGTACCATATCTACTTTAACTTCTCTAATGTGCCTCATTTTTCTTATGTTTAAGATGAAGAAGTTGGTCCAGATGGCTTTCCAAGTCCTTTTGAGCTCCAAATATGAGATCCTTTATTAGCTATCTATGATGTTATATGATCCACTAAGAGACAATGTTACTCAGTGGATTGAGCACTGGTCTTAAAGTCAGCAAGATCCGAGTTTGAGTCCTTTGACAGATTTAGGCTGTGTAACACTAAGCAAATAATCTAACCTCTCAGAACTCCTGGAAACTCTTAACACTGTAAGTTGCAGAGAAGATGTAGTTCTGCCTCAGGAAGGGGGATTTTCTCCTCCAGAAGCTTCCTATGTCATTGAAATCACAGTTCTAGTCCTTATCTCTATATTGCTACTTCAAGATAATTTAATCTTTTTTTATTATTGTGTAATTAGATTTCCATACAAACTAAAAATTGGGTAAAGAAAGCAGACAAATAATACTTTTTTTCCCTCCGAAGAGGGCTACTAAACTGAGCAACTTCCCATTCAGAGGAATGATGTACCTGCTTATCAGACAGAATATTTTTTCCCCCATTTCCTAGGCTCCTACTCTGCTTGGCTGTGTATTGACCTTTGCTTGGCTTCTAGGACATTTCCACCTAAAATGACTTCAAGGAAGAACTATAGAAAATTCAAGGAGGTAACAAGGAGCTTAAGGTTGGCTTATTCCTAGACAGAACAAAGTAAGAAAATTTGTGTTGAGGGGAGGACTTGCAGCTGAGACCTCAGGCACCTCCCATGGAGAGAAAGACTCATCAAGCAGTATCTTAGGTAATCACCACTGCACTCTGAATATTGCTAGCAATAGGTTCCTTAAAAAAAAAAAAGAAATCGAAAAGCACAATGTAGAAATGGAAGAAGTTAGTGTGATTGCTAAAAACCATAGATTTTTTAAAGGATATATTTAAATTAAAGAACTTACCTTAAGCTAATATTAAAATTCCCTATAGATCAAGCCAGCTTTGAGTTACTCAACCACAGTAAATGAGTTTTAAAGCTTGTCACAACAAGAGTAGGGGAAATGATGATAAATTATGATTCCACTCCAGCTCGACACTGCTTTGGAAGTGTGAAATGTATTTACACTCTGGAAGAAGCAACACATACACAAGTATATTCATCTGCTGCCTGTCTGCTAGCCCAGCTATCTCTCTCCCACAGATGAATAGAAGTTACAGTATTGGAAGAAGGCTGCTACACATCTCACAGCTGTTTTCTGTGAAGTAGCAAGGAAAGCTAAGATGTATCTCTACAAGTGTGCATGTTGGGTGCTGAATGAAAAATGGTGGATGTTTGCCAATTAGAATGAAAAGCAAATATCAGAAAAGTAGCCTCTTTTCCCCAAGAAGGATTGAGCAAGATATAAATAAGTACATACAGACATGCACACTACAAATCTAATTTATCTCATTATATAATAATATCTCAAAAAGTGTTTTCAAAGTATGAGAAACTAGAACTTCAGAGGAAAAAATGCTAGAAGGCAAATGAAAAATTTATAATATGTTGATGGAACCCAAAATATGAAAAGATCAAACAATTTTGAGTGGGTAGTGAGACAGAGGTGAACCAAACAAGAAAGCACTTTAAAAGGAATATTTTAAGAGGATTTTTACTGAATTGCTAAGTTGATCCTGTCTGAATGCTTCCCCAGCACTCTACTAAATTCACCTTAATATATTTCCATTGACTTTCTTTGTAAGCAAGATAACCTTTAGTATCCTAGACTCCTTTGCTCTATATGGCAATAGTGCTCTTTCCAATGATACTTTTTGGCATTAGCTTTTCTAGTAGAGTCTTTTCTTTTATTCACTTCTATATCAAGAACTACTCTATCAGTGCCACCTTGTTTTCTTTACACTTCTCATATTTTTATACTACTACTCTTACTTGTAGATGGTATTTTTTACTAGAGGAATATGGAAAGTGTTGATAGGTTGTTTCATAAGATCATATAAAAAGGGATCTTAGATCTAGAACTAGGGGGGAACTCAAAAGGTACCTAGTGCTAGGGAATTGGTAATTAATTTATAAAATTATGAAAAGGGGCAGACACTCCTGGCTCTTGGGAACTTGTTGGGAAAGACTGTGATTGGCAGTGGGAAATGGGGCCACAATCACATTTTAATTAGGCACAGATACAAGCAAGAAAGAGTAGGGAGGGGTACAGAGGCAGATGGTGATGTGGTAACAGGAGATAGAATGGTGAAATAGCATGGGGATGAAGAAAGGAAGGGGGAGAGGCAGAGACTATCACTCAACTATAGATTAAAGTTGGGAGCACTAGGCAGCATGGAGGCAGCAGAGGTGGAAGAGTGCTAGGGAGTGAGTTTATGGTCTCATTTTTATAGGGTTTGTTTTTTTGGGGGGGAAACAGACCAAGTTTTAGATGTGCCACTTTGGAGTTAGTTTACTAACATATCCAAATCATCTCAATATTATTAGCAAAACTTTTAAGTTACAACTCAAAATTATCAGCACCATTTTGATGTTTGCTGGTCTTGAGCTGTGGAGATTGGGTATTTATATATCTTTCTATAGCAAGACCAAAAGGCCTGACAGTACCATGTGTGGATTCTGTTAATTTATCACATATTACTAGGATATGAATTTTGGTTAATTTATGGTAAAATTTTAAATTCTGGTCCTTGGATCTTTGAGATGGTCTGTACATGACTTTCAGTTTCTCCTTTGCAGTCTTATTTCCTGCTATTGCCCTATCCTGGCTCCTTATAAATTTACTTAAAAGACTGACTTGGGGTGGGAAGAGGTTGTGATGGGGACCAGAACAAGATCCAATTTTAAACTATCTTTTTTTTTTGACAGATGAGGAAATTAAGACTTAGGAGGCTTTGTAATTTGCCCAATAAATGTCAGAACAGAATTTGAATCCAGGACCTCTGAATTCAGAGGGACTGCTTTCTCCTTTGTATCAAAATCTTTGCCTCTCTGTACTTCCTGCTATACTTTAGGGATAAAAGAGAAAGAGAAATTCTAGCTTCTAGTCTTCACTAGAGCTTTTTATTCTTTGTCATCAAGCTTGGACTCATCTGAATGTTTGCAGCTAAACATAGTTTCAAACCCTAAGCACAGTCAGGCAATGATTTAATGTCAGCTTTTGGGAGGATATTAAATGAACCTAATCCTAAGGCTGGTATGATTTAGCAAGAACTTAAATGAAGAAATTGGCTTTTATCAGTTTTGAAAATGTCACATGGCTGACAAATCAGTTCAACAGACCAATGTGTGAATGCCCACTGGGATCTTCTGACCCGAGAAGGCAGGATTGGGCAAGATTTGGTGGTAGAATGACTAATACATGATCAAGAAAATAGTGAAAACTAACAGCAGAAAGTTTATAACCCATTTATACCTTCATGGTTAGTCATAAATTAAGTAGAAACTTCTATAGGTTCAGGGAAATAGAACCATATAATTCAACTACCATTTACTGACAACTGTCACATACAAGAAGCTGTGAACATGACAATACTTGAATAATATACATACTATACCTGCATGCACACATAGTTTATATATGTATGCACATGTATACACATATATATTATGCATAAACTGTGTCTAATGCAACACAAATTAGCAAAACATACTATACATACACAATTGCATGCATATATAAATTTATATATATATAGGTATATTTTATAAATCTAGATACATGTGGGTATAAATATGTGTGTGTCTATCATAGACACATATATCTTTACATATATAAAATTCTGCTGAGCCCAGAATGAGTACTTTCAATAGTTCATATTCAAGTAACTTATAGCTTGACCTAGAACAGTGATTCCCAAAGTGGGCCCTACCGCCCCCTGGTGGGTGCTGCAGCGATCCAGAAGGTGGTGATGGCCACACTTTTTTTGTATTACATTCTATTCTGAGTTCAATAAATAGTTTCATAATTTCCAGGGGGTGCTAAGTAATATTTTTTCTAGAAAGGGGGCAGTTGGCCAAAAAAATTTGGGAACCACTGGCCTAGACCTATGATAGTGAAAATGGAAAGAAATAGGTAGGTTAGAGAATTCTTGGAGAATTGGCAGACCTCTGTGACAAATTGGATCGCTAAGATTAAGGGAGTGTGCTATAATGATATGAGCATAGTCTTGGGAATCTAGAGAACTAGGTTATAGTTCCAACTCTGCTACTGATTAGCTTTGTGACCTTGTAAAAGTCACTTCCCTCTCAGGAGATTCAATGCTCTTGTCTCTGAAACATTTTCCTAGCTGCTGGAATCTTCCTTCCTCCAACCTGATTTGCCTTGATTTTATATATGTGGGGGCTATTGGAGGCAAGGTATTATTATTGGCAGGCATTATTAGAGTCTAGCTATGGGGTTTCCTTCAAGATGAAGTCTTAGTATTTTTTTCTTCTCACTCTGGAGACAGTTCTGTGATCATCTGGAGGTTCTGATCTAGAAATCTGTGCAGGAACAAGAATGGTTGGATAGAATGCTGTCAGGTTGGGAGTTTCTAAAATGGGTGTTGTCATAGCAACAGAGATGAGAGTTGCATAGTAATATATGTGAATGTTTAGTTTCCCCCAGCAAGACTATGGAATCACACATTTGGAGCTGAAACATGCCTTAGAGTTCATCTAATCCATTTCCCTCATTGAGGCAACTGGGCAGTAGAAGAGAAATTATTGGACTTGGAGTCCTGCCTCAGATACTTATTGATGGCATAATCTTGGACAAGTCACTTAACTTTTGCCTTTCTCAATTTTTATCTATAAAATAGAGATAATAACATTACCTAACTCCCAGACTTGTTTTGAGGTCCAAATGAGATAATATGATTAAAGTACTTGATAAATCTTGAAGGACTATATAAATATTAGCGATTATTATTACTAACCCTTTTCCTAAATTTCTTTTATGGGTCATTGACATATCTGCATCTCTGTCCATGAAAATTCCTTCTCAGTTTCTCTCCGAGTAGACAAAAGACTCCCTTGAGTCATTTTCTTCTACATTTCTTAATGTTTTACTTTCAGTTGAGTAATTGATTTTACACAGATATCTGGAAAAAGTGACTATGGCAGAAATTGATGTTTGGTTAGAATGAAGAATGTGTGAAATAGAGAAACATGAAATAAATCTGGAAAGTTAGGTGGCTAGCAGATTTTATAAAACTTGCAATGATAAACTAAGGAAATTTTATTTTTTGCTAGCAGCAATAGGAAGATACTGATGCTTTCTGTCAAATTTTCCTCTTCTTAAAAATCATGAACTTGACAAAAAAGTCATGAACATTTTCATATTAAAAAACACAAGGGATTATAAAATAAAACCATGTTCTTATTATATAGAGCTGGTGGAGACATTTGAGCAATTTATTTTTGTGTATAATATGATCTAGGTGAAGTATGATTACTTCTATGGATTAATCATTGATATGGCTTTAAAAGTTCTTTTTGAACCACTTCATAGTGGGAGAGAGGTAAGACTGGAACACCAGTGACAGCTAACTTTTGCTTTATATGCATTAAAGGTTTTTTAATTCTATAATCAGCATCAGTTCATCAGTTTCAAAAGACTTATATATTCTTCTCAGGTTATAAACTATTTTCTTCACAGTAAACTTTTTAGGCATGTGGTACAAATATGATCTCTATGAAAATAATTATAACAACTGTTGTAGATAAATTAATAAAGTAGGGTATAAATGTTTAATAGTTATTATTAGGAGGCTTATCAAACAAGGCTGGAGAATTCTAAATGGAATGGGGAAGTAGGAAGTGGCTTTCTCTCCTGGGATGTACTCCATGTTGGCTGAGTGCAAGTGGCTGCTGAACAACTGACTCAGTGGGAGACCTCAGGGAGAGTGGAGTTTGTATCCTGGTATCCTGAAGGAAGAATCATCTGCCTGTGGGAAGTTAGGTCAAGAATGTCAAACCTGACCTGGGATGCTGGTCATCTCAGGCTGGTTTAACTCCCTAACCTTGCCCATCTCAAGGATTACTGGCTGAGGACCTGGGAGAGCTGTATCATTGCTGGATTTGGATGGGACTCAGCAGTGAGGATCCCACTTCCATCCCTCATAGTCCAGCTGTGCCTTGATATAGCCTTTAGCTTAGTGTAGATAAGTTCCTTCCCTGACCCAGAGACTTGCCCATAGGTTGTTAGAATAGACATCCCTTTCCCTTCCTTCAAAACCAAAGTTTATCTAATTAAACTTGTCTTTATAAATCTTTGGTCCCAGGCTACTCACTTGTTAGTTTCACAAACTCTCAGGCTATGTGGATCTATGGTGGCAGTTGGTCTCACCTGCCAATCCATAATCTCCCATTCCTTGTTCTTTGGAGGGGTTTGTGTTTTCCCAGTTTGTTAGTCCAGTCTGTTATCCCTGTCCAGTCCGTCCTCCTTCTCTCCTTTCTCTAAACCTAGTAATATTTAAGTTACCCATAAGACTTTCACCATAAGAAGTGGCACTCCAGTTGAAGTATTGATAAGGGAGGAGGAAGTTGTCCCTTGGACAGCCAGCATTCACTGGAAGTGGTAAGAGTCTGAATATTCAATCTGAGCCTCTCTGGGTGGTTGAGGCTTGTAATGGAGGATTGGAGGGATGTTAACTATTATTATTTGTGGGTTCACACTGAGGTGAGAGAGACAGGAATGTCAGTTGAACAGGTCCAAACAGATTAAGGAAGACCAGGGTTTACTGCCAAGGAGCTAACTGTCAACAAGAATGGCAGTTAGGCCCAACAGTCTCTCAGCCCACCTAGGCAAGGGCCTATGGAACCAGTAGGCAACAGGTAAAAGTTTATAACAGTTTAATGTGGGAAACAATAATAAAGGATGGGAATTGGGATTATACACTTGCAAGCTAAGGGCAAACCACAGGATCAGGGGAAGGACTTGACTACACTAAATTAAGACCTAAGCCAGGCAGGGCCCAGAGAATAACAGGACTGGAGTGGGAATCCTCACAGTAGAGTCCAGAGATGTTTTCAGGATACCAAGAACCAACTCTTCCAGAACTGATGGTCCAAAGCAGCCCAGTAGGGAGAGGAGCCTGCAAGCTGTCCACCAGATTGCAGATCACTCCCTACTCAGTGCTGTTGTGCAGGATAGATGTCCTCTGCTTCCAACCTGCACCACACTCCAGGATCCCAAGGAATCAGGGTGCAACTCCACAAGCTCTGAGGTCTCTCAGGGAATCAGTTACTGCTCATAACTCCCACCATGGAGTCCTTCTCAGAGAGTTTGAGCAACTTCCTCCTTCTCCATTCCATGTGGAATTCTCCAGCCCTTCCTGCTAGGTCCACATTAACTATATATAAACTAATACCTAAATAATTCTCACAACAGGCTTCAACATTCTAACCCAATCAGTAAAGACTACTATACTACTGGGCTCATTGAGAAACACTTATAAGCCTCCCACAAGGTTCCTGGACATTTAAAACTTTTCCCTGAAGGGTTTTAACTTGTTTTCAGTGCTTTTCTTTGCTGTTCGGTGTTTTTTTTTTAATTTTGTGATTGTTATTGTTAAAATCTTGTTGTAAAACCAGTGTATAAGCCAATCCACTGTGGCTTATGACTATTATAATAATACTATTAGCATAACTCCATTAGTAGTAACAACTATTATGGAGGAAATTGTGGATCTCTGTGTTTATTACATGTGGAGGATGTTTTATTGTATTCCTTACCTGGTGTTTTGTGGTATACCTAAGTATGTTAAGTTGTTGGATTTTAAAGCAATAAGACTGGTATGGGAAATAACTTTACTGGATGTGGTGGCACATACACCAGTGCTACTCTTATGTTGTTACATGTTGTACTGTATGAGATGGATAGTAAAATGCATGTTATACACTGTTAAAGTTACACATATATGGTATAACAGGGAGTCAGAGTTGAAAGTTATGATGAGGCTTTTGCAGATACAAGTGAGTAGCCTGGGACCAAAGATTTATAAAGACAAGTTTAATTAGATAAACTTTGGTTTTGAAGGAAGGGAAAGGGATGTTTATTCTAACAATCTATGGGCAAGTCTCTGGGTCAGGGAAGGAACTTATCTACACTAAGCTAAAGGCTATATCAAGGCACAGCTGGACTATGAGGGATGGAAGTGGGATCCTCACTGCTGAGTCCCATCCAAATCCAGCAATGATACAGCTCTCCCAGGTCCTCAGCCAGTAATCCTTGAGATGGGCAAGGTTAGGGAGTTAAACCAGCCTGAGATGATCAGCATCCCAGGTCAGGTTTGACATTCTTGACCTAACTTCCCACAGGCAGGTGATTCTTCCTTCAGGATACCAGGATACAAACTCCACTTTCCCTGAGGTCTCCCACTGAGTCAGTTGGTCAGCAGCAACTTGCACTCAGCCAACATGGATTCCATCTCAGGAGAGAGAGCCACTTCCTGCTTCCCAATTCCATTTAGAATCCTCTAGCCTTGCTTGATAAGCCTCCTAATAATACTTAATCTTAAACATTTATACCCTACTTTATTATATTTATCTACAACAAAGGAGATGACTTAGCAATTTTCAGATGAAGAAATTAAAACTATCTTTAGCCATATGAAAAAATGCTACAGATCACTATTGATTAAAGAAATGCAAATTAAAACATTTCTGAGGTACTACCTCACACCCATCAAACTGGATAACCTGACAAAAAAAAGGAAAATGATAAATGTTGGAGGGGATGTGAAAAAATCAGGATACATACTCTGCTGCTGTGGCTGTGAACTGATACAACTATTCTGGAGAGCAATCTGGGACCATGACCAGAGGGTCATTAAACTGTGCATACCCATTAAACAAACAGCATCATTACTAGGTTTGTATCCCAAAGAGATTAAAGACAGGGGAAAATAACCCACCTGTACAGAAATATTTATATCAGCTCTTTTCGTGGTGGCAGAGAACTGGAAACCAAAGGGATGTCCATCAACTGGGAAATGGGTGAACAAATTGTGGTATATTCCTTAATGGAATACTGTCACGCAATAAGAAATGACAAACAAGCTGATCACAAAAAAGCCCTGGAAAGACTTATATGAAATGAGTAGAACCAGGAGAACATTGTACATATCAACAATAATAAAGCATGATAATCAACTATGAAAGGCTTAACTATCAACAAGACAAGAATTAAGGCAATCCCAAGAGACTCATGCAAAAAAAAGAAAGTATATCTAAGGCCATAGAAGTAACAGAGTCTGAATGTAAATTGGAATATACCATTTTTTATTTCATTTCCTCAGTATGAGCAATATGTGTGTCTTCTTTCCCAACACAATGAACATGGAAAGATGTATTATATAATCACATGCATACAAACTATGTCATATTACTTTACTTCTTATGGAGGGAGGAGGGATGGGAAAGAGATAGAACATGGATTGCAAAATATCAGAAGAGAAATCTCAAAAAATTTTGTTGACATGTAATCTGGAAAAAATTAAAATTTATTATAATAAAAAATTCTCATTACACTGGACACTGAATGAGGGAATTTGAGCAATGAGATTATGTATCATGACTTTAGCCCAGGAGCTGGTTCTTTGTACTTTCAGCTACTAAGAAGATGTTACCAATAGTGAGCATTGGGATGTGACACACAGGGCAGGTCAGACAGAATGGTATGAATATGCCATCTGTTGCCAACCTACTCATAATTCTGTCTGTCTCAAATCTATCTCCATGCTAATCTATTCTCCATTCATTCACTAAAGTGATTTTCTAAAATGTGAATCTGATCACATAACCCTTTATCTAGTAAACTTCAGTGGCTCCTTATTGCCCTGAGCAAATAGAAAATACTGTTTAGCATTCAAAGCTCTTCATAATTTAATACCATCCTACTTTTTCAACCTTACTACATTTTACTCCCCAATATATACTCCTTTTGGTCCAGTAACATTGGTCTCTTGATGTTTCTATGACCAAACAATCTCTCAGTTTCTGGAATTTTCTTTGTCTCCTCTGCCTGTAATGCTTTCTCTCTTCAGCTTTCCTTACTAACTTCCTTGGCTTCCTGAACTAAATCCCATCTTTTACTGGAAACCTTCCATAACTGATTTTAATTCTAGTTCCCTCCCTCTGTTATTTCCATATATATATAGCTTACTTTGTACATATTTGCATATTTTTTCTCCATTATATTGTAAACTCCTTGAAGGCTGGGATTATATCCTTTGCCTCTTTTTCTTTATTCCTAGAATTTAGCAATGTGCCTGGTACATAGCAAGCAAATAATAAATATTGATGGATTGATTTTTAGCATTTATTGATTTCTAAAGTGTAAATGGTCTCACTGAAAATTTAAAAATAAGTTGTTTTGAGCAAGTCCAGACTGGCTTTAGCATATCCCTAGTAGAAACACAATGATTCCCATAGCCTTCCTACTCTACCCACATACAGTTCTAGTTATTGGAAAGCTTTTTCTGACCTGAAGTACAAATCTGCTTCTTACTAACTTCTACCCACTGCTTCTACTCCTGCTGCTGGGGACCAAGTAGAAAAATCCCAATTCCTTTCCCAAAAGACAAATTGTCAAATAATCACTGTGTTTACCTAGTTTATCCAAAGGTTGGTTCTGTAGCATACAATCCCAGACCTCTCTCAAAATTCCAAGAGCCTCATATTGATGAATCAATCCCATCCCACAATCAAACTGCTTACAATGTAATTATATTTATTTTTAATTCAAGTTACTGGAAAATCTCATAAATTACCCCCAAACCTTGGATTCTTCAAAACTTGAAAGAAGGTTTGTGTTTTAGCTAGTTTGGACAAATACTATGTGCCCTCTATACTCTGAGTGAGCTGCTCTACAGCTGATTCAGGTTTCTTGAGGCATCATTTCTCCATTGCTTTGGCAGACATTTAGAACACCTGCATAAGGAACCACATATGATGCCCCACCTCTGCATTCATTTTCAGGGTGGCAATTAGTTGAATTATTGCTTGCTATAGTTATACTCCCGAACAGAGTCAAGCACAGCTTTGATTGAGGGGATTGATTTCTTGTAGAACCTAACACAATTCTAAACTTTTCAATTCTTTCACCCCATGCTGATAGCAGCTGGGCCACAAACAAACTCGGAGCTCAACCGTTAAGAGTTGTGACTAAGTTAATTACTATCTTCTCTAATAGCACAACAGGGACTCCAGAAAGTGCTATGAGGGATTATAGTATTTCTATCCATTTGGAGACCTTAACGGAAACCATATGAGATTTATAATTAAAGATGTGTCATTCACCTCTGCTGCAAAGTCTTATTTTACTAATCATATAACCTACTGCATATCCTTTGTAATTAGAAAGGTTAGACACACTTAATCTAGGTATCACAAATAGACTGATGTCCTATTTTGGAAGAATAAGAATAATATCTGGTCACAAGCTGTGGCCAGTATTTCATTGATAAACATATTTAGTGAAGAAGTGATTCACTCATTTTATGTAACTATAAGAAATTAGAATTTATTCATACAATCCCTTGATATTTTTACTGTGATGTAATCCTAGCATCTCTGTCCCTGCCTCAGTTAATAAGTTTCTATCATCCTTCTGGCTGGATCTACTTTCACCTAGTAGGAAGTATAAATCAGGACAAATAGTCCACTGCCTGTAGTAAGAGTTCAATCATGCTTGCTGAACCTTTGCTTGCTGAGTTACCTAGATAGTCTATGGACTCTATATTTGTCTAGATCTGCTTCCTTGGTCTTGCTTATCCTTGGCTGATCTAACTGAACTTGTACCCTGTCCTTCCTGAATATAAATTGTCAGATCTTTTCTGCTTATAGCAGCATTTCATATCTTAATGCTGCTCATGACTGGGCCAGATACTTAAGATACACATTTGACTTCAATCACTGTTCAAATTCCCAACTTAAGTAGAATGAGTAATTTAAAAAGTGAAACTATCTCCTGCCAAATTTGATCAGATGTCATTTTCACCAGGAAAATACACTTCAGCTGCCATAATGAACTCAAACAACTCTGTGCTAAATCTGTGGGTGAGAATTAACTCTAAAATAGATAAGTAAAAGGCATGCATTGTTGATATCAGTATAGAAAAAACACATCAAGGGCATGCAAAGTTAAAAAAGATGGAGACACATGTAAAACTTTAGAAAAATACAAAAATAATAGTTTTTCAAATCGAATAGGAATTATTTTCAAAGAGGATAAATTTAGACAATGGAAATGAACATCTAGAAAATTGCTGGGGAAATAATAAATTAGCTTGTGTACATATACTGAGCTCTTTACATAGTTTATATTCCTAGATATTTTGACATTTCTTTTTTAGAATTATAGTCACCAACTAATATGAGCTTGTCATCACATCATCAATTTTACTGGGAGCCTATATTGTCAACTCAGTCATCCACTAGTATATTCTCAACTAATTCAGTAAATATTCATTTATAAGTTATTTAATGTTTAGCTGTTTAAATGAAATTAAAGAGTTATTATTGGAGTGTATCAATGATATGAGTATGATACTAATTATGATTGTTAGTTGAGAAAACATACCAGAATGGGAGGCTCAAATTGATAGTATTAGGAAAAATTATCTATAATGCCTCAAGTGTATTCTTAGAACCTTGAAGGGGTCTGTGATCAGGGACCCAGTTTATCTAGGAGAGTGGGAATTGGGGTAAGAATACTCAGCTTATGAATGGCTATATTAAATAGGACTTTATATAAAACACTTTGGGCACATTATTTAGTTTCCCATGATACTTCTTTGGTAGATAGTATATTATCATTCTCATTTAAATAGATGAGGAAATTGAACCTCCCAGAGGGGGGAAAAAACCTTACTTAAGGCTAAAAACAACAGCTCCTCACTTTTTTGCAGCGTAGATTGCTTTCAAAGTCTTATGAAATCTGTTGGTTTCTTCTCAGGACATTGCTTTATTTTTCAAAATAAAAATTCACAATTGAAGGACATACTAACTTATAGTTAGAGGGTAATGAAAACAAAGATATATTTTTTCCACCTAAGTTTACTGCTACCCTGAACTAGAAAGTGGTGAAACCAGAATTTGAATCTATGAATGACTTCGATTCCATCACTCATTTCTATTTTTCTGTATTGCCTGACTAATTAACATGACAGCACCAACTTTGGCTAATTGTGTGTGACATACCAAGATCCTGTTTACTTTAGAAGCACACTGCAGAGAGGATTTTTCCAGCCCAAATAGTCTTCTATTTTTCCATCCCTTGTGAAGGCTGGAGCATCAGTCAGTCAACAAATATATATTAAGCTCTTAATATGTACTAGTCACTAAGTACTAAGTGTTGGGGATAAGAAGAAAGGCAAAAACAGTCTTTGCCCTCAAGGAACTTGCATTCTAATAGAGCAGACAAAATACAAATACTTAGTTGCATCCATAATAGATACAAAGGGAAACCTTGGTTTGGTGCTTTGCATCAGTTTGAGAATGGACTTCTTCTCTAAAGTATTAGATTTCAAGGACAGAAGTATAGAGAAAAAATGGATAGCTTTTTAGCTCCTCATAAGTTAGGTCTTCATAGAACAATTTCATTTTTTAAAAAGTGAATTCCTAGAATAACTGAAATGGATAGAGTTCAACTTACTCTAATCCTCAAAAAGATCTGTGATCTCATCAATTTGGTTGTACTGTCCAGTGATATAGCCCATTGAGATCTGCTCATCTTTGGAAATTCTTGTTCATATCCTTCCAGAAGTTCCATAAAGAGGGTCAACCAGGTGTGCGGGATGCCAACAACAATTTTTTAAAAAAAACTCTTATCTTCCATCTTAGAATCAATATTGTGTATTGATTTCAAGGCAGAAGATCAATAAGGACTAGGCAATGATTATTAAATGAACTTGCTTAGGGTTACACAGGTAGGAAGTGTCTGAGACCAAATTTGAAGGACTTTCTTCTTCTAAGCCTGGCTCTCAGTCCACTGAGCCACTTAGCTGTCCCCCCGTCATTTTTTTTCTCACACTGATAAAATACTAGTAGGACACAGGGGTTGTCTACCCATCTTCCTTTAAGTCAACATGTGATTAGTCTATACATTTCTCTGTTCTGTGATGCTCATAAGTGAACTTCTCTTCAGGGCCAGGTGCAAGGACACTAAGGAGACTCTTGTTATATAAAAATAAACTATTTATTGAGAATATAAGGATAAAAAAAGGATTTCTAGTTCTAAGGAATTCTAACTCCACCCAAATAAAACTCCTGGATTCCGCTTCTCCTGTTTCCACAGGCTACTGTGGAAACTTGATCTTCTTGATCTGACTAACCCAAATTTTCCCTATTCTACAATAAAACTAATACTATTATTCTTACACGAAGTATATAATTCTTAACTTTGTCTCCAAGTTATAAAAATAACAAAGGCTATCTGGCTGAGCCTCAGCAAGAACCAAGTTAGGACTCTGAGCCTTACCAGACTCAGACTCCAAACCAAAGACCAGGTCTTTCTTTGGTCTTCTCAGATATAAAACAATTTATGAAACAACAATAGACAGTCACTATTCCAAGTTGAAAAAGTTGGAAAAGGAAAATCAATTAGCTCCTTCAGGTTTTTCCCTCCTTTCCTTCTACCTCAGTCAGTGAGGAGAGAGGGAAAAGATGTCACCTTCTCCTAGCACAGAGAGAGAGAGAGAGAGAGAGAGAGAGAGAGAGAGAGAGAGAGAGAAGAGAGAAACTGCTCCCCGCTCAGAGTAATTGCTACACCCAGAGACTGTCACAGAAAAACCTTTACCCCTAACACACAACACTGTCAACATTTGAAACTGACAAGGTCTGTTTACAACTCCAATTCTTTCTCAAGCCAGCTTCTCTACTTCTTATCTCTAAACTAATATAATAAGACTTAATTTCTAATATCATCCTTATACCCCCAAATAAATTGTTTATGTGTTGTAACCCTCCCACAATTTCATGTGCCTTTCCTTTATCCTCTTTGTAGAAGGTAAAAGAAATCCTCTCATTTGGAGAATGATGTAAATCATGTCTTGTAACCATAATGAAACACCAGGAAAATTCCAGTATAAATAAAATGGCCCTTCCAGGAAAAATTTGGGGTTATTAAAGTCCTTGGCTATATATTTGAACCCTGTTTTTCAACATGACAAATTTGGTTTACTTTACACTATGCTAGAGTATTTTTTTTTAATCTCATATTATTAGATTAGGCCAGTGGCTAAATTTCAGGGGGTCTGTGGACTTGAATTGTAAAACAAATTATATCTTTTTTTCACTAATCTCTAAGTGAAATTGAGCATTTCCTTCAATTAGGTAATATCATTTGGAGAAGATATCCATTAGCATCATGAGACCACCAAAAGAGTCTGTAACAAAACGTTTAAGGACTCCTGAATTATACCATGATTCCTAAAAAAAGAATATTGACACAACGCCATAGCACTATACTTTGTAAACTTTGAAATGCTTTAGAGATAGGCTGTCATACCTTCATCATCAAATTAGACACTTCTAGAGCTTTTTGTTTTACTTTCCCAGGGTCACACAGCTGGGAAATGTCTGAGGCCAGATTTGAACCTAGGACTTCCTGTCTCTAGGCCTGACTCTCAATCCACTGAGCTACCCAGCTGCCCTAAGCCCATTTGTATATGTCGTGTTTCATTAAATAATTGTTATAGTCTAGGTCCTGTTGACTCCATATTGCAAATTAAGAAACTGAGACTCAGAAAGACTGACTCATCCATAGTCACAGAAATAGTTGTGTCATTCAGATTCAAACCTAAGTCTCTACTGACTCAAAATTCCTTACTTTTTCTACTACCTCTAATAATAGTAGTAATCATATTCATCATTGTAGTAGTAGTAGTAGCAGCAGCAGCAGCAGCAGTAGCAGCAGCAGTAGTAGGAGTAGTAATGTAAGCCCTGTCCTAAAGTCCTTTGATATCAATTCTCTTCTCATTAGTGGAGATCAGTGCCTTGTGCTTACATGAGGAAGGAGTGGATTTGGTGAGAACCAGAGAGAAGAATTCTTTAGGAGCTTCAGATTATTGATTTATTTCATATTCATCAGTCTCTTTGCCACTTTTGCCTTCTGGTTTCAAAAAATAAAATGGAAATGCTAACCCCGCTTTAGGTTGCTGAAGGAAAAGATTAGAAAAAAGCTAACAGGAGAGGAGCGATCTCTATAATTTTCCTCTCTCTAGCTTGCTACACTAGAGACTACAGGGGGTTTCCTCTTATTTGAGATCCAGGATGTTGTCTCCTGATTGAGCTGAGTTATCTTGCCCACAATGAGAGAGCTTCTTCATTCTTTCTTATCTGGTACAACTTTTGTATAAATTTTATGATTTCTGTTTTGCTTTCAGTTTGCATGAATGGTTTTTCTTGTATTTGTGTGCAGTGTAGAACTGGTATTTAGTGGGAAGGGAGTTTCTTATGGAATCTCATATATTTTATTTTATTTTAAAAATATCATTCTAAGAAGGGGCCCATGGGCTCCACTAGATTGCCAAAGTTGTCCATGATACAAAGAAGGTTAAAATTTTTATATGAGAATGTGGGAAGAGAATATTAGAAATTCCACTTATATTTTTTAATCTAAAATAAGAAAAATAAGCTTTATTAATTTTTAATATATAGATATATAGATATAGTATCCTCAGTATATCCATGTGATAGTCCCAATAGGACTTCTTTCCTACTACCCCTAATACAGAGAAGCTTTGTCTAAAAGAAATCAAAGCTACCCCTGCATGCTTATCAGTTTTTTTAAACTGATGATAATATACAAACAAAAATGTTAACATTAAAGGAGTATAAATAAAGCTAGGAAAAAATAATAATAACATTTGTGATAGCCTTTTAAGGTTTGATTGGCATGTTATTCTCACAACCCTGGGAGGTGGTATTATTATCCCCATTTTACAAATAAGGGAACTGAAGCAAACAGATTAAAAGACTTGCCCAGGGTTATATAACTGGTGGGCATGTACAGCTTGATTTGAACTCTGGTCTACTTGATTCCAGGTGCAGTGCTCTTTCCATATTGCCTCAATGTAATTTAATTTCAATATTGTCCCAAATACATCTGATCCTCAGATATTATAGAGTTGACATCTGTAATCTATTAGTAGATATACCGATAAACTTTAAGCAAAATAAGTATTTAGGGGACCTCAAATATGGCTAAAATGATACAGTGATAAAAGGGCAAAATTATAAATGTTGGAGGGGATATGGAAAAATAGGAAATTCATACATTGTTAGTGGAACTGTGAACTGGTCCAACCATTTTGGAGTAAAATCTGAAATTATACTCAGAGTTATAAAACTGGGTATACTTTTGACCCAGCCATACCTATTAGTTTTAATTCTTAAATTGATAAAAGAAAGAAACTATGTTCTAAAATATTTATAGTAGCTCTTTTGGTGGTGATAAAGAACTGGAAACTGAAGGGATGTTCATCAATTAGGGATTGGCTGAACAAATTGTGGCATATTATTGTAATGGAATGCTATCATGCCAAAGGAAATGACAAACAAAATGATTCCCCCCAAACCTAGAAAGACTTATATAAAGTGATGCAAAATTAAGTAAGCAGAACCAGGAGAATATTGTATATAATAACCATAAAAATTTGTGATGATCAACTGTGAATGACTTAACTATTATCAATAAGACATGAATTCGGGACAGCTCCAACAGACTCATGATGAAAAAAGTCTATCCACTGCTTTAGAAGAAGCAGGCAGAGTTTGAATGTAGATTGAACTATACAATTCTTCATTTTATTTCTTTTCTCAAGTATAAGTGATATGTGTCCTCTTTTGCAAAATGGTGAACATGGAAATATATATTATATGATCATCTCTGTACCACCTATATCATATTACATGCTTTTTTTGGGGAATAGGAAAGGGGCAGAGGGAGAAAGAGGTGGGAAAATGAAATATAGATTTTGGACATAGCTAACATGAGATTTTGTTTTTCTTGGATAATATATTAATAATTTCTTACACATTTATAACAAATAAAATGTAGTTTATTGTTATGTTACATATTATATTGTTATATGTAAAGAGTGATAATTCAACAAAAGACATGAAGAGGGTCCTTTTAAAAGTGACATTTTACAAAATGTAAAAATTTAAAACTATTCATTGAATTAGATTTCATTTAAACTGATGACATAAATCAGTGATTCCCAAAGTGGGTGCCACCGCCCGCTGGTGGGTGCTACAGCGATTCAGGGGGGTGGTGATGGCCACAGGTGCATTTATCTTTCCTATTAATTGCTATTAAAATTAAAAAAAAATAATTTCCAGGGGGCTAAGTAATATTTTTTTCTGGAAAGGGGGTGGTAGGCCAAAAAAGTTTGGGAACCACTGACATAAATCATGAGCTTAGAAATGAGACTTTCAAAGATTAAAATGTGTATATTGCCTATACATATATGATATATATTTAAGTAAATATGTATATGTACATACACTTGTATGTGTATAGCAAATTTGGTAAGATCATGGAAATAACTTAACAATTAAAGATTCAGCTTTTTCTTTTTAGGATAAAACTATTTTCTAGGGAAGTGTATTTCTAGGAGGCCAAATTTTCAGGGTGATATGATCCTTTGTTTCTAAACTCCCCATTTTGTTTTAAAATGTCCACGTGACTCTCCAGAATGAACATTTCACCTTCCTCATGTATGTGGAAATGGTTTCTTGTTGGGACTTTTTAAACATGTTAAAAATAGGTTTCAAATTTAGGTTAAAGACTTCATTGGTCAGTTCCAAGGCAGAAGAGTAGTAAGGGCTAGGCAACTGGGGTTAAATGATTTGTCTAGGATCATACAGCTAGGAAGTGTCTGAGACCAGATTTGAACCCAGTATACCCTCTTCTCATTAAATGGTCATTTTTGAAAAATTGGGTGACAAAAAGTTTCTGAGATTCTGCTTCAATCTAGCAGTTTTCATTTCTGAGTATATCATATAACACTATTCAGAAATTAAGAATTTCACGCCAAGGAGTATTATGGGGCTTCACACTGTAACCCATAAACCCATGAAAAAATATGCACATATATTAATACAAATTATGTGAGGAATTCTGAATTGCACATTCTCAAGGTTTCAAGTCATTAACCGTGAAAATTTTGACAATTTTATGTAACACTTTAAAAAGTTTTACGGTGCTGAAATTAGTATGAAAATGTGATGTTTTTAACATATATTCCCAAAAATGACTGTTTTTAATAAAACATATTGACAAGAAAAGTAAGTAAAGTAAAAGTAGTTATTTCTCTGTCTAGTACAAAATTTTCATGCAATGAATTTCTTATTTAGGAATGATATCTCTATATTTATATTTATCTCTAATCAATGATCTATATCATCTACTTACCTCTCATCTATCTATCCATCAATTGAGAGTCAGTGTCATAGTATAAAGCTGGTTGCCCCAGTCATATATTAACTGTGTGTATTCTTGCGAGCAAATCACTTAAACTCTCAGTGCCCCAACCAACTCTCTAAGACAATAAGTTATAAATTCATTATGGAGAGTTTCTATACCACTATTTTCTCACATCAATGACCTCACAAGAACTGACCAAATACATCTACATCTATTGCCATATCTATATATATGGATAACATAACTCCACCTCCATTTCCATAGCCATATCTATAATGTATGATTATAAATATGTACATGTAATGGGAAAATTGTTAGATGTGTTAAAGAGCTATGTTCCAATGTTTTTTCGCTAGTTAAAGGTCTCAATCACAAAGCAAAGATTTATAGAATAGTTGAACCAATCTGATTATATCATAGAACAGAAAAAAATCATGGATGGAAATGATCCCTCATAGTTTAATTTATTGTTATCAACCAATGATCAGATTGCTTGTAAAAAGTCACAATAGCTGTTATCAGGTCTACATAGTTTAAGAGATGGAACTTACACATTTAATTCTTTGACTGAGTAATGTGATTGACTAAAATACAGCTCAAAAGACTAACTCTTTTCTCGTTATGCTAGCATTCTCCTTGTTTACCACTTTCTTTGTTGGGAAGCAATGATTCTAGTTCACTTTAAAGCAATACATTTCATGTGAGGGTTTTTTTTAAAGAGTGTGCAGAAAATGAATCATAGCATTAAAAATGCCATCTTAGGCAGCATTGATCCTGGGGAAAATTGTGAAGTTGACCATAATTCATCCTTGATGTATGTCCAAGCCCTCTTTTTGGTTACCTCTTTAAACCATTTTTTATTTACTACCATACCCAGAAGATTATAGTTTAGGATTTCAAGGTGACCCTAGAGATCATCTAATTTACTCTCCCTTTTTACAGAAGAAGAAATTGAGATCCATTTAGGTAAAGTGACTTACTCAAGGCTACACTAGTACTAAGTGGTACCACCAGATTTTGAATCCAGATCCTCTGACTCTATATCAAATGCAAGTTGGAAGCATTTTTCTCTGGTTTCCCAGAAACTTCCGTTATAGCAGAGCAATTTGAGTTCATCATAAAAATGTATCCATTTTGTATTCAATTTTCCTTAGTAATAATGTTCTATTCCCTTTTAGGTGACAAAGCATAACTAAAATCAAATAAGCTAAGATCAGTAATCCTACTATATCTTTAGTTAGTGAGTATTTTGTCTCTTCTCTTGTAATGTGATATTTTTCTTGACCCAATTAAAAATGAACAGCTCTTCTAAGAAACCCTAAAGAGTGCTGGAATGGAAGGAATTTACAAGTACCTGTGTCATAAATGGTTGAGGAGATATTTTGGATTCTAAAAGTGTTTTTTCCTGTCTCTTAAGAATAGTAATATAAATGTGTTTATCTTCATAGAGGCTTGAGACCATACAAACTCTTTATTTAGTTCAGATCTGAAGTAGGAAAACTTCAGACTGGAGTCTGATCCTTTTCGGTCTATTCTCATATACCTAGATTGGCTTATTAGCCTAAACCAGTAAGTATATAAGCTAGCGAGATCCAATGGCCTGAAAACAGTGATGCTCAGGATGAATGATGCTTTGACTTCATCCTTCTATGGATACTGAAATTTATTATATCAGTTATATGTAGAATGCTAAGAATTTTTAATCATAACCATCTCTGCTAATAATACAGCAAGGTTCCTATCCTTTGAACATCCATGTGATTGAAAGGAAAGGGAATTGGAATTGCATTCACATCTCCTTTTCTTCCACATCTAATAGAGAGAAATAATTTTGCAATCCTACTCCCATCATGATTATATATCTGGGTTTGTTTGGGTTTTGTCCAATTTCATAATTCTACCTAATTTGATATCACTCCATGCTTTCCTTTTTACTTGGCTTCATATTAATTTTACATGATTTGGCTGTCCTTTCTTCTATAAATGGAGATTTCCATTGACTTTAATAAGCTTCCAGAACAGTGAGTTTTGCTTTAGATTTTTAATGAAGCTTTGCTTTGTTTTTATGAACATACCATTCAATGTAAGGTGTGGAAATACCCATCAATTTCTTTTAAGAAGACCAAACCCCCTCCCCTCCTGATTAAGCCCTAGTTATTGTGCTTGCACTTTTTACTCTTTTTAAGAAGGATGAATTGATTGATTTGGAATGATTCATTTCTGCCTTCTAGGAGATGGGTTTTATTAACTAGGACTGCTTCCAAGATGAATCGGTTGACTTAGAATCTTGGTTGAATGGATTATTGACAGTAGAGCCATCCTTATTGTGATGGTTAGCTTCATCAAGGTCTTAATTTCATTTTACTTTTTCCTATCCAAATTTTCTGGAGAGAACACAGTAGGGATGTGCATGTGTACATGTGTGCATGCGTGTGCGTGTGCGTGTGTGTGTGAAATATTTCCCAAGAGTTCTTAATGATTTCTTTGAGAAAAGATTCAGAAATGTACTCATACATGTGACCTGAAGAAAATTCCTCAATGCCTTTACTTTTTTTTTAAATACTTCCTCTCCTCCTGCCTTCCAAGCACTGAGTAGAGAATACACTTTAGCATTCACGAGTACCTGTGGAATCAGATGACTGCACTGGGTCATAATCCATCATATATTCATTCACATGGCTTTAAAATTTTATTTCTTAAACCCCAGTTTTTCAGAGGAGTTCCCTAGAATGCTATCTTTAATGTTCTTGCATTTTACAGTCTTGAAACCTGGCCTCCTTGCTAAAAAAAGTGGGGTTTAATGGGTTTCCCTAGCCTTGGAGTTGTCAAGTTTCAAGATTTAGAATTTTGCTTTTTCATACTTTTTATCCAGAGAAGCAGAATTTCCTGAGCAATGTTCTTGGAGAGAGAAGAGAATCACCTATGCAACCATTTTTTGGAGTGAGAAACAGTAGTAAAGAACTGAAGCTATTATATGAGGAAGCAATTAATTGGGACTTACCAAAAACCTCACATTCTTCAGGGCCCTGATGGAAAGGGAAGCACTTATCAAAAAGAGATGGATATGTATTGCTTTTTGTTATTTTCATTGACTCCTGTGAATCGTTTGTGCCTTCTGTATTTTTTCTGCAGTGAATTATAAGCTGTAGTATACCTAATATGTGACTTTGAGTGCTTACTTGAACAGGAGTTAGAGACCCTGATAGAGTTTCTAAAGTAAACTCTTGGGGCAGCTGGGTAGCTCAGTGGATTGAGAGCCAGGCCTAGAGATGGGAGGTCCTAGGTTCAAATCTGGCCTCAGACACTTCCCAGCTGTGTGACCCTGGGCAAGTCACTTGACCATCCTTACCACTCTTCCACCACGGAGCCAATACACAGAAGTTAAGGGTTTTAAAAAAATAAAGTAAACTCTTAATGGAGGCATAAGAAGGCAAAGAGAGTGAGAATGACTTTTAAAGGTAGGATTGGCTCCGGTCTATTATGAGCCTAGAGCTTGAGATTGTTGATTATACTTCTATTTTTTCCTCATTTTGTCAAAACAGACATAGTTCCAAAAGAGCCAAAAATTTCTATGCTGAAGAACAGTGAAAGCAAACTCCCCAAAATGAATATTATGTGCCTTAGGCATATTCAAAATAATTAACTCTATCTAATTTGTTAATAAAAAACAAAAAAACCTTGAAATTATTGTTTTTATCGCATTAGAAATGGTTTCAAAAGCAACTTCTGGAAGAGGAGAAGGAAAGAACATGCTCAGACCTTTTGTATACAGTTCATTATTATTCTATTCTGGAAGTTCCAAAACAACAGCCACAAATAACTAATTAAAATGTGATGGCTATGACCCTAGGAAGTTAGAACTGTTTGCTAGCCTTTATTATCTATTGCTGAGGTTTAACTCATTTTCATTTGGTCTGAATCCTGAGCACATTTCATTAAGTTGTGTATTATCTTTTGCAAATACTATGGCAATGAATGTAGCCTAGAGAAGTGGTAATACGTTTTGTGTATATTTATGATTCACTTATTGCTATCTGTAAACTCTATTACCACCACCAGCTTGAAATTCTATTAGCATGCTCAGCTGCTCCTTGAAATGTAATTTGTAGCCACAGGAGAGTGATTGACACAATGCCACATAGACCTAGTAAAAATGGCTGAATATGAATCTAATATAGATTCAGCCTTACCTATTGCATGACTGTACTCCTGAGTTTTCTTCCCCATGATGACCCTCTCTTCTCCTTTCCTACTACTGAAAGATCAAATGCAGAAGTTGGCTTGGTACAGTTTTACCTTTTACCAGATAAAAATAATACAGAAATATTTGAGTGTTTTTATAAATAACTCCTGTGATTTGAATTGTGGGGTTTCGAATAATACATCATTTTTCAAACAGTAGCTATTCTGTATTGCCTGATCTTCATTAATTTGCATTTGTGTGATGCTTTAACAATACTGCCTAGTGTCGTGAATATAGTTAGTTTATGTGTATATATCTTACATCACTAGCAAAATTATAAGCTTTCTGAATGTGACATTCTCTTTCTATCTCATACAGGAACACCTTTCCAAATATGTTTTCTAGAATGCTATTTTAGTGAAAGTTTTATATCAGCCCTTATCCAAATGGTTCATTTAACAGGAGTCAAATGGTCTTTTTGTTCCACCTTTTTCTGTCTGTCTTCCCCATCACCTTAATTAGTATATTTGAAAATAATTCATATGAACCAGGTAAATCACAATTTTATTTTTCCTGTTTTGAAATGAGAATACTGAAACTTGGAGAATTTAAGTGACTTACCCACATAGCCACTAAGAGGCAGAATAAGGACCTGAAACTGCCTTCTGACTTTAGCACCCATATTTATTCTCTTATACATACCATCCTATCTCTAAAAACAGTAGTTCAAAAATGTTATCCCAGAAATTTATTACATATTTTATTCTGCTCTGATTATAAGAACTAGATAAAATATTCCTTCATGTGTCCTCTTCAATGCATAGTGTGGAGTCATTGGAAATAATATCAACTATTTTCATGGGTACTAATGAAATTCTAAGTTCCCCCCAAAAAAACCAACACATGACTTTCTTGCTGACCTTTTAGTAAATTTCTAACAATAAAAAGTGAAATGGAGAGAATAGGACCTATAACACAGTTTGGTCCCTATATCTGCTGTGAATTTTTTTTTGTGATTTTTGTGATAGGCATATTGCTAACTATTGTTATTTATTGCTGTTGGCAGTAAACATTTATAGAGAAGAGCAGTTAAATGACCTTTGGTCATATGTGATGTGGAATGTTCAGGGAAAATAGCCCTTGGAAGAATCCAACTGAGATCAATGTACACATATTGTTGAAACACTGGTGTTCTAGCAGCATTTATATTTGTTTTAAATAATTTGATTCTCAGGGAAAGAATCAAGATTTCTATTAATGATTTTTTAACATTTATTAATATTTATTTTTTAGAAAAGTTACATGGTTACATAATTCATGCTCTTACTTTCCCCTTCACCCCCCGAGCTCTGCCCCCTTCCCCATGGCTGATGCGTATTTCCACTGGTTTTAACATGTGTCATTGATCAAGACCTATTTCCAAATTGTTGATAGTTGCATTCGTGTGGTTGTTTCAAGTCTACATCCCCAATCATGTCCGCCTCAACCCATGTGTTCAAAGCACTTGTTTTTCTTCTATTTCCACTCCTGTAGTTCTTCCTCTGAATGTGGGTAGCATTCTTTACCATAAATCCCTCAGAGCTGTCCTGGGTCATTGCATTGCTGCTAGTACAGAAATCCATTACATTCTATTTTACAAAAGTGTATTGGTCTCTGTGTACAATGTTCTTCTGGCTCTACTCCTTTCACTCTGCATCAATTCCTGAAGGTCTTTCCAGTTCACATGGAATTCCTCCAGTTTATTATTCCTTTGAGCACAATAGTATTCCATCACCAGCAGATACCACAATTTGTTCAGCCATTCCACAATTGAAGGGCATTCCCTCCTTTTCCAGTTTTTTGCCACCACAAAAAGCCCAGCTATAAATATTTTCGTACAAGTCTGTTTATCTATGATCTCTTTGGGGTATAAACCCAACAATGGTATGGCTGGATCAAAAGACAGGCTTTCTTTTATAGCCCTTTGAGCATAGTTCCAAATTGCCAGCCAGAATGGTTGGATCAGTTCACAACTCCAACAGCAATGCATTAATGTCCCAATTTTGCCACATCCCCTCCAGCATTCATTACTCTCCCCTTCTTTCATTTTAGCCAATCTGCTAGGTGTGAGGTGATACCTCAGAGTTGTTTTGATTTGCATTTCTCTAATTATTAGAGATTTGGAACACTTTCTCATGTGCTTATTGATACTTTTGATTTCTTTACCTGAAAATTGCCTATTCATGTCTCTTGCCCATTTATCAATTGGGGAATGGCTTGATTTTTTATACAATTGCTTTAACTCCTTGTATATTT
>NC_058135.1:170575463-170693832 GCF_016433145.1 Gracilinanus agilis | reverse complement strand
CTTCTAACTTTCTCAGAAGGGTTAGATAAGAGTTTTATGTCCCAATGGATAGTATAGCTACTCTTCCCTCTCTGGGTTGATTACACTGAGAGTGAGGTTTGATTATTACCTCTTAATGCTCTCTTCCTCTCCTTCTTACAATAGTATTTGTCCCCTCTCCCTCCCATGCCCTCTTTGTGTGTAATAGAATATCCTATTTTTCTTATTCACTCAAGTTTCTCTTGGTGTCCCCTGCTATTCACCCCCTCTTTCCCATCCCCCATGCCATCTTAGATTATTTAGTGTTCCACCCTCACCCTGTGAATTATTCTTCTTATTACTATAATAGTGAATATTATAATAGTGAATAGTGTTCACTACAGAGAATTATACATAACATTTCTCTACATAGGAATACAGATAATTAGATCTCACTGATGCCCTTAAAAAGGCAAATTTAAAAATTATAAGTTTTCTTTCTTTCCCCTCTGTATCTTATTTACCTTTTCATGTTTCTCTCGATTTTTGTGGTTGGATATCAGACTTTCCATTTAGCTCTGGTCTTTTCTGTGCAAATACCTGGAATTCTTCAATTTTGTTGAATGCCCATACTTTTCCCTGGAAATATATAGTCAATTTTGATGGGTAGTTGATCAGTGGTTGTAGGCCCAGGTCTCTTGCCTTTCTGAATATTGTATTCCAAGCCTTTTGATCTTTTAGCGTGGAGGCTGCCAGATCCTGTGTGATCCTGATTGGTGCTCCTTGATATTTGAATTGTTTCTTTCTGGCTTCTTGTAAGATTTTTTCTTTTGCTTGGAAACTCTTGAATTTTGCAATTATATTTCTGGGTGTTTTCTTTTCTGGATTGAATGTCGCAGGTGTTCTATGAATCCTTTCAATGTCTATATTGCCCTCTTGTTGTAGGACTTCAGGGCAATTTTGCTGTATTATTTCTGTTAGTATGGAGTCCAGGTTTCTATTAATTTCTGGTTTTTATGGAAGACCAATTATTCTCAAATTGTCTCTTCTAGACCAGTTTTCTTGGTCTGTCACTCTCTCATTGAGATATTTCATGTTTCCTTCTATTTTTTCTATTTTTTGTTTTATTTGTTCTTGTTGTCTTGAGAGATCATTAGCTTCCAATTGCTCAATTCTAGACTTTAGGGATTGGTTTTCGGCTATAATCTTTCGGTTTTCGGCTATAATCTTCTGGTTTTCAGCTATAATCTTCTGGTATCCCTTTTCAATCTGGTCATTTCTGTTGTTCAATTTGCTTATCAGTTCATTTGGTTTCTGAGCCTCACTTTCCAATTGCAAGATTCTACCTTTTAAACTGTTATTTTTCTTGCCAGATCTCTTCCATTTTCCTCAAAATCTCAATTTTGAACTCTTCCATAGCTTGTGAGGAGTTTTCCTTATTTGAGGAGGGTCTGGATGCTTATTTGTTCTCCTCCTCTGTTTGCTCGGTTGTCTGGATTTTCTCTGTGTAAAAGTTGTCGAGTGTTAAAGACTTCTTTTTCTTGTTGTTAATCTTTCTCTTCTGAGC
Organism: Gracilinanus agilis; assembly: GCF_016433145.1. Classification (NCBI taxonomy): domain Eukaryota; kingdom Metazoa; phylum Chordata; class Mammalia; order Didelphimorphia; family Didelphidae; genus Gracilinanus; species Gracilinanus agilis. The sequence continues at coordinate 170,692,307 of NC_058135.1, read as the reverse complement.
TTCCTGAGACTGGGTAGCCATCGTTAGCCCAGCAGCTCCTCAGGTTTATCCTTGCGCTCAGGGTCTGTCCGCGGTCTATTGGCTCCTGAGGTCTGTATGGTTTTTTCCAAAGTCAAGCCCCCTGGTGGATCCCCTTGCTTGATCCTCTGCCAGAGGTTTCTTTACAAGTCTCAGGGTGCTGCTTCCACAGTCGTATGCCCATCTGCACTGGTTCCCCACTCAGGGTTTCAGAGCTTTAGCTACTGACTGTGTCTGCCTCCACCCATGCCTCCACCTGTGCCTGCACTCTCAGCCTGTGCTCTGCGCCCTGCGTCCGCTCCCAGCGTCCTGCTCCCGTGCTCAGATTCCGCATGCGCTCGCTAGCTTCCTGGGGTCCCAAATCCGCCGCTCTCAGGAACAGGCCCCAGAGCCGCCAATGACTCAATCAGTGCCCCAAACTTGCTCCACCTCTTCCTAGCTGGCTTTGGCGCTATAGGTGTTGTGTGTGGAGGGGGTGGGGGTGGGGTGGTTGCTCAGCCAGTGATTTAGTGAGAGCTGTTTCACCCCTTTATAGCATGGAGATGCCTCGATTCCACGTACCTTCCACGCTGTGCTCTGTTGTGGGGTTCCTCTGTTCGTCTGGACTTGTTTTTATGTCCCCTTGAGGAGTTTTGTGTGTTTCGGTCAGGAGAGGTTAAGAGCTGCTTCTTATTCTGCCATCATCTTAACCTGGAACTCCCCTCCCTTTTTTTTTTGCAGATATAAAAACTGACAGGGAGGAGACTATAAAAAATAACTCTCTTGAGTGGTGAAGTAATCAATCGACTAGGCAGCTGCCATTCTGGGGGGAGGTGTACATTGTCTGACCATGTTTCAGAGTGACTTCACATTTGGAAGACCTGCCACTTCTAGGGATGAAGTCTCTTCAGTTCATTTCATGTGTGGCTGTAGTTCAATGTGAAATCTCTTGGGATGTGCTGGGGATAGACTGGGTGATTACATCATGAGAAGCATATATTGGCTTGCTATACTTTTTGCCAACCCAGATTTCCTTCCTATCTCTCCTGCCTAGTTGCTAATTTTTCTTGCACTTAGGTCTGTGCTCTGGTTCTTTCTTCAGGAAGCCTTCATCCTGCTACTTGAGCATGGCCTGGTTCTTTAAGAACTTTGTGAACTTCTTGCCCAGCAGTGAGTTCTATGGTATCTTTGGACTAGAGGGAGTTCTCTGGCTAGCTTAGATATCATGAATGGCCTTTTAATAAAATAACATTATAAAACTAAAAATGCAGCCTCCAGATAATTTCATTTGTCACATAGAGGAAAGCAATCCTCATTATAACTTTATTCAACAAATGGTCATGTAGCCTTTGCTTGAAGATATCCAATTAAGGAGACCTAACTACCCCATTAGGCAGCCCTGCCTGCTTTTGGACAGATCAAGTTTTTCCTCATATCAAATCTAACATTTCCACCCACCACTCCTAGTTCTTCCTGGAATGAAGCAGAAAAATAATAATGCCTCATCATAAGAGGACCTCATCATGGCCTTTACAATACTTAAAAAGATCTAGGATGTCTCCACCAGTAATCTTTTCCTGAGATTAAATAGCCCCCAGTTTCTTCAGTCCTCATATGCCATCAACTCTAGGCCCTTCACCATGTTGATTGCCCTCCACTGAACACTTTCTAGCATATTAGTTTTCTACCTAAAGCATAATAGCAGATATTTTTATAATTAATTATAAAGTATTTTTCCATGGTTACATGATTCATGTTCTCTCCTTCTTCTCTTCTCTTCCCCCTCCCAGAGCTGACAAACAATTCTACCAAGTTATACTTGTATTGTCACTCAATTCCCTGTTCCACATTATTCATTTTTCTAACAAAGTAATCCTTTAAAACCAAATTCCCAAATCATATACCCATATAAACAAGTCATAAATCATATGTTTTTCTTCTGCAAATAACTGATATTTCTAATGATGAACCAGATTCATCAGGACAAAGTTAAATTATGTTCAGTATACTCTGTTTAGGGGCAGCTGAGTGGCTCAGTGGATTGAGAGCCAGGCCTAGAGACTGGAGGTCCTAGGTTCAAGTCCGGCCTCGGACACTTCCAGCTGTGTGACCTTGGGCAAGTCACTTGACCCCTACTGCCCACCCTTACCACTCCTGGGCCAAGGACGGTCCCTAGCCCGGATGAAAAAAGGAGGAGGGTTGGGCGTGGGGCTAGCAACCCCACCCTGTAAAAAAACTACATCTGCTAAAGAAACTGCAACCTAAAGTAGGGGCAGCTGGGCTAGCTCAGTGGATTGAGAGCCAGGCCTAGAGACGAAAGGTCCTAGGTTCAAGTCTGGGCTCAGACACTTCCCAGCTCGGTGACCCTGAGCGACTGTGTGTCCCATTGCCTACTGGTTGTGGCCCTATGCTCCTAGAATGGAGTCCCAGGATAAAAAAAAAATACTCTGTTTAAAGAATCAGAGGAGAATAAGAGATATTTGATTTACATTTACATTTAGCATGGAAGAAACCAGAGTATATTGGAAAAACTAGACTAGAATTGAGAGAACATAAATTTAAGTCATTGCTCTGCCATATGTATTACATATATGATATTTTAAAATCCCACATGTTAAGAGCCTTCCCTTCAAAATAATTTTATCACTATTTTGAATACACTTGTTATAGACACATGCATATGTTTCAGATCTCTAACCATATTATAAGTTTCAGGAGAGCAAGGATGGGATCTATTTAAACTTTAGTGGTATTCCCATTTTAACAAATGTTTATTGAATTTAATTGATAAGTTGAGCTTGAGTTATCTGAAAAGTATGCTCAAGTTCCTAAAATTCCAAATAAATGAAATGCTATTATTCTTTTCTCCTGTATCTTTTTCTTCCTGAATAGAATTATCATGATGTTGGCATCTTCCATAATCATAGCATTTATTGAAAGGTCAACTTGTCCTCTGCCTCAATCAATCAAGATTATAAGGAATTTTCCCCATACTGTCAGACTTCTTTTCTTTTTTATCCCATTCTAGTAAACTTATTATTGTATCTTCCCTCTTTCTTCCTAACTCCCCTATTACTGTCAAGGGTATTACCATTTTCCTAGCCACCTGGGATCTTGACGTAGGTATCATCCTCTATTTCTCAGTCCCTCTCATCCCTCAGCACCTCCTGCCCCCATATGCTCCCATAATATTTACAATTGATAAACCTTTTCTTTTCTAACTTCACGATATCTCTTTTATAAACCCTCTTCTCTCTTCCACCATTGTCACCACACTGATGTAGGCCCTTATTTCATACCTCTACTATGGAAACAATATAGTGGTTGGTCTCCCTGCCTTAAGTCTTTCCCCTCTCCTCCTCAATTCAGCTTTCAAATTGATTTTTCTAAGGTGTGAGTCTGACCATGCCACCCCTACATTCATTTAACTCCAGTGGCTCCATATTGCCTCCAGGATCAAACATCAGTTCTTGTTTGGCTTACAAAGCCTTCCATTACCTGATTCCTTTCTGTTTTTCTAGTCTTCTTATGTCTTATCTCCCCCCTCCCCATATCCTTGGTAATCAGTGACATTCCCTCACCTTATTATGAGCATTTTCACTAACTGCCACCCAAGTATAGAACTTTTCTGTCACCCTATCTCATGGATTCCTGAGCTTCTTTCAAGTCTCAGCCAATATCTCACCTGTTACAAGAAGCCTTCCCCAATATTATTTAGTTCTAGTGTCATCCTTCTATTGATTATTTTCAGTCTATCTAATTGATATCGTCTGTACATCATTTTTTATGTTGTCTCATCCATTAGACTATAAACTCCTTTGAGTGAGTGTCTTTTGCCTCTCTTCATACCCCTAGCAATTAGCACAGTGCCATACACTCAATATGTGTTAACTTAATGCCTTACTTTGTTAGAAACTTCAAGAAATTTCATTACATTATCAAATAATAGATTTGGAACTCAGACATTAGAAGTAATCTGGTCTAACCTCCTTATTTTATAAATGAGGAAACAGCAGCCCTGTGATGTTAATTGACTATAAAGGTTGTAAATAATAGATTTTGAACACAGGTCCTCTGATGCCAGAGCCAGTTTACTTTGCACTATGACATCCTGAATTCTCAATGAATAAGTTTCATGACTCAAATTCATTACCTCCTCCAACTAAGGACTATCTATCCTCTCTCTCTTCTGAACTTTTACCTCTAGAACATAGAATCTTAAAACAAGAAATAAAGTAGCTACTTGCCTTTGGTTATACTGTCCTATACTGCAAGGGTTAGCAATATCAATTCCAGCCCAGTTCCCCAACATCATCTTAATAGAATTGTTTTCTGCAGGGAAGAATAACAGGATGGAGGAGGTGTGGGGGACAAATAACAGCTAGTCCCTATATTAGGATAACAGGGAAGGAAGGGACCCTGCTGCAAAGTCTTAATGAGTTATCCATGATGACTTGCAAGCAATCAGACAGTCAAAGCTTGCACCTGAACGCTAAAAAAAATTCACTTTTGACCTCCCAGACCAAAACTATAGGGAACCAATTAAAGGTAATATCTGGAGCAGGTCTGAAGAGGGAAGATCATGGGGCACCCAGCAGTGTATCTGATGTCTATCATCTTTGTCTTCTGCTCTCTTTTTTTCTTGTCTCTGTCCTCATTCTTTCATATGTATTCTTTGTTTCTTCAGTTGCTACCAATATGGTCTAGTAGAAAATATTTTAGAACTTCCCCAATTCTGTCCATACCCAATCCAAGTATACTAAAAGTCCCAGGGGACTTATTAATGGAAAGATCCATGCATTATTTATGTTCAAATTTTATAGGTATGAAATCTTTTTTAATACTCTACTATGAAATGAAGATCTTCCTTTTAAACAAAGGAATAAACAGAAAATTCTATAAACTTCTCATTCTCCCATGAGCTTACAGGATTTGATTCCTGTTACTGTGCAGAAGTTCCTCGCAAATAAGATTTTTTTCTATTATAAAGCAATTTTAACTGCTCCAGTCTTCTTCATTTCATTACTTTAAATCACTAACACCAACTTCTAAAACATACTTTCTCAGCTGGAAGTATATCTTATTAGTTCAGTTTTTACAGTTAATGGAATAGACATTGTGTTCTAATCTTTCCTCAATCTCAAAACAAACAAATAAACAACCAAAGCTTAGGGGAAAGAAGGGATATGATTATGTGTGGGAAGGTAGAAACAGAGAAAATTGTTTTTTGACACTGTTAACAAATAGCATTCATGTGGGTGTTCATTTTGTGGGATTGCCTATTGGGCAGCAAAAAAAAAATCTCTATACAGATGTGGCACCACAGGGAATCACCTGCTTATTTTAAGTCCCAGTTTTAAAACCCAGAGTTTTAAGTCCCAGAGTCCCAGAGATAATTGAGCTCTGGCTGGCTGCCATGGCCTTCTTTTTTCCACACAACAACTCCTCAGGTTTGGTCTGTTTCCTCTTTATGCTGTTCATTTACACCATCCCTTCTATCTTGAATTCTTCTTCAACTAATCCTCTTTGAGAGAAGATATAGGTTTAAAATATTTTCCTTTGTCCTACTTCCTCTGAAATAAACATACAACTTTTAAAACTTTACTGCTAGTATAGAGGAATTAGTAATTAATCACATGCATTGCATAATTTAAAATGTAGGTTAAAATAAGAATAGCTGACATTTATAAAGTGCTTCAAGATTTGCAAGGCACTTTACATATATTATCTTATTTTACCCTTACCACAAACCCACTATTGTCAACAACATTTACATATGAGGAAATTGAGTCTGAGGAAACTTAAGGGACTTGCTCAGAGTCACACAGCTAGTAAATATTTGAAACAGAGATTTGAAATTATGTCTCCTTAAGTTAAACACTCTATCCACTGCACTACCTAGACGCCTAAAAACAGTATCAATCAGCAAATATTTTGAACTTCACTTTCCTAGAGGAATTAAATTTCTTACAGTGGATGATTTTTAGCACAGTTTCATGCTGTTCCAAACAACTTAGCATCTGAGCAAGTGAATGAGAAATGATGTTAGTAAAGGGCCTGTGTGGCATCCATGCTAGTTATCTCAAGAAAGCAGAGTCTTCAGGTATCTTCAGATGCTGTTTTAAGCACAAAAAAAGCACCAGGTTTGGTAAGGCTAATAGAAATCAAAGCCTAGGATTAACAGTAATTGTGTAACCTTCTTGGACTTCTCTAGTTCTGCCTGATGAGAGCCCACAGCCTCATAATGGCAAGAAGAAGGAGAAACTTTGATGCCTAGTAACCGATGTGAGACATGGAATGACATGGTGGGAAGAAAATTCAAAATCAACAGCCATTTCCTTCTATTGCTTCTACTTCATTCATTCATTCATTCATTCATTCATTCATTCATTCACTCACTCAGTAATCATTTTAAGTACCTACTATATAGGCCAGACAATGTGGTAGGTATTCCTATCTACTACCTAGCCTTTCTTCTCCAGAAACTCACTTAAAATTTTCCACCTCTGCGATCTGTCTTTGAAACTTGCCTATGAATGCCCTCATTGGACAAGAAGGTCTAAAAACTCTGTGGAAATGTGGCAAAACTCCAGAGAAGTTCTTTAAAATAAACAAAATGGGAAAAATAAAAACTTCCACAAGACTCAAAAAATCTCTATGAGCAAAGAGCCTTGATTTTCAGTGAAAATGTAATTTAGGTTTTGATCTTTCTTAGCTCCCCATTCAGTGACTCAGATTGCATTTTTTAGCTAGATAGCATACAGAAAACTCTTGTGCTCCTAACTTGAGGTAGATATGAGTCCTAAAGAATGCTCAGCTCCTATTATAACTTGCTTTTTCATCTCTTTTATGGGACTTTTGCTAGAGGAGAGAGTCTTTTTGCAAAGAGGCAGATTGTTTCATGGGTTTTAGGCTATACTGAACTGAACTCAAAACCTCCTTCTTTAGTATTCCAGATGGTTTTCATGATTCTAGATTATTTGGAGGCCTACTCCACCCCTTGATGAGAAAAGTTCATCCCAACATATCCTTAAAGAGTACTTCCTGGGCTTCAGGGCATCTTCCACTGATGTCTTTTATTGGGCCTTTTGTACTTTTGAAGGTCTGGATGGCTCGGGCCCCCAGTACTTTTTATATGCCCATGACCTATTTCTTTTTATCCTTCTTAGTTTGCCTGACACCAGAAGAATGAAATCTAGATATTATGGTCATCTAAGAGGGAGGAGATAAATTCAGGGAGATAGTAGGTTATAAAAAAAGAGAGTAATCTGGATACTACCACTATTACGCTAGTTATTAGTAGTAGTAATCTGAGATATTAATCTGAGGGAGCTTTGGTTTGGTTCCCTAATGGTTGGTGTAGGGACACCCGCATCCTGCCACCCAGCTAGATGTTATAATAACTGGCCTTCTTTATAACAGTGCCCAGGCAGGATCCCTAAAGGTCAATGGATGGGTAACCCTTTCAGGTCCCACCTGGGGTTGATTGATTATTGGTATTAGGCTCTATCGGCCTTGGATAATGTTCATCTGACTGCGTTGCTCCCTCCCCAGAGTGGTGATGGAATAACTACTACAGGAAGGTACTTAATAACTTTACCTATGTTGTTTAACAAGGGAAAGGAATGATCAGGAAAGGGTTGGGGAATAGGTGACCCTATCACTAAATCTATGACAATAATCCCTCAGGACTGTAGGCTATTCAGTAATGCTGGGCTTGTTCTTCACCTCCTCTGGCTCAGCCTGGCTATAGCCAAACCAGATCCCCCCGGGGCCCCAGGATACCTAAATATCTAGAGATGGTTTAGGTGCCTAAATATCTAGGGATTCAGAGAGAATCAGAGGATCCACGGGTCAATCAGTGTTCAAGATCAAATGTCCAAGGCAAGAGTTTAGGCAAAGCTCAGCCAAAGCAAAACCAACAGGTCCCCAAAAGACAAAGGGGTCCAAGGGGTCCCTGTCAGGGGCTGCCCAGGGTATTTATATCCTTTCTGGCCAACTGCCTTTCCTCCTGTCTTCATGGCCTCTGGGAACATTCCAATCCTCCAACTGTCTTCACCTGTCAATCAAGGTGAGACTCTCAGCTCCCAGAATTTGATTATGACATAGGTAATAGGAAAAAAAGTTTTAAAGGGGATAGATTTCCACGTATTTTTTAGGAGGGGGCAGGATAGAGCCAAGATGGCAGATAAGAGACAACCCAGTGCTCAACATTTCCTCCAAACAGATGCAAAATAATGCCTTAACTCAAATTTTGAAGCAACAGAACCAACAAAAGGTCAGAGTGAGATATTTTTTCATCCTAAGAAAACTTTAGAGGTTGGCAATTGAAGTTTGCAATACCAAGCATATTAGGAGCCTCCACATACAACAGCTGGTATAATAGCAACTTCAGAAACTCTCAGCCCAGAGACAGTAAGGGGATCAAATAACTATAAAAGAGTTTAAAGGGGACCCTTTGCTGGCATTGGGTAGAGCTGACTCGGGGCATAGATGACACTTATTGGCAACTGTATTGTCCATACATAGTTCTGGGTTACAGTTCCAGGGCAGAAAGGAGTGCTGGGGGTCAGTCACAAGGAAACAGAGACCTGGTTATACTTCCAAAGTAAAAAGAGCACTAGTGTATGTGACTGTAGGGGGCTAAGGGCCTCTAAGTAAAAATAGGAATAGGATTTATATGTGCAAAAATATTGATATTAGTGTTTTTGAAGTGGCAAAGAAATGGGAATTAAAGGGATGCTCATCAGTTGGGGAATCACTGTACAAGTTGCAGCATATGATTGTGAGAGAGTACTTTTGTACTGTGGGAAATGATGAGGGAGGAAGCTTCAGCAAAACATGGTAAGACCAGTAAGAACTGATTCAAAGCAAGGTGAGAAGAACCAGGAGATCATTGCACACAGTTACAGTAATGGCATAATGATCATCAGTTATGAAAGACTGATTAATACAGTGATCCAAAATAATTCCTAAGGACTAATGATGAAAAAATGCTATCTACCACCACAGAGAAAACTGATGAATTCTGAATGCAAATTAAAGTATAATTCTCGATTTTTCTTGATTTTTTTGGCAATACTATGAAAGTGTATTTTGCATGATTTCATATGTATAATTGATATCATATTGCTTGCTTTCTCAGTGGGTGGGGGAAGGCATGAGAGAAAAGAAGAGAATATGGAACTCAAACTTTAAAAAGAAAAGAATGTTAAAAATAAAGAAGTAATTTTTAAAGGATAGTTTGGAGATAGTACTGATAGTAGTGGAGAGAGTTTGGCATAAGAATGAGGAAAGAGAAATCTGATTTTGGGTCTCATGTGAGGAGATTGGGCAAAAGAAAGTGAAGGACAAGCATGTCCAATGGTCCTGCCAGATCAATGAAGTGGGGTATTCAGATAATTGGTGTTGAACCTTCTTGATCAAAATCTTATTAAGGATCTTCACCATTTTTCTCTCTTCTAAGCTTCAAATTTATCATATCCAATGAAACTCATTTGCATACACAAATGAAGTTCTCTCATCTTTCTAGTTCTTGGGATCAAACTTGAAGCAGTTCATGTGAGTGTCCAAATAATACATGTAAATCCACCCCAAAATACTGAAATTCTCTTATCCATGGATGTCCTTTCTCAACCCACGACAATTGCCCAATTTAACATAGTGAGTCCCAAACTTACCCACTTGGTTTTCCAGACACAAAAGCTTCCTTAATCTGAACAATTAAAATATGCAAAGCTGTATATGGAATACAAGTTGGCACTGTCCTGCAGAAGGCCAATGCTTTCTCCCACTTTCCCCAGAAAATGGGTTAGGATATGATACATATAAAGTGAAAGTCTTTAGAGAATGGAGTTTTGATATAGATATTCAAGGGAATTTTGAATGGAGCCTTAGGGCAGTATGTTATCTTGCCTTTTTCAGTAACAATGATCGGTATTATTATTGTACCCAGAGCAAGAATAAGTAGTGTAAAGCAGGCAGGAAAAAAGGAGGCCTGGGAAGATCCATGCCAGATGGCAGGGCAGATGGCTAGATGTCTGTGCTAGGTAGGTGTTAAGATTCTGATAAATGGCTCTATGGCATGTGGAGCATGGTTTGAAGCCAACTAGACGTAATGGTCCTAGGTGAGTTTTCACTTATCTACCAATCAGGGCAGCTCAAAACAAGAGCAGAGTCCTATAACTTAATAGATTTACTTTTGGGGTGGATAGACTTGGGCAGTGGACCATGATTGCCTAACTGAAGGGTTGTCTGATTTTGTTAGCCCTTAAATGCCCCTGCTGATCTTCATAAACATCAGTTTTCTCCAGCTTTTCCCACAGTTCTGAGAATCATGAAGGCAACATTTTTGCATGGTTAATGGCTTTTACCTAAGAAATCTGTTCTCAAGAACACTATTTCTTTAGAAATGATCTCTTATTTTTCCTTGACTTCCTCTTCCAATCTACTTAACTTGATTTCTCTGGTTCTATTAGAGATACTGTGAATCTGCTAGTTACCCAGATTTTGCACCTTGAATTCACCTTTGACTGTCCTCTTTTCCTCTCCTCCCACTTGCTATTGAAACTGTCACTAAATTCTGTAAAAATTCTCTTCACTTGCATCACTTCTTTTTATTCCTGTAACTACGATCCTACGTCAGACTATTTATCACTTCCCTTCTGTACTACTGAAATAGCTCCAGTTACTTTCCTTTCCAAACTCTGTAGTACTTCTACTAGACTTAGCATCCTAAATGACCATTTTGATCATATAACCCTTTTGCTCAAAAATTTCCTTTGATTCCTCATTGGCCATAGGATGAATTCCAGACTTCTTGGTCTATCATTCAAGATCCTTCACAAGCTTTAGTATTCCTTTCTTTGAACTACTTGGACTCAGGAATTCCATCCATCATATCTGAGAGGTGTGGCAAAAGCTTGGTAAATCATTATGTCAAGTGCTAAGAGGTAGCTAATTTATCATCTATCTATCTGTCTGTCTGTCTGTCTGTCTGTTTATTGCTATCCCCCCACTTCTACTGTGGTTGGAAGATCATTCCTATATGGCATAGCTGGTATATGCCTTCCCGGCCTTCTCAATCCTCTGCCCATTGTTTATCCTGACTTGCTTTTTATCTCCACAGCTCCCCTCCCCCTTGTAGTTGAGTAAACTGAGCCAAATAAAGACCCTTTTGCTTTCAGCATTGGCTGGCTCATATACATCTTCAAAGCCTTAATTCTACAGAAAATTCTCTATATTACCCTAGGCTGCTTTTTTCTTTCCCTCCTCCAAAATCCAGGAGCAACTTTTTCCCCCCTGAACTATTGTTCGGCTGTTGGGGGTAGGGTGCTTCTTGGTAGTATCTTTTCTATTGTTGCTGTGAACTTTTATTTAAATGTTTTTATTGTTGCCTACTTTTTTATGTCTGGTAGCTTATTGTTGCACACACATACATACATAATAAAGGCAGAAGATATTTCAAACCAGGAGGAGGCAATGACCTGATAGTGTGATCTTAACTTTTTTTGCTTATTCAGATTCACTTTGATAAGACACAAATAATCTTGTAACCTTGGGAAAAATTGTGGCAGTGAAGATCTGTACATCTCTCTATGAGGTTTATTCCTCTTTTCCATCCCCTACATTGATTTGGGTGCACAGGATCCCAATAAAGGAATTAATAAAGAGTTATAAGGGTTTTCCAGTCCTAAATCAGATAGAAGCATGGAATTTATTCTGTTTAATGGAAAATTAAGGTTAAAAATTAGATGATGTCTGTGGATATTGCTTAGCTAAGTTATTCTGTGTTCCCAAATATATCACATAACCAAGGTTTTAAGGAGAGATGACTCTGGTTATATGTAGAAATGTTTTTTTTTTTCTAGTTTGATATTGGTTGTATCCAAAAATAACTGAAACAAAAGATTATGGGTTCAAAGATAAAAATAGACAGGGCCAAACTCACTCTTCCTGTTAGGGGAATAGGTAGCATGTAAATTGAGGTGAACCTGGAAGCTAGAAACAGAAAGATCATCACTTGGTAGTGATGTACCAACGGTACCAACAGAACACCAGATTGCGATGATCACGAGAGATGTCTAGAGAGAAAGTGTTGTCTGGCAAAGACTACATGCTCCACCAGAATGGGGAACTGGTACAATGAAACCAGTGCAGTTATATTGCCAGATTACATTGGTGGTCCTAAAACATTGGATATATAAATCACCCTTCCATGCATGTGCCCTGACCTGGTAAGTAGCAGAGAGCCAGGATTCAAACCAATTCTAGTGTTCCTCCACTGCACCAAATTTAAATCAAATAAACAGAATTACATATATAGTTATCACAAAAAGGAATATCATTTTGCAGCAGTTTTAGCAGCACAGTATAAAAGAAAGAGTACTGAATTTGGAGTTAGAGGATCTGGATTCAAATTCTTCCTTTGATCGTTATTACTATGTGACTTTAGGAAGGTCACTTAATAATGAAAGCCAGGCTTAGATACAGGAGGTCCTGGATTCAAATCTAGTCTCAGACACTTCCTATCTGTGTGACCCTGAGCAAGCCACTTAACCCCCATTGCCTAGCCCTTACCGCTTTTCTGCCTTGGAACCAATATATGACATTGATTCCAAGACAAAAGGTTAAGAGTTTATAAAAAAATGTCTCTTAACCTCTTTTGTCTCATCTGCAAAATATAGGGATTGGGTAATGCCCTCAAAATCCCTTGCTTATCTATAGTAAGTCTGATTCTAGATGAGTTGAATATTAGCATCCTTTGAAATCATCATTTTTAATAATCTTATATTTATTAAACAACAGTATTTAGTTTTTTTCAACAACTGGTCTATACTTTGTTTCTTATATGAGCACAATCTGTTGTCAATTTTGCCTGTCTTTATGACTTGCAACGCCTAACCTTTTTTTAATATCCTCATTGTGTGTGACTTCAATTGATGCATCCCTCAGTTCTTTCCCAGGTCATCATCCCTACATGGGTTAATTCTCCATTCTCCTATCTTGACAACTTGGTGAACTACTTCAAATCTACACTATCTTCTATTGAGTCGCTTGCCCCCTTATTGCTAAGCTTCAGCCTTTGATTACTCCCACCACTTGCTGCCTTTGCTCCTACTTAGATGTTGCTGAACTGTTGTAACTGGATAAAAATCACAAAACCATACTATGTTCTATACAAGTTTATATTACATAATCTTAACAAAGCCCTCACTGCAGCAACAGTCTTCCTTAATTATTTGTCATCCAGTTCTCCACAGCAGCTTTTCATTCCTTCTCCTGTCTCCTATAATTCTTCCCCACCTTCTCAGGTGAGAGTCATTTCTTTTTTATCACTGAAAAAAACTTGGTCATTCTCTGAAACCCCCCACCCTCTGCCTCCTCATTACACATTACTCAAATGCCTTCCACTCCTCCTTCTCTTGTGCTTCACATGAAGTCTCCTTGCCACGGCAAAGCCCTCCTCTTGCACAAATGATCTCATTCTATGCCATCTTCTCCAGGAGATTGTCCCTTTTATCTTACCTACTCTCTCACTTATCTTCAATTTCCCCCACCTCCATTTTTACTGGCCTCTTCCTATTGTCTACATAAATGCCCATGTCTCTCCCATTTTCAAAAACCACTTACTTGAATCTAACTCTTCCTGTTAGCTATCATCCTGTATCTTCCCCACTTTTTGGTGGCTAAATTTTGAGAAGGCAAGCTATAATCAATGCCTCTACTTCCTTCCTCTCACTCTTTTCTTAACTCTCTCAAGTCTGCCTTCCAGCCTCAGCATTTGATTGAAATCACTCTCCTCAATCTTACTAATGATCCTTTTAATTGCAAAATTGAATAGCTTTTTCTCAATCCTCATCCTTTGTGTCCTTTCTTCAGTCTTTGATGCTGATGACCACCATCTTCCCTTGCATATTTTTTTTCTTTCCATGTTTTTGTAACACTACTTAACCCTAATTCCCCCTTTCTTCCTTCCTGACTGACTAACTTGACTGTCCCTTCTCAGTCTCCTTTGCTAGGTTGTATCTATTATCTGCAGGTATCCCTCAAAGCTCTGTCTTGTTACCTCTTTTCTTCTTTTGCCATACTATTTCATTTGAGGTCTCATCAGCTCTCATAATTCAGTTATCATCTCTATACTGATGATTCTCAGATGTTTGTCTAACTGCCACCTCTCTCCTGATCTCCATATTTGTAGATCTAATTTCCTACTGGATGTCTCAAACTTGATGTCCCATCAACATCTTAAACTCAACGAGCCCCAAGCTGAACTCATCTCTTCACACTCAATACTCTCCCCTTTTCTGAGGTCCCCTGTCAAGGGTTATTATAATCCTTTCAGTTACTTGGCTTACAAACTAAGTTTTATTTTGAATCCATATTCTCTCAGCTAACACATCCAATCATTTGCCAAGCTGGTCAGTTTTCTTTTTACTCTCATCTATGTTCCCTTCCCTCCTCTGACACTGATGAAAGCTTTTCCCTGGACTATTCCAACAGCTTTCTTGTTGCTCTTCCTGCTTCAAGCCTTTGCCCACTTCAGTTCTTTCAGCTATTAAATTGACCTTTCTAAAATATAATTATGACCAGGTCATCTCTATGTTCAATAAACTGCAGTGCTCCGTGTTAACTCCCAAGATCAAACAGAAAATCCTCTGTTTGGCATTCAAAGCTATTCAGAACTTGACTTTCCTAACTTTCTAGTCTTTTCATACTGTACTTACCATCATGTCCACCAAGTCCTGTAGAATCCAATGACACTGATCTCTTTTCTGTTCCTCAGATTTGATACTCCATTGCCTTTATCTTACACGAAATACTATCCCTCCTCATGTTTATATCCCGACTTTCTTCACTTTCTTCAAGTCTCAAATAAAACTTACTTTCTATAAAAGCCTTTTGTGATCCACCTCAATTCTAGTGCCTTCCTTCTGTTATTATCCCTAACTTATTGTCTTATTTGTATATAATTGTTTTTATGATACTTCTCCCATTAGACTGTGGATCCCTTGAAAGCAGGCATTTTTTTTGCTTTTCTTTGTATTTACATTGCTTAGCATATTGTATGGCACATGATGAGCACTTTAAAAGCTTATTGGCTGACTAACAATTTCCATAGGTTTTAAAAAGTGGAGGAATTTAAAAGCTAAATAGAATTTTCTTCCTCTAACCTTAAAAAACCCAAACCAACCTGCCAAACTCTGCACCAATTTAGCACTGAGAAAAATATTAAATCATCAAGATGATTTATTACAAAAATCCCACAAGTGATCATTTAAATAAAGCTCTTCTACAAAGTTGGCTGAGTAAGGTTTGGGACAGATTGGTAAAAAAATAAATGGGAACTATTCCTTTGTAATTTTATTCCATTTCTACAAGAGCTGTATTCTGTTTACAGTTTTTTAAGTGAGAGCTATAAACTGTGTGGTGCCATTTTTATTTGCTCTATCATATACACTTAGGACTATAATAATGAAATCAGAGCAAAAAAGACTGCTCATGCTATGCTGGTGGTTGATAGAAAACAATGATGCACTAGGAAAAGACATTGATTATCCTGTTTGTGATATAATTTTTATTGAACTCTACTGGAAAACTTAAACTGAAAAATGAAGGAGGAAGGGGATTTAAAGTGAAGGTAAAAAGAAGACAAGAGAATTTTTTAAAGTTTCTCCTATAACTTTTTTTCCATATTAAGGTTTAATTTTGGAGGTTAGGGGAGCTGTTTAATTAAGCTCTTTAGAAGGTGATGTTAAAGTTCACATCAGGAAGAAACAAGAAGAAATGGAGACAAACACTTGAACAACATGTGAAATGTGCCAAATTTGCTATTTCTCATTTCATTTTCCTATAATTATGATTCATATACCCTTCCTGTTGTATGCCTTTTTTTCTTGAGTGCTTTCGCAAAAGAATTTTTAGGCACACATCATCATCAAAGAACAGATGAAAATGAGCTGAATTGTACAGGGCAGAGGAGGATTTAGCTAAACACTAATCTTCTACTCCATTCTCTTATCTCTGCTTTTCTCACTTGTCATCTTGACCTATATCTTATCTCTTTTTGTATTTAACTTTTTTCCCCATCAATTTTGAAACATTTTTAAACTTGGCAATTTTCCTGGATATTTCTTCTTTATGAAAGATGGATAAACAAACCTAGCTCAAGGTACATATTGTATTTTCCCCCAAGTCTTTTCAAAGAGCTATAATGTGGAGTTCCTCGTGAAGGCATTTTAAACAAATAGGGGAATGGATAAGGCTCATCATCTGATTATCAGGGAGGAAGGGGGAAAGTATACATTCTCAAAAAAATTTTGAGCAATGAAGACATGATGATAAAACTGGTACACATGGTCTGAATCACAATGTGGGAGCAACAGGTTTTTAAAATCCATTGCAACCTGATTTTAGGTGTGCTCTTCATGTTGCTTTTTTCCTCATTCTTATCTCTGACTTGACATTTTATTTCTTTTCTGCATTTTTGCCTGGGCTCTTTGTTGTCCTGAGGTGTCCTTCTTCACCTGTTTTTCAGAATTCCTGGTTTTCTTGAGAAGAAAGAAAAAAGCTGGCCTTGCTCAATTTCCAGATCCTACAGGAAGCCTTTCCCAATATCCTGTACTTGTTATTACTTTTTACCTTCTCGAATATTCACATATATACCATAAAATCACATTACATTAATAAAAATACACATTACATATCCATTTAACTCATTCAATTTTATAGTGTTTGTTTATAGTGATGGCTCCCTTGGACCTGTTAAGTCTTTACAGCTGTATCTGCAACTGATCCCAGTTAAACTGAGCAGGTTGGGATTCAGGAGATTGTATACTGAAACTTATTCAGTCTGTGAAAGTTTTTGGGGTCTTCTATGCCCCTATTTTCTTGCCTTTTAAAAAATAGCCTTTTTTCTTGGTCCTGATCTCCATGAATGCCTGCATAGTTGCAAACTTAGCATTTTGCCTATGTAAGGATGGGATTTGTGCAAGGGGGATGAGATAAAAGGAGCCAGAGGAGTTGTGGACAGTTGCTGGCAGTTGGTGACAGTTGAGACCAAGGAGGATTCTGGGTATTTCTCTGGTAGAGGAGAAGAGGAGACGTCTTTGGGTGGAGGACTGGGAGGAGAGAGGAGGAGGACATCCCACCTGAGGTCTTCCTGAGGATCTTTATTTGGTAATTGAAACCCTGATTCCCTGGTCAAAGCCATTTATTGCATCTCAACCATCAAGACTTCAATCATTGAGTCAGTTGAGCTTTTGGACTCCAATTTGGGAGTGATCTCTTAGTCTCCTTCACCCATTACCCAACCTTGCTGAGAGACCCCCTTTCAGTCAAAACTTACAATTATAGAAAAGGATAGAAATAGAAATAGAAACAGAAGGAGAAGAGGCAAGGGGAGAAGCTTAGAAGTGTGTGTGTTGAAAATGAAGGGATGGAGGAAGGTAGGAGGGTAGGATGGATGGGATAAAGGAGACAGGAAGGGAAAGGAAGGTAGTGGTCCCAATCCCTGCAGGGGAAAATTGACCAGATCCCCCAAATGAATGATCAGAGAGCAACTTTAGGGTTTGAATAGCTAGGTTTCATTTTAATTAGTAAGGGAAAGGTCTAGGGAAAACTAGGAGGTAGGAAAAAAGGGTAAAAGGCACCAAGAGAGAGATCAGGGTCTCAGGGTAGAGAGAGCCCAGACAGCCTCCAAGGTCAAGAGCGAGCTGCTTCCAGGGTCAAGAGAGCTAACCCTCCTGCGTAGAGAGAGAGAGCAGAGCTCAGGGTCTTACAATAATTTCAAATGACACAAGTGGGAACCACTGGGTTTCCCACCTAAGTGACAGATCCCATAGGAATAGCAAAGAGGGCACCCCAAAATCCCTCTGACCTTCACCCCTTTCCCTATTCCATGAATTGTGAATAATAAAGGCCATTCATCAGTCAGATAGCGTTCCAGAGTGCCTGAGAGACTATGGGGGAGAAGGGAACCACAGCTTGGTCTGGCTGCCTCCATCTTGAAGCCAGACCCCCTGCTGTGAATTTAACTGATTGGGGGAAAGTTTGTGTGAACCCTGTCCTTATTTGGGATCAGATTGGGGTACCACATACCTTGTCTTATAGGGAAGCCTTGCCCCCAACTCCTGTGGGGTGGCATAGCCATCCAGGTCACCCAATTTCTGGGTGACCCCCCCTTAAAGTCTCCCAGTATATATTTGGCCCCAGGGGAGAGCTGGAAGAGAGACTCATCACATAGACTCTCTTTCTACCTCCCACTCTATCAAACATTGGTTATTGGCTCTCTTTATTTTTACACTTGCAGGTAAAAGGAAACTGAGTGCCTTCTATTTCTGCAGCCTCAGCTGAAACCTTGGTAATGGGAGAAATGCTCTGCCTGGTATGTGATGAACTAGGTGTGATATTAGAAATTTGGAGGCCCTTGAACTAATTTTGAGGTCCTTGGTCTAAACTTCCTGTGGACATTTAGGACTTTTTCAAAACTACATTTCCCATGATTCCTCTTACATAATGAGGTAGACAGGAAGTGTGATAACGTAGACAGAGGTATAAAGACTCAGGATGAGATTGGTATGCTCTCTTTTTCCTGTTGAAGCAGTGTGGTGGGCAGAAGTATGGCACGGCACTTGAACTAAATCTTAATAGGCACGTGGCTTTATTTTTGTAAATGGCTTTCAATTAACCCTTTGGGACCATGATATTCTTAATTCTATCCCTTAATTTTTACTTGTTACACAGGTTCTTGATATATGTAGTGTAATAGGGAATAAAGTAAGTGGAAGGGGTTCGTGGGTCCCTAAGTCAGTAGGTGGAAAAGGAGGGTGCAATAGTGGAGGTAGTAAATTGAGGTGGTAGGAGATGTAAGGGAATGGCTGAGTTTAGGGAAATATAAGACGTTGAAGTAAAATGAGTGGCAAGGAGAGAGGATGAGGTAGCTGGGCAGGCAGCTGCAACAGGAAGACACAGACTAGGTACACAGGCTTGAGCCAGAGGACACCGAAGGGAAACAGGCTGAACCCCTCAGGTAGGAAGGGCACTTCTACAGACAAAGATTAGGGCCAGTCAGAAATGGTTTGAAACTAACCAGAGGGCTTCCTAGTCAGTTTCTCAGGTTCACAAAGACACAGTCTGAAGGCTCTTCCCTATGTGAAATAGAAGGGCTTCTCAGAGGAAGTATAGAGATTACCACTTCCTCCAAGATGGACGCCTCCAACTCCCCTCAGGACCCAAAGAGAAACTATTCCTTTCTCTCCTTATCCTTTTATCATTCAACCAATGATTTAGCAAAAGGTTTGATTAAATGACAACAGGGTTTATTAAGTTTCAGGGTTGATTATAAAGGACAGAGGGATACAAGGTTTCTCTAACAACCGCCTTGGTGGGGAAGGGACACAGGAATGGGGTGGACTGAGCAAGGGCCTGCCCCCACTCAGCCCCAGGAGGCTTTGTTGCCTTTAAGGTTAAGGAAGTTATACACAAAGAATCAGGAGATAATTTGTATCAAGGGTAAGCCCTATTTGACTATGGGGAAAAACTAAGTCTTCAATGTTTGATTGCTACCACCCAAATCCACCCTTCTCCCAAAACCCACAGGAAATTAGGAAAGGAAATGGGGATTCAGATAGGGAAGGTCAGAGAGATCCAGAGGAATTAGCTAAGCTACAAAATCTCAAAAGAAAAGGCACAGATTCAAGGCCAGGTTTTAGCCCAAAGACCGAGCTCAGTTGGCCCTTCCGCTCTGTCCAAGCCTCTGGGATCAACTGCCCTTAGTCAGGGTTCTAAACCCTCTTAACTGCCAGAAATTCTGCCATTAGCCTTTTGCAGGGTTGACTGCACCTCTGCACTACATTATTTCTTTATTACAGTAGACAATTGCTATGCTGCTTCCTTCCTCTAGGAAGAGACATAAAAGTTAGGCATGGCTGTTTTTTAAAAACATATTGTTGGGTAGAAAGTCCCAAAGTAGCTCCTTGCTTGTTTCTTCATCCTTCTTAGTATGACAGTTGTATTGTGAGGTGGAACTTCCCTTCTGAAATTAGATTCAATGCAAATGAAAGTGATGGCATCTGTAGCTAATTTAAAGTGGTGATGTTATTAGTGAACATTGAGAAAGGTGTTGAAATTAAGTTTTAGAAAACATGAATGATAAAATCGTCCTAAATGTTAACAAATGGCTAACTTCAGCAGTCAGCATTAATCCTGCCGTCAAAGAGGGACAATTATTCAATGAGAAAGAATTCAAGTCTAGGTAATCTATGGGAATTTTCCAAGGTGATTTTGACTAAATATAATTGTAATAGGGGAATCCAGCCTTTAGAAAATAAGCAATATCCATGTTCAGGCTTTTGGAAATGCATGATAGAGGGTTCTTTCTCACTTCAGAGAATGCATATGTATGTTCTGTTTCCTATATAGTGACAAAACACCTTTTATTTGGTTGCTGAGCTAGAACTGAATGTTCAAAAAAAACTTGAATGGATTAAGACCCCTCTCTCCCTCTCTCCTCCTTCCTCTTCTCTCTCTGTCCCTCTCTTTCCCTCCCCTTTATCTTCTCCCTCTACCTTCTCTCCTTTTCCTTCTCCTTCCTCCCCTCCTTTCTCCTCTCTCCCCAGCCACTTTCCTCTCCCCCTTCACTTCTACCTCTCTCTTTTCCCTTTCTCCCTCATACTCTGCCCTTCTCTCTCTCCATTCTCTTTCCCTCCCCTCTCTTGCTTTCTTTCTTTCCTTCTCCCTCTTCCTCTCTCCCTTCACTCTAGCTCTCCCCTCTCCATCTCTCCTTTCCCTCTTATCTCCTTTCCCTTTCCCCTCATTTTCCACCACCCTTTCGTGAATGATGTCTCTTTTTCTTCTGTCCCTTTCATATTTCTTCTTTCTTGATCTTAGGTGAATGACTGTTGGTTACAGAATGTACCAAATGATGCCAGAAAAAAAGCATCACGTGTTTTTGGCTATGAAGTGGTCAGATAGTGAAATAAGGCAGGTATTAGGTGCCAGGCTCATACCATTTTCACTACTTCTATATTTCTCCCTTCCTGGAGGTATATGGTAGTTTTTACCTCACTTACCACCAGGGAATAGAGAGCAAATATGTCTGAGGCTTTTGTCTGAACGCTCAATTTAGGCTCAGAAGTGGCTTTTTGTCACTGTGCAGTAAGTTGATAGGAAGAAGTTAGAAGAATCCTGAGCATGTTCTTAATCTAAGAGATAATAGGTCTCTTCATCAAACATTTCTAAAAGTAGGCTTATCCAGTATTCACAGGGATATTGTGCATTCTGGATCCTCAAAAACTGATTATCCCATTATAATTATATTTATACAACATTTTTAGGTTGTCAAAATGCTTTTAATATGTATTATCTCTTTTGATCCTCTCAACAACCCTATGAGGTAGAGGCTGCTGGTGTGTCTAGTTTTATAGATGAAGATATTGAGGACCGGTTCAATAATATGCTCACATTCAACCAACTAATAAGATTGAAATTGAAGTGAGATTCAAAGTCAGGTCTCACCCATCCCCAAATGGAGCTATCTTTCCAATACTACATACTCTGTCTAAGAGATCCTTGAGTGAGTAACTGTTACAGTGAAATATCTATTTAAATCTCTAGAATCACATAGTTTTGAATAGGAAGAGAATTCTGAACTTTGTGTCTCTCAAAGTCTTGGTCCACTGGTCTCTGCCAATTGAAAGAGAAAGTGAAAGTTTTTAAAAATCTTCCTTCACTTTCTTGCCATACGATGTTCTTAGCTCAATAAAAACTATTAGGTTACCAGTTTTATTAACATGATCATATGATCCTAAGAGCATATGTTTAGAAAGAGATGAGACCTGAGACTCCAAAGTTCAAACAGAATGGACCAAGTGGTGCCAGAAGAAACAAAGGCACTATGAGATCCAACCACCTCTAAGACTAAGAAAGGTAAAGTGACTTTACCAAAGGCATACAGGTAGCAATTGGTAAAGCCTGCATTTGAATATAGGACTCTAAAGCCAAATCTAATGATTTACCCACTGTTCCAGACTGCCTTCCCAAGTATGTCTTTAAAATATCTCTCCTAAGAGGGATCAGGGGAAAATATCTAGTCATCTTTCTCCCCATCTCTAGTTGTCATCTCTCTGACAAAACTACTTTAAAAATGTATTCAGTTTCTAACAAGTATCAGTCCTACCCATTTCCATACATAACTTCTCATAACCACTAAGTTCTAAATTCCTGAAGTAGAAGCGGGAGGAGGAAAGGAAGAAGAAAATGTATCTTAGCACCTGCTATGTAACAAGTTCCTGGAGATTATTGTAGTCCAGAAAAGCCTTTCTTATTGGAGAAAAGTGCCCTTCTCTCTCTTTGTGTCTTCTTGCCCTTTCCATTTTCTGTAAATCCTTTTATCTCTATTACTGGACTCTTTCAAGCTCAAAATGTTCAAATTCCTCACTAATTGGTACCTTCCTACTGATGTAGACATGATGTGAGTAAGACACTGATTTTCCCTAAAAATTTTCCATCCAATTTCAAGATCTCTTAGTTCTTTTGAGACATGGAGTGAAGATGCAGGGATCCCACCCATTGAGTTCAACCAATACTCCAGGTCCTGGAATGAACTTTCATAAGACCACTATTTTCATGTTTCTGGCCTTGGCCTGAAGATCAGCATCTTCAGGCTCTCTAGCAATATTTATTCTCTGCTTTTTCTCATTACACTATGTTGTTACTACTTTCTGTTCTTTTTTGAAGATAGATATTGCTTGTTTTTTGGGGTGTTGGTTACTGTCAGATTTCTTTGTGGGGTTGGTTACTACTTTAATATTCTTCCCTTGCCTTTGGCCTTTCCCTCTATGCTTTTCATACTGATGTAGCTTCAACTAAGCCATGTGACTTTCCTTTAAACATATTAGATAAAGGAGCTATTGTCTTCAGCATCTACTGGTTCAACTTATTCTTTTGTAAGGCACCTTAGGCATTTGTTAGATTAACTAAATGTGTAAGAATGCCTTGTTGGTGGAAGTCATTGATATTATTTCTGATGATATTTCCCCAGATTTGTAGTAATAGTTTATGTAGCCAGGAACAAAATTGAACCTCATGAGTCAAATGCCATTAATGATAAATTAAAAACAAAACAAAAGACTTTGGCTTAATTTTCTTCAGGTTTGTCAAAACTTAAGGACCCATATTGTATCAGCAAATACATCCATAATCATTGAAAGTAAAAAATCACTAGCTCTGGGGAAGTCCTGGTATTGGGTTAAATAGCATTAATCAGCCTTGCCATGTCTAGGCAGCAGAAGTGTTTAATCTGCAGGTGCAGTAACTAGAGTGAGGTGAGTTTCCTAGGTTTCTGAGGTTATCTTAGGCTCCTACTGTTGGGTGGAATTTGGGATACAGCATCTTCCTTCAGTTGTTATTGATCAGGCTGTTGCCTAACAACTTGTGTCTAATGAGGCTCAATATAGCTGGTTTGGGCCTAGTCAGATATGGCTGAAAGTAAAGCTGCTTGGAGACAGATCATAAAAAAACAAACAAACAATCAAAAAAACAACCCTTATTTAATAAGTATTGAAAAAATTTAAGGAAGGGTATGGAAAGGTAAACAAAGGTTCGAGGATTAGGATAATTCCCTAATCTAAAAGAGGATCTAAACTTTTACCCACTCCCTCTAGTTCCATGAGAACTTGCTTCTTGCTCGAGTTTCCCTGAGCCTCCTTATCACTCCTTAATCTATATGAATTCCTAGGATCTATTCTAAATACGCCATGCTTATTAATAATCCTCCTAGTTATAATACATTTGACTCTCTGTAATTCTCTTCTAGTTTTGAATCAGTCCAGTTGTTCTCTCACTCTGCCAACTATTAGTTCCTAAGGCCTGGTCAGGCTTCTGGGCCTAAGACAGGCTTCAAATTGGCCTGCCTCTGTCTGCAGCCACAAGAGGAAAAAAAACACAGTCTCTCCTTCACTTTCTGTTGTTCTTCTCCACAACCTTATTCCCGACGCTCCAACCTGCTTCCTCCTTCAACTGTCACTCTGTTTTCCAGTTCTCCTAGAGAGCCCATCCATTAGCCTCCTCCTCAGGCAAAAACCTCCAGGAGTGAGTTGGCAGTTGAATCCCAACAGACTTCAAGCTCCTCAGAGTTCCTTACCAGGAATTCTGCCCAAGATTCCAGCTGGCTTTAAAGGTAATCTCCCAGTATCTTCACCTGTTCTTAGCTGCTAAAACTCAAATTAACCCAAAAGCTCCTAATTAGTTTGTATGCTTAATTAATCCTAATAGTGTGATACCTTGTCAGAGGAGGTTAGCAGGCAGCTGGAATCTGTGAAGTTCCTGAAATAGAATTCTGCAATTGTATTCTCACTTTATCTTCCCCATATCTTGTGGTGCCCTCAGACATGGCTCTGTAAAATGGAAATGAAAAGGACAGAACTTTTACACAATCCATCTTCCCATTGGCAATAGCAAATTAAGAATGATTAAGGCAAGGAATGCCATACCATTGTGGAGTAAACTTAGAATACTAGTGATTAGACAAGAGATTAGACCAACTTAAATGCTGCATTAAACTCTTGAAAAACTGAGACATATAAATTAATCAGTAGGCCACAAACAATCACTGTGTCCTGTGCAACTTCCAGTCAAGCAATGGTAATAAGTATGCGTTGCCAGGATCCAGCCTGGGCACAATACTGCTTAGCTCTGACTGATGATTTAGAGAGTGAAGAAACTAAAGTCTATTCAACTAAAAATGACTCATTTTAAATAGGGATGAACTGAGGTGGGCAAAAAGATGTAAATGACCAAAACAACTTTGGTAACTGGTACAAAAATTAATGAGAAGAGATTTAATAATACTGTGAACTCAAATCTAAATCTGTTTTCTATTATCTCTACTTGAAAAAAGAAAATGAATTCTGATGAAAATGTCACAAAATACTATAGCAGTTTGATGGCAGGGATAATAACCAAACCTCCTGGCTCTTTGCTGTCCGTGACCTTGCAATCCACTGCTGGTTTCACAGATTATAAATAGAGCCAAGTGATTGCAGGCTTCTTGTGTCCTGCCAGCGTTTTGAGGCTGACAGTACTAGATTCCTCCTCCCTACCCTCTCAGCATCCTGTTGAGCAAGTGTCAGCCATTGCTAAAGCTGCTGACATTACCTGGTAAATCATGGTCCAGACATCATTCAGGCTGGAACCGTAAAAAATAACAAATCATAGCTAAGACAGCACTGATAAATCAAATCCTAGTCTTTAAGCCAAGAACAGATTCAGCAAAGCAACCCAAAGCCAAGAGATGGTTCAGGAAAACCACATGACAAAATGAGACTTATCTTTTTCAGATACCACAAATATATATATTTTTTAAACCCACGTATTTGGAATGATACAGAATTTCATGGATTTACACAGTACATCAAATCAAAATGATAACAACAGTAAAAACTGAATTATGTTAAAAGTGTCACCATATAAACTCTTAGAGGAGATGTTTTCATTGACTTGACTGGGGTCAAACTAGACAAATTAAAGATGCCTTCCCAGACATCAAGGTCAGAAGTAAGTAGAATTTATCCAACTGAAATCTAATACCCACTGAGTAGCAACTGTTCTCAATATCCTGAAGGATGACTCCCCAAATTATCTTTGCAATAAATAATTTCAAGTCCAAATTCCCTCCTGGAAATTCTAAACTAAATATTTCTTCCCACAGGCCATTTTGGCACAGCAAAAGACCACCTGCAAAACTCTCCTTACTTGCCAAATTCAAATGCCAAATTCTGAAGAGATTGCTCACTCTACCTCTTGCCTCTTGAATCTTGTTCACTATTTTGGGGAAAAGAGGGAGGTGACAAGATGTAGAAAATAAGACTACTGCTTGGTAGCTACTGAAAGGGGATGGATGGGAAAAAAAATGCCAAAGTGTTGGATGTGGTTTCTTTCTCTTTAGGCCCCTCCTTGTCTTTAGACTTTTTCTCCATTTGCTGTTTTTCTCTTCATGTCAAAGTTCCTAACTGTTTTTTGTGTTATGGACAACTTTGTCAGGCTAGTGAAGTATCTGTATCCTTTCTTAGATAAATACCTTTAAATGCTTAAAATAAAACATATAGTTATAAAGGAAACAAATTATTTTGAAAATAGTATCAAAATAAACACATCTATTTATATATGTATCTCTCTCTCTCTCTCTCCCCCTCTCTCTCTCTCTCTCTCTCTTTCTCCCTCTCCATCTAACCAAATTTAGAGCCAACAGGTTAAGAATCCCTAGATAGGTAAAAGATGGTAGGCTCCAATTGCATTATTTTTTAAACTATACTATTTCCCCATCCATAAAACTTTGTATTTACTCTATTTTTTTGTATTTACTTGTAATGTTTTTATATTTTCAACCTCAATAGAAAGGAAGCTACTTGAGGGCTAGAACTATTTTGTAGTTGTTTCTTTATCCGCGGTACCTAGCCTAGCACATAGTTGGTGATTAATAAATGTTAGATGAACTGAACTAAATTTACCAGTTAGATAGCAGTGTGCCACTTCTACCAATATCCTCAATCTGTGGGTAGCATTTTTATAAGGCAAAAGTCCAGTGGGGAATTTTTCAATGAATTTGGAATCAATGTCTTGGTTTAAAGCTAGGTTTTGACATCTGCTCCTTTTTTGACTGTAGATAAGACACTTTATTTTTCTGGGATTCCATTTCCTCATGTATAAAATGAGGAAATTGGACTAGGAAAACTTCAGTCTTTCTAAGTTCCAAATCCCCAATTCTGTCACCCCCCCTTTTTCCTTAGGGGAACTCACCTAGAAAACAAAAAAAAAATTGATCTAAATTTTGAACTTGTCAGAAGCCAACTAGAGCAATAATAATAATAATAATAATAATAACAATAATAGATGGCATAATGAGCTTTGCATACTGAGGTTTGCAAAGCATTTTATAAATATTATCTTATCTTCACAACAAATGTAGGAGGTAAGTGCTATAATTATGCCTATTTTCTATTTGAGGAAACTGATGCAGAAAAGTTAAGTGACCTCACTGGGATCATATGCTCATCTGTTTCTGAGGTTGGATTTGAATTCAGGTTTTTCTAACTCCAGATTCAATAATAATTACTCACTGGGTGAGAATTAAATGAGAGATCTGTAAAGTGTTTTGCATACCTTCAAGTACTATATCAATGCTAGCTATCATTATTATTTTTTTAACACATTTCTTGGCAATGATAAATTAGTTCTTGGCCCCAGATGGCAAAACTAGGAATAGGCAGAATTTGCAGAGGTGGATTTAGGATTGATAAAAGAATAAATTAATAAGAGGAACTATCCAAAAGTGAAATGAACTGCCTATGAAAACAGTGTTTTCCCTCTCTGTAGGTCTTCAATCAGAGGCTCAATGGTTATATGATAATAAAGATCTTTTTTTAGATCCAGCTTGGCCTTGATGGTCACTGAAGTCTCTTCCAACCTTAATGTCTTGTGATTCTACTGTAAAGCAATAATTAGCGCAATCTCAAAGTGACATACTTGGACCAACTTGGGAGGAAGTCAATACCTTAGTAATGGAGATCTTGAAACAAAGACATCAAATTATTTTTCTTTCATGGGTTAGACTGCCTCTGAGTTTCTCTCTAGCTTGAAGATTCTGTAGTAACTTCTACAACATGATGAGGCATTAGAAGAAGACTTTAGTGGGGAAATAAAATTATAACGTTTAAAAGAAATAATAGAAATTAGCTTAGCAGAAAGAAGTCAGCCTGAGGATTACGAGTGGGGGACTGGTGGTAAAATGTTTTCTGGTACCTCTTCCTGAGAAATTGGAAGAGAAGGCAGCTTTTGAGGGTTTTGATACAAGGGCATGTAGTCCACAAGACTACGTCTAGTACAGGCTAGTCATTCGTGCCACTGAGGCTCTGTTAACCCTATAATAGTTACAATTTCAGTTCTTTTGGTGATCATTCCCAAGATATTTCACTTTATCTCTGCTTTGTGGCAATTTGGTGGTCAAAATGGAAGCATATGATAGATTCTCTCTGATTCTCAGTGTCTATGTCTCTGTCTCTATGCCTTTTCTTTTTGTATCCCTCTTCCCTTTTGTGCCTGTCTCTATCTTTGCCAGCCCTTTAGCTTTTCTTGGCTCTGTAACAATCAATTGGTCCATGTAATTTCTAACTGACAATGAGGACACATTTCTAGGGTTTTTCATGTTATTGCCATCTTCTCTATGCAAAATGAAGATCTGTCCGACAGACCTCTCCTTTTTGACTCTTTTTTTTTCTTTTTTCCCTCTCTCCCCATTCTCTACAAGTCACCAGTCACCAGTCAACACTCTCCATCCTTCCTCTGTAGGTTCCATTAATTCTCCTAAGCCTCTCAATGAGAGAGGTGGGAAGGAGCAATATTCCAATTTCTATACAAATGGATTTTAATGCTATTTGCTCAAAGACATACTTTGATTGATAGATGAGATGATTTCCAGTTAAATCCTTCAGACTTTAAGTGTTCCAATTTAGAAGGATACAGTTTCTTTTTAGTATCCAGGAAATTGATAGTTTTCCTAAACCTTTTACCCCCTTTTCAGATGAATTACATTTAGGATCTCTAAATAGACTTTGTCTCTGTTTTTCTTCAACTTATTTGAATTTTCTATTTATTCAAAACATGAATTAAAAGTTTAAGCTTTTGTCTGTGGAAATTAGGAGCTTCTGGAAATTTTACAAATTCTATCATTATTATAGTTTAACCTAAAAATGATATTTTACAATATATTTCAATGTTTATAAATATTCTATATAAAACAATGAAAATATACATGATAATAGGTGACAATATTATACTTGTATTTTTGTATATACTTATCATTGCTTCATTTATTCCATAACAATTCAAATGCTTACTACTGCTGCCCAGTGTTGGGCAGTAAGGGAGTTACAAAAATGAATAAGGTAGTTCTTATCTTCTAAGAACTTGCAGCTTAATGAATAGATAAAAGAAATGCCCAAATAACTTGATTCTTTGATGATTTTATGATATAATTGATATAGGCATTCCTTCCAATAGTGCTGCTAAAAACCTACCAATGCTTTCTCATTCTCTGCTCCCTTTGTCTAAACCTTACCATATGTGCTGGGGTTTTCTTAGTGTCAGAAATTCCTTGTAACTTTCTTTTTAATTTCTGATGATTAAACTACTATTTAGCATCCATTTATTCTTCCAATAAAATGTCAAAGACTCTCAGAATAAAGTACTCCAATTCTCTAGTTTCTAAATTCCCAAACTCTTTTTTCTATAATAATAATAATTAGCATTTATATAGTGCTTTAAATTTTGCAGAGCACTTTACATATATCTCATTTTATTCTCCCAATGATCCTGGAAATTAAGTGCCATTATTTCCCCCATTTTATAGATAAGGAAACTCATAAATGAGGCATACAGAAGTTAAATTACTTGTCCAGGGTCACACAACTAGTTAGTATCTGAGGCTGGATTTGAACTCATGTTCCTGACTGGAAATCTAATTTCTGGTTCTTGTATTGGTTAGACTAGAGGGCCTCTGAGTTTCTTTCTAGGTCAGAGATTCTGTGGTAACTTTGGCAGCATGATGAGGCATGCGGGGATTGCATTTGTCCCAGTCAGATGAATAGGAGGGATTCTTTCTCACTGGAGATTTTCAAGCAAAGGATAAAAAGCATAGGGGGAACTATGCCCAAGACTGCCCTAGATGTTTCTGCTGTGGTAATGCCTTAATTGAGAAAAGCCTTGTAATCTGGTAAATATTTAGTTATAGAGGAAACTGCTGTGTGTAGCTAAAATAAGAGCCAGAGCCAGGTGAAACTCATGGGAGTGGTTAGTATTAAGGCCAGGATGGTCTAGGACTCCCAGAAACTTTTGACTTTACCTTGGTTTCTACAAGGAAGTCCCATCCCTGCCTGATCTTTGAGAGGTAGCAATACTTTTCATGTTCTTTCCCAGCCCTTCTCTTTGAGCCAAGTGTCTATATCTACACAACTGTTGTTGTACTGTTCCTTTTCCATGCCCACATACCATGCTGCCTGCACTTTGGACAACATCCTTGTTTTCCTCCACTGGACCTTTGGAATCTACCCTTTGAATGCCAGGATCTTATAGGTAAAACTTTTGCCTTATCTTGCCTAGATTCAAAATTCCATAGCATTTCTGCCCATTTCTATACCACCATGCTGCCATGCAAATAAATTCAATTTCTCTTATACAGTATTTCACTTTATATGTTGTCTAATATAGTCATTAGAATATCTTCTTAAGGACCAGAACTGTTTTGCTCATTGTGTTCAGTGATTAGCATAGTGCCTGATACATAATCAGACTTTAATAAATGCATATATTCTGTCTCTCTGTATCTCTCTCATTGCTGCTCCATCTGTCTGTCCCATACAGTGTCTGGCACACTTAAGAAATGCCTGTTGAGTTATATGATGATTAGATACACATCTCTCTGGTGAGGGACCTGGATTGTAATGACTTGGGTGATATATTCAGTCTAGAGTTGCCTCTGTCTCCCAGGCCCAGATATGGGAAGCTCAACTGAGGAGCTTGAGTTGGGCCTCTTATTCTCATTTCTTTTGAGAAACTCACAGTAGCAAGGAACTTTTGTAGTACCATAGAATGGAGAATGTGCTATTTGGCTAGGTACCAGCAGCTGCTTATGTCATTCGAGAGATGTAGATAATCAAGGGACGGGAAATTCCAGGGAATATAGGAGGCCAGAAGCAGTAGGAAAATCAAAGGTTGGATATATTTTGTTAAGCTCTAGCTATTATGTAAGAGGAAGGACATTGACTTAAAAAACAATTTGGAGTTTTTAGTGGATTTCGAGTTCAAAGTGAGTCAGCAGTGTGATGTAGCAATCAGAAAAAGAAATGAATCTTGGGCTACACTAAAAGAGGCATAGTGTATTTGATGACAGTTAGACTTTATTTTAACCACACTAGTTCTGGGTCCAAAAGAAGGATATTGAAAAGCTACAAAGTATATAAAAGAGCACAGCCAGTATGGTAAAGATTTTCATCTGTACTAAATGATAATCAGTTGAAGAGAATGGAAATCATTAACCTCTAAAAGAGAAGTCCTGGGGAAGTGTCGGGTTCTGTTTGACAAATTACTCATGGGTCAATGAACTGGGTTGAGAAAAACGGTTCTGGGATTACAGGAGGGTGGATGATCACTATCATATGATTTTTATCTCCAAAAGTTAGAAGGGTTGTTATGTGGAAGAGGGAAAATACTTATGTTTGGTCCCAAATGGTAGACCTATAAGCAATGGGTAGAAGTTTCAAACAGACAAATTTAGGCTTGGTATAGGGTAGCAGTGGAGGGGTGAGGTGAACAGCTTGCTTCCAAGTAGAGCTGTCCCAAAATGGAATGGACATTCTGGAGATAACTTGTTCTTCACTGGAGATTTCCAAGCAGCGGCTAGATGATGAATTATTGTTTGTCATTATAAGGATGCTTATTTGGGTACATACTGGATGAGATGGGACCCTTTCCAGTTCTGATATTCTGTGATTCTGAAGGGGGATAGAAGGGAAGGGAAGGGAATAAGTATTCAGTAAGTGCCTACATTGTGACAAGCGATATGCTAAGTACTTTTTACAAGTATTATTTCATTTGCCTCTGAGATGACTCATGAGGTTAGTATAAAGCTCAGATGAGGTAGGTAACATGTAAAGAATTTGGAAAATTGTGAATTATTTTATGAATTTCAGTTATATATTTGATTCTTTTTTGTATGGTTTGGAGTGGATGGACATGAGTTCTTTCTCAGGAAATAGGTTATTCTACATAGGCAGAGGTCAAGGAAGAGAAGAGAAAAAGAAATAGGGTAGTGGTGTCTTGAGTAGAAGGTCAAAATCAATATAAGTGAATTCTAAGGAGCTATTTAAAAGCTAGTCTCTGGGTTAGGCTGCAAGTCTTTGACATGGAGCTAGAAAATAGAGGTTAAGTTTCACAAAGAAGTTTCCCAGTGTGTTCCTTTCAGCATTTTTCAGATATGCCAGTAGTTGTACACACTTAACCTCCCCTGCATGCCTCTCAGCTGAGTTGCTCCTGCCACTCTCTTAGCTAGTCTCTATGGTAATAGCAATATCCACATGGGGACAGATGGGCAGCACAGCTGAACTTGGATTGGGCTACATTTTCCATGTCTTTACTTTCTTCACCTGGCCAATCCACTCCCCATATCAAGGCCTTGCTTCAAGAATCATTGTTTTTACTCTCATCTGGGCTTCACTCTATCCAGCTTACCTGTTCAGATCATTTCACAACTTTTCTACCTTGCTGCTCCTGGAATAAGTAGGAAACCCTTTCTCCAGATTTTCTCACTACTTCTTTCTGCTAATAATTAAGGGCAACTTCCTGGAGTTTTGATGAACAGACATAAATAAAAATTACAAAGTTATGGAAGCCTGTGAATATAGAGCATGGTTTCTTTATCTTTTTTTTTGTGTGTTATGTGTACATTTGGCAATCTATTGAACAATAGTACAATTGTAATTTCAAACCTACATTCATAATAGAAGGAAATGCTAAATTTTAGTTAGAGCTTAGTGAAAATGTTGTAACTTCCCTCACCCTATCCAAGTTCACAGACTCCCTGCAATCTCTCTTTAGACACCTAATGGGTCCCTTGGCTTTAGTTTAAGAATCTTTGATGAACAGGATGTTGTTTTATCTTACAGTCTCTCTATTTACCAGTTCTCTCCCATTCCTATAACTTTGAATTCTTTCTATAGTCAATTCCCTTCATATGATCTGTATTGAAAGTTTACCTAACTATCCAAAGATCTTAGCCTGAAGAAAACTCAGTTTGGCAAGGTTGTTCTAGAGCCTGATTTCCAGTCTTATCTATGAGGCAGCTAGAGGCAGCTGGGTAGCCCAGTGTATAGACTACTAGGCCTGTATTGAAGAAGACCTAAATTCAAATCTGGTTTCAGATGCTGTCTGTGTGATCCTGGGCAAGTTTATTTACTGTCTACCTCAGTTTCCTCAACTGTAAAAATGGGTATCATAATAGTACCTACTTGTCAAAGTAATATTTTTAAAGCATGTACCACAGTGCCTGCCACATAGTAGTAGTTAATCAATGTTTATCCGCTTGCCCACCTCTTCCCTACCTTACTGGAGAATAGGACTACTCTATCTGGTCAATATAGATTCCTCTGATGGATTTTAAGCCCATCTACAAAGACCTTATAGTCACTTACCTTCTTCTCACTGAAGGTTTTAGGGTTCCGGGTTCCTTTAAAGTACTGATTATACTTTTTGATTTTTGGATAGAAATGATAAAGTTTCACCAGTAAGTGACACTATAGAGCTACTGCTGAATGAAGGTATCGGTGAATTCTGACAGGTTGGGTTACATCTAAGAAGAAGAAAGAAGAAATTCAGTTTTATCTATTACTGTTTATAAAATTATATTTTGGTGTTAGGATAGAAAGATAGCTAATTGGGGAATTCAGTTAGACAGTATAGAATAAGGAGGATTACATTTGGTAATCAAGAAGAAGCCTTTTGCGAGGCAGATTTTGGGAAAATATAAATTAGATTTTATTAGTATTAGAGAATATTTTTACTCTAATCATCTTTCTGCTTCCTTTTTCTTTCCCTTTCTTACCATTTTAAAAGTTATAATATATAAAGTTTTATATAAATAATCTGAGCAGGATTTTTCTTCAACTGCTTAGAACAACCATCTTTTCCCAACTGTCAACCCAGGATCACATAAACTTAAGAGCCTGTCCATATCACTAACAACTATTGGTAAATACAAATACCAGTAAATAATAACGGTCAATATACCTTATTGAAATTCTAAGATAGAAGGTAAGGGTTCAAAATAAAAGAAAAAGAAAACTTATGTCCTCAGTAGTACTTCCTACAGAATCTTTTGGCACATTTCATAATGCTCCAAAGAAGGGTAAGTCCTGAGGTCAATGAACCTTTACAGACTTTCTTGGATATCTCATTACTCTTCTTCCTGAACATTTCCAGAGGAGAATACTATCACCAAGCAAGACTTGACAATAGAAAAAAAGTTTTATACACACACACACACACACACAGTAGGGCACAACAAAGAGCTAGCCTAGAAACTGGTAAGACCTGGAAATCTAACATATAATACTGACTGACCATGGGAAAGTTATTTAACCTCTCAGTGTCATAACTAACTCTCTAAAATGATGAATTGTAGAGGAGGTTATGATCTGCAGTAATATAAAGGGTTTCCTCATCTGAAATCCTTATATTAATGAAATAATGAATCCAGCCGTATCCCTTATATACACATTCACAATAATAGGAAATAAATATCAATAGCATGAGAAGGGTTATTTCTTCATAGACTGTCATCTGAAGCTAAATGAAAAATATTAGAGCTTTTTCTGTAACTAGTCATTGTAGTGTAGAATTTTTTAAATGACAGGTCTATCTTGAACTTTATAATTAAAGCTTACATTTAAAAGGAATTTGAAGTTTGGAAAGCATTCCACACATTATTTCATTTGATCCTCATAACAATTCTTGGAGGTAAATTAGATACTATAGGTATTATTATTTTCAATTTATTTATCCAATTTATATTATTACTTTAAATTTAAATACAGAACCTAAGGGGGAAGAGCTTAAATGTCTTAATCATAGTCACCTATCTGGTAAGTCTTAGAAGTATTAAAAATATTTTCCTCCTTGATTTCATCTTACCACTCTGTACTTTTCTCTTTAAAATATTTTATTAATATCTTGTGTTATTAAGTGTCTTGTATTTCCCACTATTCTTCTTCTCACTACATCCCAGACAGACAAATCTTATAATAAAGAATAAAGAAAGAAAAATGACGTTCCATAAAACATGTCAAAAATTTTGATTTCATAAGTACTATCTCATATCAATTGCTGCCCATTTCTGCAAGGGAACATGGGCAGGCAACATCTCATCTCCCCTTGGGGATGAAGCTTGGTTATTATAACTTCATTGCATTCAGCTTCTATTATTTTGTCTTTGATACTCTTTCCATTTACATTGTTGTAGTCATTGTGCATATTGTTTTCTTGGCTCTGCTTACTTTTACATCGGTTTATATATCATTCTATGTTTCTCTGTATTTATCATTCTCATTTCTTAAAGCATGGTAATAATCCATTCTACTTATTGCATTACAGCTTGCCAAGCCATTCCCCAGTTTATGGGCATCTATTTTGTTTCTAATTCTTTGCTACAACAAAAAATTTCTACTATAAAATTTTGGTGTATGTGGGGCCTTTCTATTTATCATTGACTTTCTTAGGATATAGGCCTTATTAATGACTCTTGGTCTAACTCTATGGAGAGTTTAGTCTCTTTCCTTGCATAATTCCAGATTTCTTTCCAAAATGGATGTCCCAATTCATAGTTCTACCAATAGTGCAATATTTTGCCTGCCCCCCCGTAATTCCTCTAACATTGACTACTTCCATTTTTGTCAATTTGGTAGATGTGAGGCAAAACCTCAGGGATGTTTTTTTTTTTTTTAATTCACATTTCTCTCATTATTAGGGATTTGGAGCATTCTCCCATATGGCTGTTAATGGTTCACAAATTTTCTGTGCCTACCATTCATTTCACTGTTATGCTATTTAATTATAAAAATATTTTAAAACTTTGATTTTTTAATTCTAAAATGCCTTAGTGCATTGATGGGCAAACTATGGCCCGTGGGCCAGATCCAGCCCCCTGAAATGCCCGGCAACATTATTCCTAATCTGATGAATACAATGAGTAGGATACAATACAATGAAACTTCGAAAGAGTTGCCTTAGAAACAGATTGACAGATGAGCATTTTCTTTCCTTTGGCCCCCTCTTTAAAAAGTTTGCCCATCACTACCTTAGTGTATAACATTGCAATGAGACATGAGTATATTTCACTTTTTGCACAATAACTTTTCAACTAGTCTGAATTGGGGTGCTTAATTATTTCCTAGATTGACAAACTCCTCAAGTTCCTACTTTACCTCATTCTAAAATCTTTAAATTGTTAAATGATTATTATGCTCATATTTCTTATCAAAAAGATTATACATAATACCTTGGCTTATTACTGAACTTGATTTTTCTCTCCAAATTTTATCCATAATGGCCAACTCTTGTTGAATATAGCAAACCTCACCTCTCACTAAAAGAGTGACTTAAATGACTACTTTGAAAGATTTCATTATTGCATCCCATTCATATCTGCTCACCTATGCAATCCTTATCTGTGCTGCTCTGAATCTTCCACATAGAACTTTCACCTAACATCCAATTGCTTTCTCTGAATCTCTTGACATTTCATGGATACCAGTGGAGTATATAGCTATTCATAGATCATCTCTCTCTTTCTGGAGAGATGTCAGATAAGGCCATATGTGGCATTAAAATAGGTTACCAATAATATTAATGTTAACAGTGAAGCATTCTTGGAAATAATACAATTGAGTTTTGAAGAAGTCTTAGGTTGGTTCTCCCCACTATTTTAAATTTATATTTTGAACTTCATCTTAGAAGCAATAATAATTACTGAAATCAATGCGAGATTACAGTCCCCTCACTGCATGGTCAGAGTTCTTTAAAAGTATTATTATTATATTGCCTTGCATATAGTTTATGCTTCATAGATATTTTGTACTGATTGATTTAAAAAATGAAAGCATGACCAGTATTGCAATGGTAAGAATGAGTGTTTCAACCTACCTAGTCCCTTCAGTTGGACACATTTTCCTCATGGTGGCAGCATGTGTTTGAACAAAGCCTAGAATAGAAAACATGAAATCAGAACACATTCTCTTGGAAAAAATTATAAAATATTCAGGGTCATTCTTTCATTTTTAGAGATGGAATTTTGATTCTTCTGAATGTACTAGAAGAAAGATGACTCATTGTGAAACCAATTTATCTGGCAAATTAAAACGTTAACAAGTCAGATGTGCAGAGGTTCTTCCCCTTTGGTTTTATATCTATATTTTAAAGCCTCCGAATAGTCACAGAGGTGCCATTTTTAAAGAAAAACAAGGCTTCATACTTGGATTTTATTATATAATTAAATTACCAAAGATTTTTTTCATAGTGTGTGCTATTCTCTTGAACAATGTTGAACACTTTAATGACATATTGATAATTCCAGAAAATTAGGAAATACCTTCATAAATTAATTGTAGTTCTAATTTCTTAGTGACCTGCAGGTTTGTGTACTTCCCATTGTATTCTCCATGCAGCTAGGTTACAGGTCACAAAATACAAAACTTGGTCGATTCTCAAGATGGAGGATATGCAGTAGAGGAGGGGAGGCATGTTAAATTCTTGAATATTATAGGTTTAAACAGCAGTTTTTAATATTATAATTAAACAAGCAAATAGGTTAACAGAGGAAGTGGTAGGGATGGCCAGAATTTTAAGCAATTGACCATGACAGGATACAGAAGCTAAGCAGAAGAAAAAGGAAGCAAGGAGTAACCAGAAGTGTGATTACACAGCCTTCTGAATGAAGATAGCCTAACTTCATTTACATTTTTTGACAGCATAACTAGATTGGTAGATAAGAGGAATATTCTACAGTGAAAATACCTGGATTTCAGCAAACCATATGACAGTCTCATGTGATTCTTCAGATTAATATCTGAATAATATCTACCTGACATTTATAAGTGCCCACTATGTGCCAGGCACTATGCTAAATGCTTTGAAATATTTGATCTTTTGATCTTTGATCTTTTAATCTTATTTGATCCTTACAAGAACCCTGAGAGGTAGTTGCTATTATCACCTATATTTTACAGTCAAAGGAACTGAAGCAAATGGAATTTAAGTGACTTGCCTAAAATCACACTAGTAGGTGTCTGGGGCTAGACTTGAACTCACATAAGTCTTTTTGATTCCAGCTCCCAGTGCTCTATCTACTGAGACACCCAGCTACCAACTGTACCATGTGGTGGTATAGTTAGAGTCCCATCCCTGCACTGGCTATACTCTTCTCCCTTCTCTTGGTAAACCAGCTCATTGGTCCTTTTCTCTTAAGTCTCTTGCATCACTCTTCCTAAAGCTGATCTTGTCCTGCCAAGCCTCAGCCTTAGATTACTCTCATCTTTTCCTCTCCCTTTATACTATTTCCCTCTTTCTTTTCCTTTCATACTGTTTCACTTGGTGATTTCATCAGTTCTCATGGATACTCTTATCTCTATGCTGATGATTCTCATATCTATTGAGCCCTGAACCTCTCTCCTGACCTCCAGACTTGCATCTCCAACTTTCTATTACATACTTTTAATTATATGTCCTGTAGATATTTTAAACTCTACACATCTAAAACTAAACTCTTATATTTCCCCCCATGTCTTAAGCTTTCTATTAACTCTAAAGGTACTACCAACCTTCAAGTCATAAAGATCTACAACCTAGGTGTAATCCTCAATTCATACACTCTTAATCTACATATCCAGCTAGATGAAAAATCCTGTTATTGATATACTTCTTGTATGTACCAATTTCTATCTTCTGACTATGCCACAATCCTGGTTAACACTCACATCACCTCATATCTGGACTATTGTAATATCTTACTTCTTGATCTCCTTGCCTCAAACCTCTCTCCACTCCACTTTATCTTTTACTTAGCTGTCAAATTGATCTTCCTCTAATGCACAGCTCTGAACTCTCCCCACCCCAACCTCATATTCAATAAAATCCAGGGACTCCATATTAACTTCAAGATCAAAAACAAAATCCTCTTTTTTAAAAATCCTTCATAACATGACCCCTTCCTTCCATTTTAGTCTTCTCACATCTTACTCTCCTCAATATACCCTGTTTCAGTGACACTGGCTTCCTTGCTGTTCTTTAAACAAGACCCTCCATCTCCTTCCTGACTAAATTTTCACTATCTCTTCCCATGCCAGTGGGAAGATTTCTCTTCTTCCTCATCTCTACTTCCTCACTTCCCTGCCTTCCTTCAGGTCCAAGCTAAAATCTATCCTACAAGAAACCTTTCCTGATCTTTCTTAATGTTAGTGCCTTGCTACTGTGATTATCTCCAATTTATTCTATTGTTTCAGTCATTTGAATGTTGTCCCTTCCATCAGTCTATGAGATCCCTGAGAGCAAGAACTGTCTTTTGATTTTTTGTATCTCTTGTATTTGCACAATGCCTGGCACATAGTAAGCAATTAATAAATATTTAACTTAATGTTAAATTGGATGAATGTCCGTATTTAAAAAATATTAGTATTTTAATATCAACTTGAAAGAAGTGTCTAATGTTCATTCTTAAATTGGAGACTATGCAATTTTAAAAAATGGAAAACTCTTGATATAATTGGTTTCCTTTATAATTCTATGTGTCTTATTGTTTGCACTTAAAATCATTATTCCAAAAACGGTTCTAAAGATTTCATCAGATTGCTAAAGAGTTCCATGTGTGAGAAGGGAATTTGTATTTTGATTTGATCAATCAGAGATGTAGACTTCCCTTCCATTTGTTTTGAATTTGAGTCAATCAGCAACCAGGGAATTGAGCCCACAGGCACTGCCACCCTGGGTGGTGCCAGACTGATTGAGGAATTGTGTTCCTGGGGGGTGATGTAGGAGAGCTAGTGGGTGAAGGAAATGGCAATAGAAGGTGAGATCCAGCAGGAAGCAGAGGAAGTTGTTTCCGAGGATGAGATTTGGAGACTTCATTCTGCATTTAGACTTCATCAGTACTTTCTATTGTGGTAGCTGTCTTTTTTCACCATAAATCTCTTGGAGTTCTCTTGTATTCTTGCATTGCTGGTAACAGTTATTAACTATTGATTATTATACGTTATTGCTGTTAATGTATACAGCATTCTCCTGGTTCTCACTTCATATAAGTTTCTCCAGGTTTTAAAAACATTATCCTCTTTTTTTGTCATTTAATATAACACAATAGTGTTTCATTATAATCATCTATAACAACTTGTTCTGCTATTCCTGAATTGTGGACATCCCTTCATTTTCTAATTCTTTGCCTCCACAAAAAAAGCTCCTTTAAATATCTTTGAAAAAGTAGGTCCTTTCCCTCTATCTTTGATCTCTTTGGCATACAGACTTAGTAGTGGTATTGCTGAGTTAAATGGTATGCACAGTTTGGCCTTTTGGGCACGGCTCCAAATTATTCTCCAGAATTATCAGTTCATAGCTCTACCAATAGTGTATTAGTGTCCCAATTTTCCCATATCTCCTCTAACATTTAACATTTTCCAGTCTGATAGTTTTGAAGTGGTACTTCAGAGTTGTTTTAATTTTCATTTCTATAATTAATAGTGATTTGGAGCATTTTTCATTATGACTAAAGATAACTTTAATTTTTTATCTGAGAATTGCTTATCTTTTGACCATTTATCACTTGGAGAATGACGTGTCTCTAAAAATTTGATTCAGTTCAAAATATATTTGAAAAATAAGGTCTTTATCAGAGACACTTGCTATAAAATTTCCCCCAGTTTTTTATTTCTCTTCTAATCATGGTTTTTATTGGGTTTTGTTTGTGCAAAATCTTTAATGTAACATAGTAAAAGTTATATTCTCTATTTCTTGTTTGGTTATAAATTCCATAGGTTGAGGGCCCTCAGAACAGCTATGTGAGTTGTAATCTCCGCTCCAGAGATCCACACTGACCGACAGCTAGTGATTGAGGGATTGGACACCACAGAGTCTATGGGAAACAAGCCCTAAGGACAAGAACTCAACCCTTGTTACTGGCAAATGAACACTGGAGACCCAAGGAACACCGACTACACACCTACTCTATCGTAGCTGTGGCAGTGGGAGAAGAGGGGTAAGGAAGGAGCACGCACCAATGAATGTGGTTGCTAAGGGACTGGAAGCAATGAAATAGAACACAGGACAAACTAACTCACAAACATTTCTTGAACCTGGGATAACATATCCCAGCTCACTATTTCTAGTGTGGGAGCTCAAAATACCTACTTCAAAAACAGTAAAGAAATATAATAAATGACCAGAGTCTTAAAAACAGCTTTTGGAAGAGCTTTAAAAGAGACTTCAAAAATAAATTTGAGAAGTTGAGGAAAAATTAGGAATAAAAGGAAGATCAATGCAAAAAAAAATCAAGAAAATTATGAAAGAACCCCCAAATGGAAAAAGAGATTAGAAACTCACAGAAGGAAATAATGCATTAAAGATGAGAATTGGACAAGGGAAGCTAATGATTTCCTAAGACAACTAGAAATAATCAAGCAAATTCAAAAGAATGAAATCGAAGAAGATAATATGAGAAGCATCTTTTAAAAAAAAAACCACTGACCTAGAAAATGGATTGAGAGACAATTTGAGAATAATTGGATTCATAGAAACTTATACTAAAAAAAATTTAGACCCCACATTTCTAAGAAATCAAGGAAAACAGTCCAGAAATGCTAGAATCAGAGGGTAAAATAGAAATTAAAAGACTCCATTGATCACCACCTCAAAGAGACTCAAAGATGAAAATGCTCAGGAACATTATTGCTAAGTTCCATAGCTCCCAGGTGAAGCAGAAAATATAAGAAAAAAGAAAAGAAAAACAATTTTAATATTGTGGCGCTGCAGTCAGAATATCACAAGATATAGTTGAACACATGACATTGAACACTGTTTCTTAGAGCAAAAGAACTGGGCTTACAACCAAAAATAATATATCTAGAAAAAATAAATATTTACCAAACTAAAGGAGTTTTACCTATTCCTAAGTAAAAACCCAGAACTTGGCAGAAATTTTGACGTATAAAAAGCATACAAATGTAATAAAAGACTAGGCATAAGCAACACAAAAGGTCAAATTGTTTGATTCTTATATAGGAAGTTGTCATCTATGGCTCCTGGGAATGACATCATTGCCTAGATATTTTGAAAGGGGGTGTGCATGGATGGAAGACTTGAGGTTGAGGTGAATGTAATGGAATGAAGTAAAATGGTAGTGGAGTAGACCAGGAGGTATTAAAGTGGAATGACTATCATATAGAGGAGGAATGAGTGGAGGAACTGCCATGGAGAAGGGGAGGAGAGGATGTAGGACTCTCTTAGTACTAGAATCTGCCTCATCAGACCTGGGTTAAAGAGAGAACAACATGTACAATTAGAAGGGTAAAATTCTCCATAATATATTAAGAAATAGCAGGGAAGGAGGATGAGATAAGGGAGGATCTTGGAGTCTCTTTGGGGAACCAAGGGAATAAGAGGAGGAAGGATGGGTTAAGAGAAAGCAGGGCAAGGGGATAAAAAAAGGGAGGAATCCCTATAGGGGAGTACATATCAAGAGGTAGGAAGCTGAGATGAGATAAGTGAGGGACTCTCAGGATAAGATAGGGGAGGGATTTTGATAATTGAAGTCATATTAAGCAGTAGGAGGGTATGCTTGTGGAGATAAGGAAGGGTTTTTTGGAAAGGTAGATTGAATAAAAAGTAAGAGGGGAGGGTTAAGGAAGAGACTTTTGCTAAGGTGGGCCTATTTGGAACTGGGAGGCAAAGGGGAGAAGATAACGGAGGATTTTAGGAAGGGGTATGAATTGGATAGGTATTGATCAAAGGAATTTGGACATTTGAGCAGGGATAAGGCAGAAAGAAAAGAGGGACAAACAGGAGAAACAGATAAACAATAAAATTGCAGAGCTATTAACTATGACAGTGAGTGTAAATGTGATGATTTTAAAGCCATGGGAGGAAAATGGATAACGATAAAAAACCAACACCTGACAATGTGTTGTTTACAAGAACCACACTGAAAATGACACTTTTTTAAATTTACCCACTCATCATACACTTTATTGCAGAATGGAAAGTAGAAGGAAAGAAAGAGAGCATAAAATGATTGCTTTACATTTGCATGGGAAGAAGTAGCATGTTCACCTTATCAAGTTATCTTGCTGTACGAGATAATTTTAGAAATGCTTCTGAATTATAGAGAACCAAAATGTACCCTTCTGCAACTATACTGAGCAAAGAAAGACAGAAAAAAATAGCATTTTGATGTTCATGGGACAATTTATCATATACCAAGATATGATATATACTGAAATATGGCTTTGACAAGCTATGCTAGATATTGTTATGTGAATCACTATCAGCATGAAAAAAATCGATGTTTTATAAAATTGTGTCTTATTCAAAGTCCTGAGATCATACACAAATCAGATTTTTTAAAAATATGGGGGGGGGAGTTCATTCTGAAGTGAAATGAAAAATAGGCAACACTATAGATCAGGGGTCGGCAATGTATGGCTCTTTCTGCAGGAGCCATAAAGTCAATTTTTTTTTTTCAGGCGCTGTTACAGGAGCGCGCACCGTGAGCACTGTATGGCTCTCACAAAATTACATTTTAAAAATGTGGCATTTATGGCTCTCATGGCCAAAAAGGTTGCCAACCCATGCTATAGATAATAGTAAGCTCAGACATGGATTCAGAGCTGAGAGGAACTTTTATAACTAGTTATCAACTGGCTATATCCTCTTTAAAAAAATACTCAATTTAAGTTAGAAGGCTTATTTGCTAAGACATTTAATGTACTTTTACAAATTTAGTGCTATCAAATTGTTATACATGTCTAGAGATGCTTATTTCATTGAAAATGAATAAGGTGAGGAACTGTAGCAGAATATGCTATGCTTTAGCTGATACAGAGAAGGCAGGGGCAGCAGTCATGATCTCTGACAGAGTTGTGGTTAAAATGGATATAATTGGAGTTTGGGTAATGTAGTTTAAAGGGGTACAAGGTCTTTTCAACTTTACAGAACAGAGTAACTCTCTGTTGGGGAGTGCTATGGATAATGAAGCATTATCAATATTGCATCTGTATGCACCAAGTGCCACAACATCCATATTTTTTAAAAATTATTTAGAATATTTTTCCATGGTTACATGATTCATTTTCTTTCCCTCCTCTCTTCCCTCCCCCACCTCAGAGCTAACAAGCAATTCCACTGGATTATACATGTATTATTGCTCAAAACATTTTCCCATATTA
This sequence comes from Gracilinanus agilis, assembly GCF_016433145.1. Classification (NCBI taxonomy): domain Eukaryota; kingdom Metazoa; phylum Chordata; class Mammalia; order Didelphimorphia; family Didelphidae; genus Gracilinanus; species Gracilinanus agilis. Next base: position 170,648,286 of record NC_058135.1, on the reverse strand, counting down.
TTCATATTTGTAATAGAGTGATCTTTTAAAACCAAAACCCCCAGTCATATACCCATATAAAAATGATAAATCTTTTTTTTTGGCATATCTATTCCCACAGTTCTTTCTTTTGATGTGGATAGCATTTTTTCTCATAAATCCTTTAGGATTGTCCTGGATCATTGTATTGCTATTAGTAGCAAAGTTTATTACCACAATGTTTCACTTTCTGTGAACAATGTTCTCCTGGTTCTGCTTATTTCACTCTGCATCAGTTCATGGAGGTGTTTCCAATTCATAAAGAAATCAAGCAGGTCATCATTCCTTATATCACAATAATATTCCTTCACTATTATGTACCACCATTTGTTCAGCCATTCCCCCATTGATGGATACCCACTCATTTTCCATTTTTTTGCCACCACAAAAAGTATGGCAGCACTCATATTTTTAAAGGAAAAACTGAATAAGATACAGATGGAAATAGATAAGATAATAATAGTGGGATACTTTAATCTCAGAACTAGAAACATCTAACCAAAAATAAATAAGAAAAAAGTTAAGGAGATGAATAGTCTCTTAAGTTAAATATGGTAGATATCAGGAAAGCCCCCACATACCTTTTTTGAGGCTAGAAGTAGATCTGACTATGTATATAATCCAAACATGATTTCTTGTGGGATCACAATGGTTTAGAGCAATGATGGGCAAACTTTTCAAAGAGGGGGCCAAAGGAAAGGAAATGCTCATCTGTTAGTCTGTTTCTAAGGCAACTCTTTCGAATTTTCATTGTATCCTACTCATTGTATTCGTCAGATTAGGAATGTCATGTGGCCAGATAGAACATTTCAGGGGGCTACATCTGGCCCTTCGGCCATAGTTTGCCCATCACTGGTTTAGAGAGTATAAGTATTCTGCAAAAGTTTTCTTTTAACACTTATTCTATGGAGGTAATGCTGAATTCCTAAAGGGTTGCGACATTGGAACAAAGTTTCACCAGGTAGGACCAAGCTGGAAAGACTTGGTTTTAGAAAAAGTATGGTCCTGATAGCAGATTGTGTTTGCTGTCTAAGAACCAATCTAACTAAATTGAGTCCTGGTAATGTACATTAACTGAGAATCAGAATGGGTAAGTTGATCAGTTTAAATGCTGATAGGGACATGGAGATATAGGCCTAATATTGCATTGTTAGGATAGTTGTGGTTTGTTTTTTAGAAAATAAGATGGAAATATATATCAAGAGTTATAAAGCTGTTTGTGCTCACTAACCTAGGGATCCCATTACTATGTTCAGGCCTCAAGGGCATTATTGAGAGGGTAAAAACTGTGTATATTTGAAAATATTTATAGAAGCTTTGTAATGACAAAATGCCTGAACATAATATAAAGTAATACTTGTGAGAGGAATGGCTGAATAGATTGTGATATTTGAATGTAGTGGATTGTATTATCTTATTAGAAATGACAAATATTTGAAATATAAAGAAAAGGGAAATGAAGAGAGGATAAGAATAATTCATACTGTGTGTTTGAAAATGAAGGGATGGTGGTAAGAAGGTAGGATGGATGGGAGAAAGGAGAGAGGAAGGTAGAGGAAGGGAAAGGAAGAACGAAATTGACCCAAGCCCTCAAATGAATGATCAGAGAGCAACTTTAGGGTTTGGATAGCTAAATTTTATTTTAATTAGAAAGGGAAAGGTCTAGGGAAAACTAGGAGGTAGGAAGAAAGGGGGAAAGGTGCCAAGAGAGAGATCAGGGTCTCAGGGTAGAGAGAGCCCAGCCAGCCTCCAAGGTCGAGAGAGGGAAAAGGCGCCAAAACTTTCCCTTTTATACTTTCCCTGACACCTCCCCCAAAGGTAGTGGGAGGTGTCAGGGAAAGTTGTAGCAGATAGAATCCTGGGAGATGTAGTCTTCCAGGGCTCACAATAATTTCAAATGACACAATACGATGACTATATTAGAAAAATAACAGCTACAAAATAAAGAGAAAAAGACATCAACGTAAAACTAAAGAGAACTCAAATGCACAGGATGTTGATATTAGCACATCAATATTATTTATATAGTTTAAAACAAACTGTAAACAATGTGGAGTTTGTGGTATTGCATATAATTTTTTGCATTTCTTTAAAAATTTTAGTTGGTAGTGGTGGTTACTAAGTATATAATAAAAATTGAGAAAAGTTGTTAATAGTTTTAATGTTGACTCTCTAGGATTCTCTAAGTATATTTTGAATGTACAAAGAGTGATAGCTTTATTTACTCATTCCCTACTCTAATTCCTCAATTTCTTATTCTTGTTACTATAACTAGGATTTCTAGTGCAATATTTGATGGCACTGATGACACCTATTTCTCCTAATATGTTGATTGATATATTCCTTTTCTTTTTTGGAATATTCTACTTAAATGATTGTGTAGAACTTTTTATTTTGTTATGTCTAGGGTTTCTCGAAAGGAAGGTGGGGGGATCAAAAGAGACTTAATGCATGATATTTAAGAGTCAGGAAGTCTCATCTTCCTAAGTTCAAATCTGGCCACAGACAATAATCATGTGATCCTGGACAAGTCACTTAACCATGTTTGCCTCAGTTTCTGCACCTGTAAAAATGAGCTAGAGAAGGAAATATTTAGAAAGAAGTATCAGAGAAGGAAAAACCATCTTTGCCAAGAAAATCCCAAATGTTGTCATGACATATGCATGATTGAATAACAGAACATATCTAGAATAGTGGCTGAAATAGTAGATGGCCATTAAATATTTATTGAATTAAATTTCTAGATGTGAGACAGTTGAAACAACCTTGTTGTTCAACCATTTTTTTTCATTCATGTCCAATTCTTCATGGTGACTTAATTTAGGATTTTCTTGAGAGAGAGTGGTTTGCCATTTCCTTTTCTAGTTCATTTTACAGATTAGAGAACTTAAGCAAATAGAGTTAAGTGCCTTGCTCAGGGTCACATAGGTAGTAAGTGTCTCAGGCCATATTTGAACTCAGGAAAATGAGTATTCCTCAATCCAGGACCTGCACTCTATCCACTGCACCACCTAGCTGTACCTCCAAACCCCATTAGATTTCTTATGGAAAGGTCTCAATCACTACAATCTACTGCCAACATCCCTGTTTTCCTGTTGTGTTCTTCTGAAGTTAGTTACATCCAATTAATCTCCCAGTATAATTATGAAGTTGTAATAGATATGGCTCTATATTCTATACCCCCGATGAAAGAATTAAAAACAAAAGCATCATTCTATCTCTCTTTTTTGTTTCTCTGTATAGCAACTATGCTCTCTATCAGTGGAAGACCAGCATTTTTTCCTTTATCCTATGGCTGCTTCCATATGGACCACAGATATTTTTTATAGCAATGAGCTTGTACTTGGGCCCCTGCTTGCTTTTTCTGTTTTGCATTTCCTTTCCTAAGTAGATGACTGAAAATCGTCCTTAAGATGGACATATATAGATTTAGATGTGAACTTGTAAGTTCAGGAAGTCTTGTTTAATTTGGGTAATTAGAGGCAGGGGAAACTTCTTTTGGGACAAATGAATTCAGCAGAAGACTTAAACCAAGCGATATTTGGATAGTATAGAGTAGAGGTAAAATGTGGAATGTCTGTTCAATGGTACCACAAACTTGTTTTTTTATATTTGTGACATACTTCTGGCAGAGATTGTAGTGATAGTCTTAAGTTTAAGTAATTGAATCTTGTTTTGAAGTCATTATGTTATTGAACATTTTTATTATTTGGGTGCAAGAATTTATTTTATTTGTAGGAAATAAATACTTAGCTCCTTCATCTTCAGCAACATGTTAGTATATTACTTCTTTTATATTCATAGGAATCTCAATGAATTAAAGAAATTCATAGTTGGAAAGGACCACAGTATTCATTGAGACCTATTCAAAATGAAACAGAAAGCTCTTCTAAAATTTCCACAATGAGTCATACAAGTCCAATTTTAAGACATCTCTAATTATTAATGAGTTCCCTTACATTAAATTAAAACTGCTCCTGCAACATCTACTCATGCTTCTAATGATGTCCCTTGGGCCAATTTGAACAAGTCTAATTCCTTTTCCAGAAAACATTTAAAGATAACTGTCATGTTTCTCCACCCTAACTTTATAGATTAAGCAAACTTTAAAACTATCAATTAATACTAAGAGATTAGCCTCTAATCTCCCTTTACTATCTTGGCTGATATTGTTCTCTTCCTCTTGTCCCCTTTCCTTCTCTTTCCTTTTCCTTCTTCTAATTACATGGAATGAAAAGCTTTTAAAATATTGATAATTGGGAGAAGGAATCAAAATTATGTGGCAATGAGAAGTACATATCACCCCATTATCCTATTTGCTACTACAATAGTACCATGTATGATTTCAGTGAGCCCTTAGATGATGAGCTTACATTTGAATAATTTCATTCAGCTACAAAAAAACTTTTGTAAAGTAGTCTTTAGGTTATTAAGCATAAAAGAATAATAACATGGTATTGACTCTTCCCATGATCTTTTCTATCTAAATACCATTGACCAAATGTGGATGAGAAAATAATAATAGCTGAAATTTTCATAGTTCTAAAAGGTTTGCAAAATATTTTACTTCCATTAACATATTTCATCCTTAAACATCCCTATGAGGTAGATGTTGTTTTTCAGCTAAGGATATTTATTTGACTTGTTCATTATCATACAACTAATCATTGTGGCAGGATTTCAATGCATGTCTTCTAAATAATATGTCCAGTACTCTATCCATTATACCAGGTTTGCTTTTATAGATGCCCTCTAGTTTGCCAATATCTTTCCTAAAATATTGTTCTAAGATTAAATTCAGTATTCCAGTTATATTCTGATGAGAGCAGAGTACAGCAAAATGCCATTTGTGATTCATTCTTTCTTTGTTTTTGCTCTTCATAGTACCTGGTGGTATATTAGATAGAGCACTGTAGTGAAGGCAATTTCTTAGTTTAAATCTGACCTCAGAAACTTAATAGCTGTGTGACTCTGGGTGAGCCACTTCATCTTTGTTTGCCCCAGTTTCCTCAAGTGTAAAATGGGGATCATAATAACATTTACTTCCCAGGGTTATTTTGAAGATCAAATGAGATAATATTTGGAAAAAATTCTTAGTTCCATTCCTGGAAGGTAGGAAGTGCTATATTAATGCTTATTCTTTTCTCTTTTCCTTCCCTACTCCAGTCTGAGATCATCAAATATCCTATGAAATGATTTTCCTGTTTCCTTTGGGCACATGTGAAGCCACTTCTAATAACTTTTTTTGTTGATTCTGAGAGGACCCACTTTTAATTCTCTTTACACTTACTTACAACTTCATTTTGCTTGTTGATTTGGTGATTGATTTCATCCACAGTAAAATTCTGACTTATACATATGCATATCTATATATCTTATATATACTCACACACACACACACATATATATACATACCCACATTTCTGCATGTGTGTAGCTTAAGTACTTTATATGCTGTATCCTATTTTCAAAAATATCCTACTTCGTTTCTTTTAATGGTTAATATTAGAGCAATACATTATATCTAAATACAGTTGAGGGTATTTGGCCCCTGACCAAATTTTTGGTTCCTATTTCTTATAATTATATCTCTTCTTATAAAAAGAATGTTATAGAACTACAAATGTTAGAATACAAAAAGCAGCAATTAAAACAAAAATGGTTTCCTTTTAATTACATCTTTTACTTGTCCATTGCTCTTTTTACTGATTTCACACAAACTAAGTTATTGGAGAATCATGTCTTTCTTTTTTGACACACTTCTTGTGAAAGATGACTTTTCCTGAACTAGATGGGATCTTGAGTCCTAATGATAATAGAATTAAAACATAAGAGTGGGTTTTGTTTTGCTTTTAATCAATTAAAAACAACGATGGCGACAATGACGTCAGACACTATAGTAAACCATTTCTTTCTTTACCTTAACCAGAGGAAGAGTTTTCCCATCTCTTCTTGTGGGTACTTTAAGGAGTCACTTTTTAAAAAGACATTTGTGTAGGTTGAAAATTGTATAGTTCAGAAGTATGTTATTTTTGGAAAATACACCATAGCTTTTATTAAGATGATTGAGAAACAATATAGACTCATTTTGGAATTTTTTAAAGCTCAGTTTCTGTGAAGCTCTCCAGCTAGAATGAAATTTGTCCTTGAGAAGTAAACTCTGGCTTGCCTCAATTAACTGAAATACTGATTGTTTCTGATATTTGATGCATTTTATTAAGTAGGCAGAGTAAGGGAGTATAGAAGTATAGAAACTGGCTTATTCTGAAATGTTTCTCTTAAAGCATGTTCATGAAAAAAGAAAATGAATATTTGCTGAGGAAAGAAAATTTAAAATCTCTATCTCCCAATGCCACTAGAGTCAGAAAGTGATAGGCTAACCTTGATTTTGAAATAATTATATCTTCATAAACATCCCTTTCAAATCTGGATGATTTAATCTTTGGTGTCTTGTTAGAATTTCATGCCTGCATCCTTTCTTTCCAAAATATACTGAACTCCTATTTTTAAGATAATATGCTAATCATTGTGGGGAATCAAAGATCAATATCTAGCACCTACCCTCATATCTTTACAATTTAGAGGGAGAAATAAAATATAAAATATTAACTAAAATATAAATCAATTTTTAATTTTAATTTTTGTTTTTATAAGCATTTTTCTCCCATTCCTACTGCCCCTTCCCCAATACCAAAAAGAAACAGAAAACACTCATGACAATTATACATTGTCCAGCAAAACCAATTTCTATATTAGTTATATGCCCCAAAAAGGATCTCTATTTTAAATCTGTCACCTGTCTTACAAGAGATGGATAACATGTTTGATCTTTATTCTCTGGAATTGTGGTTTGTCATTGAATGAAGTAGAATTTAAAGTCTTTCAGAATTGTAAAACCTGAAACATTATACAGATTCCAAAGTGGAGATGTGCCCTGTCATTACCCTTCCTTCCTGGCTAGCTCTATCAAAGGTTTAGCGATGAGAGCATAACCTGGAATCCAGTTTCTACAGAAGCTTGTTACTCCTATGATTGCCCTGATCTTTGGCAAGATCAACTTCTTCGTCTTTGGCAAATTCAACTTCTGTATGTCCTGTGTTCTCTTCTGGAAAACACTCCTGTTGCCCTTTTCTAAGATAAACCCCAAATACTCAACTTGGGTCTTTACCAACTGAAGTTTGGGTTTTGACACTTTATGTCCCCATTTGCCTAGCTCTTTGAGCAAGTGCATGTTGTCCCTTTGACAGATGTCAGCTGATGGTGACATTAACAGAATGTCATCAACTTAATGCACCATCTTGCTATCTTGGAAAGCGATCAACTCAAGGTCTCTCTGCAAGACTTGGCAGAAGACCGAATCCCTGTGGGGAGCCTTCTCCACAAAATGGATTTGCCTTGCTACAAGAAGGCAAACAGCTGTTGGCTTTCTCTGTGCAGAGTAACAGAAAAATAGACTGAAGACAGAGATTGATGACTAAACCAAGCAGCTGTGTTTGCTATGTCTGTTAAGATCTGAGATGGACTAAGAACCATGGCATAGGTTTTCTTTACATTAACAGCTCTTAGATCTTGTACCAATCGCCATGGAGTCTTCCCATCAGGAGTTAATTTGGCTTTCTTCACAAGCATGATAGGGCTGTTATACTGTGAGAAGCCATATCTTAAAATTCCTTGTTGTAATAAACTCTCTATGATGGGTTTCACACCTTCGATAGCATCCTTGCTTAACTTAAACTGAGGAATTCGTGGTGGTAATCCTTCCTTAACTTCTATTCTCACTGGCTCAGCAGACAAAATTCTTCCCACATCATTTGAATTTTTAGCCCATACATATTCTGGTATGTCATCAGGAACATGATAAACACTGTCATTTTGGTGGTATGTTGGTTCCTTACTGCATGGGTCTAAAAACAAAATGGGATGATGTTTCAGAGATCTCTTAGGTAAATGAAGATAGATCTGCCCATCTGGTTGGCATTGGATGGTAGCAGCTAATTTATATAAAAGATCCCTCCTGACCAGATTGGAAAGACATGATGGCATTAACAAAAAAGGGTGCTCAGTGGTGAGAGGGCCAAGTTTTACCATTTTGGCCTTAAGCTTTGGGACTAACCCAATCTGGAATTGTAGTAAGTTTTGTGCTAGCCCCGAAGCACCTCTCACTCTCAAATTGCCCTGATATTAGCATCCTTCCTTAGCCTGATGGACAACAGAAATTGTAGCCCCAGTGTCCAGGAGCATGTCATAGACAACCCCCTCTCCCCCAATTTCCAGGCTAACCAGAGGTTTCCTGTGGCTACTGGACTTAACTGGGACTAAGGGTAATAGAAAATCCTCAGTAGATTGCAAGTATTCATTTTGGATCCAGTCTTGCATATGGTCTTGCACAAGCACTTCCTCAAGTCTTGTGTTGTCAATGCCAGCTAAAACAGAAACTTCTGCAGCATGATCAGAAATTCTGTGACTGAGAGAGTCATTGTAGAATGTTGGACTAGAAAGCAGCTAGCCTCTCTCCTCCATAACAGTGTGAGAAACTTCAGAATTCTGAGCAGCAAACTGACTTAAGGCTGGAGCAGTGGAAATATCACTACTCCCAAATCTTTCTCTGTTGTTTTGAGCTTCACAGTCTTCAAGTGTAGAGATTCTCCCATCAGTTGTGTCAGGGAATGTTTGATAGGTATTTTGTATTCCCCTCAACACTTCTGGTTCATCTCTTAACTCAAAGACTGTTTGGAGTTAACTATGCAGCCCTGCTGTTAGAGTGACTCACGGTTGATCTAGGTTGGTTTTGACCACTGAATAGGTCTCACTGATGTTACTATTGAATTCATTAGTTATATCAGATAACAGATTGAGATTCTCTCAACTAACCAATGAATTCTCTGTATTGCCGCTCTCACTCAGTAACACAGTGCCCTGCTCTTCAAAAGTCAAGCCTCTCTGAACATTCCATTTGGCTGTCTTTCTAGTCACATCTTGGCTTTTATGTCTTGAGCAAATGAATGGTTAGTACATTAAGACATAACTCCTTTAGGGTTACGAATGATATTTCTTCATGAATACATCGTAAAACCTTATTACTTTCTTCTTTATCCAAGCTATGTTGTTGTTTTAAACTTGGAATTAAGACAGGAGTTTGAGAATTCAGTGACTCCAAACAAGATTGCAATGCTCCTGGAGATAAGCCATTACATATTCTTGCATAGCCCTTTTGCTTCACATCCAATGCTATTGAGGTGGAATGTGTAAGCTGATCCATTTTATAGTCATCCTCATCTGTCCCATAAATCTCTTTGTGCATTTGCAATATGTCTACCCATTCTTGGTCTTCTGAATCAGAATGTCATTTTTTTCTGTGCAGCTTGCTACAGACATATATTCTCCCTTTCCCAGTCTTCTAGAAACATCCATTAGTCCTATATTTGATACACACACATCATTTTTGGTCAAGTCAGTCACTTTTGATATGGAAGCCTCAGTTCATAAGCTTTTTGGAATTTCATCCTCTGCCAAATACCTCTCCATCTGATTTAATGATGGGGACTTACTAAACTTTTTACAGGCATGTGAACAACATGGTTTGTTATGTTTTGCACTCTCTACTCTTCCAGACTTGTTGGACCATCTGGAATTGTAGTAAGTTTTCTTGGTGTTCCTGTCCCTTTGGCCTGAGTTGTTATTGTCTTTGCCAAAGTCAGTACGTTGCCTAAATCTACATTGCTGTACCACATGACCAACTCTTCAGCATAGGAATCACCTCTGAGAAGAGTTTTTAGGGTTGTAGTTGCCAGAAGGTTGCCTGGGTAGATTACACCCCCTGCTGGCCTAGAGAGTGAAGTTCTTTATCTCCTCAATTTCTTTTTCCTTTCTATCCTGATTGAGCTGTTTCTTAAGATTTGCTATAATAGAATACTTCTCAGAGTCACTTTGCCTAGCTGCTCTAACATCTCTTTGCTTAGAATCATATATTTTTGATGTGTGTTGACGAATTTCCTCCAAAGACAAAGTTCCCCATTGGGGACACCTCTGCCTGAAATATGATTACATAGGCAGTGAAGAACCCTTCACGAACTGCCTCCTAATGTGATCTACTGTCTCTGGGGCTTGGACATCTCTCAATCCTAGGACTGTTTCAGCTGACTCAATGACCTTATCCAGGAAGTTACTGGGATGTTATTCTTCCCCCTGTTTGAGCTTTTGAAACTTTAACCATGAATTGGGACACTTAGCATGTAGCCACATTGCTTCGAGCAGGTCTGTTCTACATTGGACCAGATACTGCATATTAGCATGGGACGTTAATTCTAGGTCATGGTGTCCTAGAATTTGGGTTCATCTTAGTCTCATTTAAAAATTTTTCCTTTTCTGAGGGTGAATAAAATTCCCCCAGAAGAAATTCAAAGTCATCAAAATTGGATTAAATAAAGTAAACACCCTTTTCGTTTCTTTTATGGACTTGAAAGGTGAGGTGTAGAATTTTGGAAAATACCTATGGAGAACCTCTAGGTCATTGGGTGTGAATGCCTTATATGATTTGACATGCACAATGCCATCGCCTGGCTGTAAAATAGTCCTATCAACTATCGGGAGGACAGAGACAGTGGTTTCGGTCCCTGTGGTTTTATCATGAGAAGCCCTATCACTTGCTGTTGCCTTGTCATTAGCCTTTGCAACTTTCTCCAAAATGCTTAGATTCTATTATCTCCAATTGGAGAATTATATGGTCATCTAGGTCTTTCCCTTCCCTTATTTGTTTGACAACTTGGAACAACAGTTTCTTCTGCTCAAGAACTTCCTGGGATATAGAGTCATTTGTATTCATTGTAGCACCAGATAGATTTAAATGAAAAAGCAGCCAGAGATGGGAACACACTTTCTAACAGCCTTAAAACTTTGAAACATAGCAAAAATAATTGCAATGGCAGTAGGGATGAAGCAAATAAATTTAGCCAAAGTCATAGCACATCATCTGTAATAGTCATATAGTTGTAACATATGTCGAATAAATTGGGGGACCTTTTTAAACCAAAAATCAATTGCTCCCAGCATCACTGTCCAGAGAAGCAGGGAGAAGCTACTAACAATGAAAGCCATCCTAGCTACAGCCATTGTAAAAGTATTGATTCCTGTAGGCTCTTTGCCTAGAATGTATTCACCAACTCTAACAAGTGGGTAAAAGGGCCTTATGCTAGTAATGACACTAGAAGGAAGAAGGTTCTAGTTATAAAAGGATGGAATGAGCTGTACCCAGGCTGAGCTTGAAACTAGTTATAAATATATCAAGGATCCAACCCTGATTAACTGAGTGTCGAGTGTAACTCTCACTGTTGGACACCAGGCTCCTTTAAGATGTCAGCTTTCAACCCCTTTCCTGCTGAGGAAGTAGCTTCCTATTGATGAATCGTAGGCTGACAGGAAGTGGATGTTGAACTTCCTGCCGTTCAGCAGTGGAGTTTATTCCTGCTGAAACTGCTCAGAACCCTTCCTGTTCATTGACCCTTGTTTGGCCTTAGATGGTAGGCAAATAACCACAGAGTTCTCAGGTTAAGGCTAAGGGGTTTATTGATAACAGGATTAATGGGAATAAGGCAGTGGAAATAGGGTTAGGAAATACTGAGAACTAAGGGTGAAAGGTTTATCTGACTCAGGTTTCTAATAGGTCTTGTCTGGTTGCTCTTCTGCTGACCCAGGGCAGGTAGCCCTGGGTCACAGTGAGGTGGTCTCTGGACAATAAATAAAGTTGATCTTTGACTAAAAGTTTGCCGGTTGTGCTGATAGTATTGATAAGTTGTTCTGCTAGAATTGGTTTTACCCTATCCTAGGTCTACAACTACCCATGTTCCCACTCCCACCACCCAGGGCCCCATGGGGTATGGGGTAAGCGAGTGGTCAGGGGAGAAGTCAGGAAAGAACAGAACCCAGCCCTGGGTCTCTAGGGCTTTATATACTCTTGGCCCAACTGGCAGTTGGTGCTTGTCCCATGGCTCATGCCACAGTTAACATTCCATCTAGGGCAACTGACAGGTTGCCCCAAGCCTACATGGCAATGTTAATAATCCTATATTACACATGCCACCAATACTAATAACAAAACAAGCACAAAAAGCAGGCCTTAAGCCTAGCTTGAAGCATCATGCATCCCAAAGTGAGATGAAGGGAGAACACAAGGGAGGAAAACCACAGTACCACCACCATACCCCACTATCACCACTATCTTCTTCACTCTCTTAAATCTCCATAGATGCATATCAGGACTGTATACTGAAAAGACATTTGAGTAGTGGTATTCCTCAAATCACTGCCTCTACTTCTTGCTATATGCCATTTCCATAATCCAAGGGATTAGTCCCTGAAGAAATCCCAATGGGCAACTGCTTCTGTTTAAGCTGCAAATTCTTTCTCCTTAAAAGTTACAAAAAATTAACTTTTCTATTTGTATTCTTAATATTTAATGCTTTGTTCATAATGAGATCGTTAATGTATTTTATCCATCCATTTGTTCTTTTCTATTTCTAAATGTGGGTTCATTCATTCATTTATTCATTGGAAAGGTGCAAAAATCTACCTAGGACATTCAGAGGAGGGAAAGATCACTTTTGGATCACCAGACAGGCAATATTGGAGGTTTCTAAGCAGAACGTAATAAAAACTCTTCTTTCTGGTCCCCAAAGATCAATAATGAATGCTAATGCCTGGAGCCATGTGTCATTATACATCCCAAATTAAGTTATTTCACCTCCAGTGGAAGGTTAGAAAGATGTTAGAAAACCTCCCAGACTGACCCTTCCTACCTTTCCAAGGCTGATCAAATTGCATGATTAAGTTGGCAGAATCCTCCTTTGGCCTTTATCTCAATTTGATGTGGAGGAGGAGTCCAGCAGAGAAAATGCCTGAGGAATTCAAGCCATTTGCAAGCTGTCAACATGAGTTATCTGCCCATAAAAGATGTCATTTATGGGGAAATCACAATGTTACTCCATAAGGAAGTTGTCACATTATTTTGATTATACTATATAGAGTTGCTACTGGAGATAAGAAGAGTGGCATAATTATATTGCATCATGATTTAATATGGCAAAGAAAAGCTTGGCCTTAAGGGATTGATGAGGTATGGGAAGTCCAGTGTGTGTGTGTGTGTGTGCGTGTGCGTGCATATGTGTGCATGTTGGGGCAAGAGGACACTCCAGGTACGGGGTATTGACTGCATGATATGGATGGATCCATATAGAAGTATGGAATTCCTGGAAAACAAATGTGGAATCTTTCCCATCTAACATATTCTTGGATGGAAGAAATTACTTATTGTGCTTCTTCTATGTTACCCAGGAGGGAGCACATGTAACCAAATCCTGGACTTGTCAATGGGGCACCAGTAGATTTCCTCTGTCTTGTCTTTTCTACTGCACAAATTAAAACATGCCCAGTTCTACATCTTGCAGAAAGGATATTGGTCAAAGAAAAAGCCACATGCATTGGAAAGGCTGAAGGGAAGAAACTGGGAAAGAATGGCTCTGATTACTGGACAAGTTTTCCTTTTTAGCTAAATACAACCATCCGTACTGCTAACCACACTGAAAGCACAGATTTGACCATGTCACCCAACCCCAACCCATTCAATGGATTCCAGTGATTCTCTGTTTCTTTTAAAATGAAATATAAACTCTTATCTTTGACACTTAAAACTTTTTACAACCTTAACCCATCCAATTTTCCCAACCTTATTATACTTTACCTCCCTTCACACCCTATGGGCCAATCAACAGTCCTCCTCTCTATGCCTTATACATGATATTCTGTTTTCTATTTCTCTGCTTTTATTTTACTTGTCCCATAGCCCTGGAATTTTCCTTCCTTTACTTCTGCCTCTTGAAATATCTCTGGCTTCCTTCATTGGGAAAATGGACTTTCCCTATTAGAAGCTTCCCATGAGACCTATCTGGTACCCTCCACCTCAAGGTTACCCTGTATCTATTTCAACCACCCAGGATGACAACCATATTAAAAGGGGCATATGGATAGAACTGCAGTATATTAGGAACTGCAAATACCTTTTGTAAAAATATATTTCCTTCCCACAAAGAAAAATGATCCCTTCTTTAACTTAATTTGTAGCAACCCTCGGCATTTATATCCTTGCATTCCTCATAGGAAAAACATATAACTGCTCATAATCATACATTAGTTAAATCATTCTGGGAATCCATATCCAAAGGGCAGATGATGAGCTAAGCTTTTTTATTTGACAGTTTCCTTGATTAAAAGTCTTAGAGAGGGCATAAGCTTCAGAAATAAATATGTTTGAATAGACTTTGATTTTATAGGTACCATACAATATGACATAATCTAAGGAGTAAAAGGGAATGGAAAATATAGAGAGGCTGAGGCATACAAAGCTTCTGGATATAAATGTACTTTAAGGATTTTCATTTTATAGTTGATGTTAAATACTACTGTAGCCCATTATCATTGAGGGGACTGGTAGGAAATGTATTTTTTTCCCAGCTGCAGGAAAGGGACTGAAGGATGATAGGAAGCAGAATTTCAATGGTTGGTAGAAGACATGAAAATATAGACTTCTGGAGCTTTTGGCTTCCATGATCCTTCATTCTTCTTTCTAGGTAGGTGGAAAAACTACATATCCCTTTAGCTTCCTCCCTGATAAGGAACTATATTCCATTTATACTTTAGCAAAAACCAGATACATTTCTCAAAATATCTTGTTATTTTAAAAGTCATTTTCTGTTGAAATATCATATGCTTTCAAGTGAATAATACATTTCTTGTCCAAATTTTTTGGAGGAAAATTACTCTTGAGCAAGAGAGATTTGCTTTTAGAGCACCCACGCAAAATCATGTCCAATGAAGGATACTTTTACCCTAGCATCAGTAGACAAATGGGTGGCTGGCTGACATTGTACATATAGATCTATTCCATGTGATTCAAAGGAAGACACTTTTCCTTAGAACATAGCCCAAGGTGAGCTGAAACATTCTGTGATGAAAATAGTTGGAGAGTTGGACACTTATCAGAGACACTTTTTTGACATATAACAGGAAGAATGTCATACAGTGGCAATTAATTCAGAGAAAGGTGTGGTGTCATTATGATGAGCTTGACCCTGTAGCCTTATGTAGAAGGGGAAAATTCCTCCCTGTCAGCAATGAGTCTCTATCTTGGCCTTAAGATAGTGTTTTCTCAACCTTTTCTACCCAGCCAGAATAAACATTACACTGGTACTCTTGATACCTGAATTCTAGTTCCAGTGCTGTCACTAATTAGTGACTTTTGGCAAATTCCATTAGATCCATGAGCCTCAATTTCCATTATTTTCTTCTCTAAGATTTGATGAGCTATTTTGGCATTTGACTAAATTTTTCAAACTTTCTTTTCACTAAATTACTGAAGTTCCTTTTCAATACCTATTCTTAACCCCACCTTCCCCAGACTCCTACAAAATATTTTAAATCTTTTTAAAGGCTCCAGACCTATTTTTTCTTTTCTCTGGTAAATATTAATCAGCTCCTAATTCTCTTCTTCTTACAACATTCCCCCCATTTTCCTACTCCTTCTATGTCCTGCTAACCCCTTATTTCGTTTTCCTTTTGACTCTAAGGATCCTTAAATAAATGAATTATGACAGATTCCCAAAGATCTTTATAATTTATGAAAACATTGCTTTAAAATAATTCCACTTGCTGACATTATAACTTTCACAACTACAAATGACTTTACTTCAACCCACAGTTTTTAAATCATTGCTTTATAGTTGCAGTCTATTCTCAGAGCACCTGAAAGGCTCACAAAGCTCAGTAGGATAGGATTTTTTTCTTTCTTTCTTTTTTTAATAGATGTGTTTATAATTTACTACCACTTAATGAAGAAATCCTTACAATGTTATTCTGACACAAAAGATAATTCAAATGTCATTTGTAAGAATGTATGTAGCAATTACTAGTAAAATGACCATGTCATGTAATTAATACCGTGTCATGTTAACTCTGTTTGCAATTAAGAAATTTAGACTTCTTTATACACCTCATAAACATTTTAATAAATGAGCTAATTTTTTATAGCAGCAGTAGAAAGGGCATGCCCACTTTTCATTGTGTATTATGATTTTTTTGGACATTAATAAAGGCGCTGACTACAGTGGTAAAATGTTTGTTATCCTCCCAATAAACACAACAGATGAAGAGAACATGAGGATTGAGGAGAAAAGAATGCACATATGCTATAGAAACATCTTTAGAATTAGCAAAAAGTACTAGTAACTGGAACTTTCACAAAAAATAATTTAACGAAATATTTCAATAAATAACATTTTAAACATAGCAGATATTTCTCTCTAGTCATGTTATATTATGCTCTTTATTTTAAAAATACTCCAAAAAGACTTTTGGCAAAACATCATTTATCATGGAATAATGGGGGTTGGGTGAGGAAGAATTAAATCTGAATTATATTTGTGAAAATATACTATCAGGTAATACTTCTTCACTATTATTCTATGATGATTGTGTGGGAAGGAAACACCTCAGAGAAACTGGTCAAATATGTACTATTAAATCCTATATGGGGACTATTCATCATTAGAGTTGTAACTAGGAATTTTTGTACCTAAGCAAAGAGGTGAAATACAGGGAATAGAGATAGAGTTTGGCAGTGATGGGGAGAAAGTAAGTGGTTGAGAAATGGGAGAAACTTACTTGGGGTATGGTTGACAGGGGGCAGAAATACATCTAGGGACAATTGGGGGAAGTAAAAGCACATCTTGATATAGTGCTATAAAAGATCTCTAATCATAGGGAAAAATACTTGTACAAAAATATTTGTAGCCATGCTCTTTGTGGTGGCAAAAAACAAACAAACTGGAAAACAAGGGTATGCCCTTCAATTTGGGAATGGCTGAACAAATTGTGGTATCTGTTGGTGATGGAACACTATTGTACTCAAAGAAATAATGAACTGGAGGAATTCCATGTGAACTGGAAAGACCTCCAGGAACTGATGCAGAGTGAACGGAGCAGAACCAGGAGAACATTGTACACAGAGACCAATACACTGTGGTACAATTGAACCTAATGGACTTCTGTACTAGCAGCAATGCAATGATCTCAGACAACTATGAGGGACTTATGAGAAAGAACACTATCCACATTCAGAGGAAGAACTGTGGAAGTAGAAACACAGAAGAAAAACAACTGCCTGATCACATAGGTTGACGGGGATGCTATTGGGGATGTAGATGCTAAACAAACAACTTAGTGCAACTATTAATAATATGGAAATAGGTCTTGATCAATGATACATATAAAACCTAGTAGAATTGCATGTTGGCTATGGGGATTGGGGGAGAGGGAAAGAACATGAATCATGTAACCATGGGAAAATATTCTAAATTTAAAAAATTTAAAAAAGTTCTCTAAATTTCTTTGCCCTAGTTCAAAGCCCTGATTATACTACTTTAGTTGTAGCTATGGATATATCTATTTTGTTTTGTGCCTACAGGGAAAAGGAAGAGAAATAATTTTTACTGGTTACTAAAATTGTTCTCTAACATGAATCAATGCCAAAACTCAAATGAAAGAAAGCTTTCTTGAGGTCCTTTCTCACAGCTTAAGGCCATACTTCTGTTGGCTTTGAGCTTCTAATCTCTAAGTTGTTCTACTCAGCAGTCCAGTCTCATTCTCTATAGCCCATTCTTATTTCTGAGAGATTTCATTTTTTTAAGGAATTCCTTGTTAGGAATAGAAGGGTTAGTGGCTATTTAATAAGTATTCCCCTTTCTAGCTATCTCTTTTGGAATCTAGGAAAACTATTATTCATCAACCTATATTTTGTTTTTCAGGCAGTGCACACAAAATATGTTGTTAAATTATTAAATTGCATTGCCATCATACTTTGGAACAGAGCCCCAGATCCTGGTTTCAGAGGAGGACATTCTTAAGCATATTTTAGGTGAGTTGGAAGGAGCCACTGAAATACAACAGAGACATACACTTTAGAGACAAGTTAGAGTTGGGACAAGATACTGGAGGAATAACTGGGAGGAATATGGAAAAGAATAAGTAAGGGGATTAATTTTAAGGAATGTGTGATCTAAAAGCTCTTCAACAATCCTCACATCCTTGTGTAGTAACTAGCAGAAATGGAAGCAGTGTCAAATTCGTCTCTAATAAAGCAGCTTTGAGATCCCAAATAAGTTATTATTCTTTTTTACAAGATATTTATTAATATTCGTTTTTAACCTGTTTACATACTTTATGCCCCTACTTTCCCCTTCACCCCCCGCTCTCCCCCCACCCATGGCCAACGCACATTTCCACTGGTTGTAACATGTGTCCTTGTTCAGGGTCTATTTCCCATTCATGTCCGCCTCAGCCCATACATTCAAGCAATTGTTTATCTTATATGTTTCCTCTCCTGCAGTCCTTCCTCTGAATGTGGGTAGCATCTTTACCATAAATCCCTCAGAGTTGTCTTGTGTCATTGCAGTGCTGCTGGTACAGGAGCCCATTACATTTGATTTTACCATAGTATATCAGTCTCTGTGTACAATGTTCTTCTGGCTCTGCTCCTTTCCCTCTACATCACTTCCTGGAGGTCTCTCCAATTTGCATGGAATTCCTCCAGTTTATTATTCCTTTTAGCACAATAGTATTCCATCACCCCCATATACCACAATTTGTTCAGCCATTCCCCAATTGAAGGACATACCCTCCTTTTCCAGTTTTTTGCCACTATAAAAAGCACAGCTATAACTATTTTCGTACAAGTCTGTTTATCTATGATCTCTTTGGGGTACAAACCCAGCAATGGTATGGCTGGATCAAAGGGCAGGCAGTCTTTTATAGCCCTTTGGGCATAGTTCCAAATTGCCAGCCAGAATGGCCGGATCATTTCACAACTCCACCAGCAATGCATCAATGTCCCGATTTTGCCACATCCCCTCCAACATTCATTACTCTCCCCTTCTTTCATTTTAGCCAATCTGCTAGGTGTGAGGTGATACCTCAGAGTTGTTTTGATTTGCATTTTTCTAATTATTAGAGATTTAGAACACTTTCTCATGTGCTTATTGACACTTGATTTCTTTACCTGAAAATTGCCTATTCATGTCTCTTGCCCATTTATCAATTGGGGAATGGCTTGATTTTTTATACAATTGCTTTAACTCCTTGTATATTTGAGTGATTAGACCCCTGTCAGAGTTTTTTGTTATAAAGATTTTTTCCCAATTTGTTGTTTCCCTTCTGATTTTGACTACATTGTTTTTGTTTGTACAAAAGCTTTTTAGCTTAATATAATCAAAACCATTATATTTACATTTTGTAATTTTCTCTAACTCTTTCTTGGTTTTAAAATCTTTCCTTTCCAAGAGATCTGACAAGTATATAAGTTATTATTCTTGCAACAAATTTGCATAATCAAGCTAAACAAATTCAAATATCAGCCATGTCAGAAAATGTCTTATTCTATATCATGAGTCCAACATTTTTTCTGTCAGCAAGATAGTAACCTTTTTCATCACTAGTCCTCAGCAATTTCATTGGTTAGATTTCTAAGACTTTGAAAGTTATTTGTCTTCATGATGTTGTTTCACTACTATTTTTTCTGGTTCTGCTTCATTTCACTCCACATCAGTTCATAAGTCTTTCTAGATTTCTTTGAAATAATTCTTTCTGTCATTTCTTATGGTACAATGAAAGCTGAATGCCAAATGGACACCAGAGGTGTATGAATAGCCCTGAAAAGGGCTCAGCAAGCCATCTTGTTAGAGATGTTACTTTTTGAACATTTTGAGGGCATTTTCTTGAGCTCTTAGTTTGAGAGCTGTCCAACTTTTCCTAATCAAGCCGCCATTTCGCATCTTCTCTATGCCTCCTGGTTTTGTATTTTGTGGTGTCCTGGGGAGTCTACTATTAGTGACACCCCTGTTCCACACAGATGGATAAAAACAATTTTTCCAAATGGCTATGAAGGCAACTGAAGCAGTCATCGTGGTCGGTGTGGAGCCCAGTTAGATATCAAAGAAGCCAAGTCATCCACTGAATCTTGGCCTATCATCAGTGATCTTGACTTTTGCCTTGCCACTATCCTTCTATGACCCTGGAAGAGAGAGTGAAGCTGACAACTGTGCAATTTGACTTCAAAATCCAAATTCAAGCACTGATTCTCTTCAAAAACAAAGGACAAACATAAAAATGGTGCAATAATATTCCATTATATGTAAATATGGTATTTTGTTCAACCTTTCCCTAATAGATGAATACCCTACGTTTTCTAATTCTTTGCCACTACAAAAAGCTGCTACATATGGGTAGCATACATATGACAGCATTCTTTCTTTCTTTGATATTTTTCCCCTGGGAGCACGTTTTTCGTTGTCAACTGTAAGGAAGGAATACAAACGTAGGGCCTGAACAGCCTTTCTTAGAATTCTAGACAGGAACCACTTGAACAAGAATCACTCAAATTGTATTCTATTTTCTCAAAACATTTCCTTTTGAGAGAGCTACTAGTGCATTATGGCAAATAAATAAAATGTGGCCCTTCAAAAACAGGAAAGTACTTTTAAATTGTTAATCATAATATTCCAAACTTTTAGTTATGTTCCAAACAGATATGAAAGAAACAGACTACTTTGGGGAAGGGAAATGTTTTTACTTTTTAAAAAATAGTTCATTTTGAGAATTGAACTCTTTTTAAAGGGGCAACTTTTAAAAGTTGATAGCTCAGCACAAGGGAGGCCATTGTGTGTTTTGTTCTTCTGGATCTTTTTCTATGAATAATTTTCCCATGAGAGAAAGGAATAAAGGTAGAGGAAGGGAGAAGAGGGAAGGAAAAAACTTAAACCCATTAGCTGTGGCCTTTTCAGAGCTAGAAAGAAACTTTTCTGTGTCAATTGTGTGATAAATTTCCATGTTTCAGTTGAATTCTTAACAGGAACATAAGAAACAAATAATTCAAAGAATGGTTTAGATTTTTGGATGTGTATGTGATGGTCCACTGAAATTTGAACTTTCATATCTTAAGTTTTTTACCTTGAAGCAATTATACTAGTCAATACACCAGAGCTCTTTGTTCTTTAGCTACATCTAGCATATTTACAGTCCTTTTACTAGTCAGTCAGTTGCCAATTGCTGAAATTTAGGAGAGGGACAACATCTTCGTCTCCTTGGTTGCTATATTCATCATCCCTATGTCCTCTCCTCTACCTGCCCAGAAGTATCTAGTTCTTCAGGAGGGGACGTAGGATGTTATTCCTTTCCTCCTTCTCCTTTGGTTAAAATCAAGGTCAGCACCCCACCCTTGCCTTATGTTCCACTTTTCCCTGCTGTTCCCCACTCTTCTTCCATTTTCCCTCTAGATGCAGAAGTTCCTAGATCTAACTTCCAGGATTTACTTAGGGTAATGCAGCTAGGAGTGGTAGAACCAGGACAAGAGCCCAATTCTTCAGACTCTGCCCAATTTTCTTAATACAATAAAATAATTATTATTTGACATAATTCTTATTAAGAAGATCATCTTACTTTCCAAGCTATCTAATCTAGTTCAATTTAGTTTGGTTCCATTCCAAACATATTTCTCTTACTCTCCCCACCCCTCCCCAAAACCTTGTGGCATAATAAATAGCCAGGATCGATTAAAAATCACTTTCATTTTCCTTCTTTCTCCTCATTGTTAACTAGTTGTCTGGGAAAGAGTTGAAGTTAGTTTTTTGCTTCAATTCTATTACTTTGATATTTTCAATATGATTTGAGTGAGTCACTAAACCTCTCAAGACCTACCTTTATTAGTTCTTCTTGTTGTACTAACTGTATTCAAAGATCCATGATTTAGTATTCTATGGTGATGCTCCAAACTGAATTCAGTTATAAGGAAGAGTCCCTAAGGAGAGCAGTGAGAAGTTATCAACTCTTCTTTTGATATATGCCCCCCTTTTTTGTACACAATATCCTTTTCATGTTTGGTGGGTGTCCTTTTGAGAAAAAATCATCTAATTTGCTCTTCTATGATATCAAGAAGCAATCTTCAAGTTCAAGTTTATCTAACCTTTGGATATTTGAGTGTCTAATTGGTTTTTCCAGATGGATTAATCTGTTTGCAGAATCAGTTTTATTTGCTATACTAACAACCATCATCTGAATAAATTTTCTTTTTTCACTATTCAGAAGACTGGCACTAACTTGATGCCAACTTGATTTTTTTTAACTGAGAGGAAGCCTTGAAGTCAGCAGAACCTGGGTCCAGGTCCTATCTCTGACACATACTGCCTGCCTGGCAGACTCTGGGCATGCCACTAGATTTCTCAATGCCTCAGGCAACTTTCTAAGACTAAAAGATACTGACTTGTCTCTGTCATTGGAGTTTCTTCACCTGTAAGTTCCCTATGCCAGTGAAATTTCAGATTATATCTTCATACTTGGAAAAAATAGGGTATTGATAGATGAATGGTCCAGCTTTGTGAAAGGGGGCCATTGAATCTACAACAGGGACAAACAGATGCAATGAACACCTAGTACATCAGACATATGGTTGGTAGGTTGACTTGGCTTAGCTCTGCCTTGCCTAGGCTAGAGAACAAAGTAACTATTCTCAATTCTTAGGAGAAAGACTTAGCACTTTATTTATATGGTACATAGTAGAAAGAGAAATGCACTTTGAGTTATCAAACCTTATTGCATCTCAGCTTCTCTACTTAAAGATTTCACTACTAATAAAGAGAAGAGAATTCAGTAAGGTAAAATCCCATTAATTCTGAATAAATTAATTAGAAATCTTAGTTAAATAGGAGCTAGACTGAAACTAATTTATCTTCTATATTTGAAAAATGATTTAGTAAACAAGAGTGACAAAAAAAAGAGTGGAAGAGATCATGGAGGGAGTCTTTTTCTTTGTCTTCCTTCCTTCCTTCCTTCCTTCCTTCCTTCCTTCCTTCCTTCCTTCCTTTCTTCCTTCCTTCCTTCCTTCCTTCCTTCCTTCCTTCCTTCCTTCCTTCCTTCCTTCCTTCCTTCCTCTCTCTGTCTCTCTGACTCTCTCTAATAAGGAGGCCCATTTCTTAACAATATGGCATGAGCATATCCAAATGATCATAGCATCAAAGATTGTAGGCTTAGAGTTGGAAGGAACCTTGGAAATCATCATAAAGATGATCTATAAAAGATAAAGAAAATGAAGCCCAGAAAAGTGCAATTTGGCCAATTTTATATAAATCATCAAGGGTAGAGTTTGGACTCAACCCCAGGTTTTGTGTCTCCTGACACAGGAATGTTTTTTTTAACTCTACTACACTGCCTTTCTCTCACCTGTCTTTATATCTGAGTAAACCTGTTTGTGGTGATGTGTACATGGTGGGCTTTGGAGGGATGGGAGAGAAGTCTTCCCTTTACAGAATATGGAATCCCAATCTTTGACCTTCTTTCCTTTGAGAAAACTATAATGATTAAAATTATATGGTAGGTCAGTGGAGTGAGAGTCAGGCCTAGAGACAGGAGGTCCTAGGTTCAAACCCGGCCTCAGCCACTTCCCAGCTGTGTGACCCTGGGCAAGTCACTTGACCCCCATTGCCCACCCTTACCAATCTTCCACCTATGAGACAATACATCAAAGTACAAGGGTTAAAAAAAATTATATGGTAGGCTAGCTCCTCGCTGGCAGTAGATGATATTATGCAATTTTTTGGTATTTGTATATGCAACTTAATAAACCATTTATTCTTGTTTAACCTAATATTTAGCAATGAAAAATAATAATAATAGCTAATATTTATGTAGTGCCTATTATACTAAGCTCTTTACAAATATTATCTCATTTGTTCTTCATAAGGACTCTGGGAAGTAGATATAGTCATTATCCCTATATTATAGGCAAACTGAGACAAAGAGAGGTTAAGTAACTTACCAAAGGTCATGCAGGTACTGAGTGTCAGAAGACAAATGTGAATTTAGAGCAGTGATTCCCAAACTTTTTTGGCCTACTGCCCCCTTTCCAGAAAAAGTATTACTAAGTCCTTTGGGAATTAATTTTTAAAAAATTTTAATAGCAATTAATAGGAAAGATAAATGCATCTGTGGCCATCACTTTTCCCCAGATTGCTGCAGCACCCACCAGGGGTCGGTAGCACCCACTTTGGGAATCACTGATTTAGATCTTCCTGATGTCAGACCTAGCACTATATCTACTTTGCCACCTTGACTACAGACACATACAAACAACAAAAATGCATATTAGTTCTACTCTCAAAGAGATTCCACTGAGCATGAGTATGGTATTTTGTGGCAGAGCATAAAGAACATAAAGAATCCTAGAGTCAGAAGATATAAATTCAAATCCTACTTCTGATTCTTACTATGTGACTCATGGCTAATAACTTAACCTTCCTAAGGGATGGCCTTTGAGATCCTATCTAGCTCTAAATCTATGATTGCCAAAATAAGATGCATATTCATTAGCGTTACAAATAAGATTCCTTATTTTAAAAAATCATTAAAATAAAATTTATTTAGGGCTGGCGCAATTGATGAAAAGAATACATTGAATAGCTTTTTTCTATTGGCATAATTCTACTTATCTATTTCTCTACCAAGAATAAGATTATTTGTAAGGCAACATAAAAACACTGTTACCCTATCCAAGAAGAAATAATTACTATTATTACTTTTATTAGTTTTTATTAGGCTAAATAATGTAGTGTATACAAATGTAGACTGAGCATAGTCAAACACTGTTTTGCTCAATGCTTGAGGAACAGTCCCAAGGAAGTTGCCAATGTA
Organism: Gracilinanus agilis; assembly: GCF_016433145.1. Lineage (NCBI taxonomy): Eukaryota > Metazoa > Chordata > Mammalia > Didelphimorphia > Didelphidae > Gracilinanus > Gracilinanus agilis. The sequence continues at coordinate 170,623,491 of NC_058135.1, read as the reverse complement.
TGTATCAAATTCAGAACAATTAAAACCCATTAGGTAGCTATTGGCATGAGTGTTTAGTAACCCATAAGTATCTCCTCATGAAAGTGGAAAACACCTTTTTCCTCTCTAATTACCCTAATCCTTGCTAGAATTGACTGTGCATTCATCTTTCATATTAATTATACCTTGGCTGTACTCCACTTGGGGAATCTAGGTGGCACAGGGGATAAAAATCTGGACTTAGAATCAGGAATATTCATCTTCATGAGTTCAAATCTGACCTGAGACATTTACTAGCTCTATGACTCTAAGACAAGCTACTTAGCCCTATTGGCCTTAGTTTCCTCATTTGTAAAATGAAATAGAGAAGCAAATGGCAAACCACTCCAATATCTTTGCCAAGAAAACCCAAAATGGGGTCATGAAGATTCAGACACAACTGAAATTATCAACAAAATATGTCTTCCCCTCTGGGGGTTCTTAATCAGGGATCTGAGAATTTGGTTTAAAATATTTAATAAAAGTCTCTTAAATATTTGATTTTTTTTTTTGTGATTCTGTGTATCTTGCTGTTGCACTTAAAACATTATTCTCAGAACTGCATTTAAAAACCTGATTCTGAGAAATCCATAGGCTTCACCAGCCTGCCAAAGTGATTCATAACACAAAAAGGTTAAGAACTGCTAGGGAATCATACAAATTGAATCATACTATCTTGGAGTAGCTTAGTGTCAAAGTAGTCACCTTGGGAAGCTACCTACTTATTTCAATAATGCTTCCTGTAACATATTTGGAATTCCATTTTTTTCTGGGATTACTTTATTTCCATTCATTTTCCTCTTGACAGTTAGACAGAAAAAAGCTCAAATGCAGTCATCTAATAACCTTTCAAATCCTTTATTATTATTTTATTTTCCTTAAAAGCCTAGCTATTTACTGAATGTGCTATCAGTTCGAGCCTGGGAATTCTCCCTGTTTGTACTCAAACTAATTTCTGAAAGGAAGAGGAATAATTTATACCTTGTATTGCACAATACTTATGGAAATGTATCCATGAAAGCTTTGGAGACAAATGTGTTTAGAGCCCTCTGGCATTCTTTCAGGGTTTGAATGGCTCATTCTGCTCAGATTTATGGCAGTCTTTCTTTTACTTGTCTCTGTTGTTCCTCTCTTGGTAATATGGAAACTCCTGAGCTCAATATTAGATATAAAAACATGGTCTCCTTTTCTTCTCCTTTATATAGCAAATTAGGGAGTCCCTGTATTCTTAGGATCAGCTGTTGGAACCTTATTTAAGTTTGTCTTTTTTGACTCAGTTTTGGGGACAAGAGAATTATGTTTCTTCCACCGGAAATGAAAAGCCTTGGTGGAGTCTAGGATTCCCAATTTGGGAGATTGAATGTTTCCTCCAAAAGTGTCAAGAGGAAATCAGAATGTCTATTGGTACCCATTCACTTGGTCAGCCATGGCTTCTCTCCCAATAAAAGTAGAGAAATTAGAAATGTTGTCTGCCTCTTCCCTTACACCATATATCCCTTCAGAAAGAGGAGCATGGAATATTAACATTGGAAGGGACATGCTCACATTGTCACATGCTCAAAAACCTCTAAAAATATCCTTCTAGCCATAATTTGAAGTTTTCCCGGGACAGAAATAAATACCTCATGAAACAGTTCCTTCTAGTTTGTAGAAAGTTCTAATTTTTGCATTATTAGTTCTATTATTGAAATGATACCTGTTTTAGTATAGGATCACAGGATTATGTGTGGAAGGCCAAATGGAGAAATAGGGTCATGATAGGGCCTTTTATCTGGATTCCCTACATGACCAATCCAGGCTGAGACAGTCTTTGTGCTTGGTCCTGGTAACCTGAGCCCCGAAAAGACCTGGTACCAGCAGGTTGGTTAATCCAAAAACAACTTGACCCCTCCAGGAGGCTATTGGAAGTCATTTAGAGAAATAGAGTTTGTAATAGATATTTTATCTGGATCCCATTACAAAATCATCGGCAAGTAAAACTGTGTGTATGATTTTTTTCTCCACTGCATGTCATGACCATCTAAGGTAAAAATCTGAGACTCCTCTTTTGAGTCCTTTTCAGATCTACACCTTGTCTTAATAACATTATAAGTCCCATTGGAAAGCTTTAAACAAACCAGCAGTTACTGGGTTAACAATTTCTCTACAAGAAAATTAAGATCCCTAAACTCTAAGAATATTCCTAAGTCAGCCAAGGTCAGAGCTAGACAAAACTTTATCCAATCAGGTTCAGTCCTCCTGATAAAAAATACATGATTCAATTCATTTATGATATCTATAGAATATAGTTACAATTCTTGGAATTTGCTTGCTAATATTCAGGTGGCTAGAATTTGGCCTTGGACCCTGTTCTATCTTTACTTTGAAGCCTCAAAGGATTTTCTTTTGTATAATTTGTAACCTCTACCAACTGTAAAGTTTTCCTTTGTGTTCTTTGTGTGAAAATAGTATATAATAAACTCCATGCTCCTGGAGACAGAGCTGGAAGCCTGAGCTAAAAGACAACTCCTGTGTCCCCTTATTTCCTTATCAACTAAACTGTCCTTATCAAATTTTCAGAGATGATAAAAAGATCTCAAGAGAATTATGGATTTAAAGCTAGAAGGGATTCTGGAAGCCAGTGAGTCCAAATCCCTCATTTTATACATAAAGAAACTGAGGCATAGTAAGGTTAAATAACTTAGCAGAGATCACACAGATAATAAGTAGTTCAAGTCCAAGTCTACCTACTATAGACTCAGCACTCCTCCGGTATGACATATGTCTACCTACTAATGCTAAAACTTTCATTTGAAACTAAGGAGATTTCCTCTATCAAATTTAGCAATCTGATGAAATTGAAATGCTTTTTAGAGCTGAAAAAAAGAGCATTTGATTCAGTCAGACTTAATTCTATGAGTGATCTCATCAGCTCCCATGGATTTGATTACCATCTCTATGCTGATGATGCCCTGCCTTATCACTCTCTTTGTTGTTGTTCAGTTGTTTTTCTTCAAGACCCCATTTGGGATTTTCTTGGCAAAAATACAGGAGTGGTCTGCCATTTTTTCTCCAGCCTATTTTACAGATGAGGAAACCAAGACAAAAAGGGTTAAATGGCGTGTCATACAGCTAATAAGTGTTGGAGGCTGCATTTGTAGTCAGGTCTTCCTGACTCCACGGCCCTTCTATCCCTTATACTACCTAGTAACCTCTAATTTTTCTGACAGTCATATCTCCCACTGCCTTTCAGATATCTCAAATTGGATCTTAAAACTAAACATATTTGAAACAGAATTCATTCTCTCTTTCTCCCTAAACCCTTTTAACCTTCTATTTTCCTTATTACTCTAGAGGGCAATACCATTTTCACAGTCCCTCAGGCTTACAACCTAGGAGTCATCCTGGATTCCTCATCATCCTTTATCCTCCATATCCAAGCTTTTGCAAAGGCCTATCACTTCACAAGGCTCTATCTTTTGCTTCTCTTTGTTTCCCCAATGCTTATTCCAGTGCATGTCACATAGAAAGAACTTAATAAATGTTTACTGATTGATTGATTAAGAGCCTATTATAGCTATTTCTTTTTTCAAAAAATAACTTTATTTCCCCAAATTATATATAAAAACATTTAGCATTAATTTTCTTTAAAATTTTGAGTTCCAAATTCTGTCCCTCCTTCCAACTCTCCCTTCTTCATAGCCTCTCATCTCTTCCACCCCTCTCCCTGAGACAGTAAGGAATCTGATATGAATTTTGCCTGTGCAATCATATAAAACTTTTTTTTTACATATTAGTTATTTTGTGGAAGATATATCAAACAGAAAAAACGAGAAGAAAGAAAGTGAAATATCTGTATTCAGATTTTATCAGTTCTTTCTCAGAGGCCATTTTCTATCATAAGTTTCTGGGATTGTCTTGAATTACTGCATTGATGAGGATAAATGAGTCATTCATACTTGTTCATCAAAAAATATTGCTGTAGTGTACAACGTTTTTCTAGTTCTATTCACTTCCTTTTGCATTAGTTCATATAAGTCCAGACTTTTCTGAAATCATCCTACTTGTCTTTTTATTTTTGATAGCGCAATTGTATTCAATCACAATCATATACCACAACTTGTTCAGTCATTCCCCTATTGATAGACAACCCTCAATTTCCAATTCTTTACCACCCCAAAAAGATCTTCAATGAATATTTTTGTTCAATTAGGCCCTTTCCTTTTTTTTTTTTAACCTATTTAGGATACAGACCTGGTAGTGGTATTTCTGGATCAAAGGGTAAGTTTTAGAAGCCTTTGGGTATGGTTCCAATTTACTTTCCAGAAAGGTTGGATCAGATTATAACTCCCCCAATAGTGCATACATTTTCAAAATTTCCCATACCCCCTCCAACATTTATCATATTCTTTTTCCATCATATCAGACAATTTGATAGGTATGAGGAGGTACCTTAGAGTTGTTTTAATTAGCATTTCTCTAATCAAGAGTGACCTATACATTTGAATTAATTCCCTATATATCTGAGAATTGAGATTTTTACATGATATAATTTGCTGTGTATTTTTCCCCAGCTGTTTGTTTTCTTTCTAACGTTGGTTGCATTGGTTTTGTTTGTACAAAACGTTTAAAATTTAATAGAATCAAAACTATCCATTTTGTATCCTATAATGCACTTTATCCCTCATTTGGTCTTAAATTCTTCCCTTATTCACAAATCTAACAGGTAAACTATTCCATTTTTGTTTAAATTATGTACCCAATGATCACCTTATCTTGCTACATCATGTGTAATGTTGGTCTATCCCCAGACTCTGCCGTATCATTTTCTAATTTTCCCAATAGTTTTTGAGAAATGGTGAGTTCTTGTCCCCAGATATTCAATTTATAAAAGATTAAATTATCATGGTCATTTATCACTAGTTATTGTTCATCTAATTTATTCTACTGATTTACCACTCTACCAGTGCCAGATTGTTTTGATGATTACTGCTTTGTAATTATGCAGTTTGAGATCTATTACTTCAAAGCCACTTTTCTTCATATTTTTTCATTGTTTTCCTTTACATTCTTGACCCTTCTTCCTTCCAGATGAATTTTGTTATTATATTTTCCAGCTTTATGAAATAATTTTTAGGCACTTCGATTGGTATTTCACTGAATTAGTAGATTAGATTAGATAAAATTGTTGTTTTGATTGTGTTTGTATTTGTCAAGCCTATCCAAGAGCTATTAATATTTTCCCAATCATTTAGATCTGACTTAATTTGTGTCAAAAGTGTTTTGTACTTCAGTCCACATAGTTCTTGGTTTTGTCTTGGCAGATAGACTCCCAAATATTTTATTATCTACCATTAATTTATGTAAAATTATACTTAATTGTTTTTAACAATTTCTGGTTTGTGGCATGGTGTGAGTAGATAAAAATATAGAACTTGGAGTTAGGAAAACATGAGTTCATAATGTACATAATTTTTTTTTATTCTCTAATAGTTTCTGGTTCTTGATCTGTAAAATAAATAATTATTCCTCTCTCTCAAGGTCATTTTTGAGAATCAAATGTCATGATTACTTAAACTGTATAAATGCCAGATAGTATCATAGCTAGTTACAGTCTTGGTTAGCATAGGGGAAAAATATCTTTATTGTCTGTAGTGTGGCTTACTACCGTACTTTACAAAAACTGGACAAATAAATTTACTGGGAATTTTAGGAAACCTTCTTTTTGGTACATTTCCTCAAAATTAATTGGGTAAAATAAAGGATGTCAGTGTTATATTTTGAAAATTGTCAGTTTAAAAAAACTCTAATAACCAAGAACATATCTGTGATTTTTATTTTATTGAAAGATACAGTATCTATTTAACATCTCAATATACTGGAGTAGCTTGGCAAATCATGTTAGTCATCTCTGATGTATAACGAAGCAAATGCTAAGTGCTCAGACATGCTATCAAGCTCAAGTTAAAGGCCTTGTAGATCAAAGCAGCAACATAACTCTCCTCTCCATGACAGGAATAGAAAATAGAGAAAATAGAGGTGCTGGCTTTTATTAGCCTTTGTGTTACATTAGCTGAGGAGAGTAACATTTTAAAATTGGAAAAAGGAAACTTTGGTCATGTGGGGACCATTTTTGTTTAATTAAGTTTTTCAAATTCCTATTCAACCTTCAAATGCTGTGAAACTCTTCTAGGTAGGGTTATTGCCATTATTAATACCACAGCTGGTGATGTTTCCTCTGGCACCATCCAGAAAACTCTCTAGGCCCCAAATAAGTTGATAGAATTACTTTAACCTTTCCTATGGGCAAATACTTGCACTGGATTGAGAACAAGAATTGTTTTCTCTATACTTTCTAACAAGGAATGATTTTTTAATTCACTGCTTCTCTTTTTAAATGTCAGGTTGTAGATATTCCCTATTGTACCACTGCATGCTGGTCATGGATTGAAGAGGGTCTCAGAACAGGGAACAAAGAGCTTCTGAGAAATTGATATTATCCAACTTAATAACCATTATTCCTGAATTTTCCATAGAACTAACCACTTTATAAAAATTTTTTCAGATAACATGTTGATACAATTTTAATAATTATTTGCTGATACTTTGTGATTCATGTTGTTATGGATAAAAGAGGGGGTACACTAAAGCTAGGGGGTGCTCTCCTTCCCTTGCTGAGTGACGCAGGGGTAAAAGGTGATTGAGATAATAGGAGAGGAATGAAAGGATGACTGGGTTTAGAGAGGAATGGACAAGGCGGTATTGGTATTTAGATGGTAAGGGTACAGGTGAGGTATTCAGGAGAAGCAGCTGACACAGACTAGACACTCAGGCTAGAGACAGAGGACACTGGGGGGAAATAGGCTGAACCCTTCCAGGCAGGAAAGGTACTTTTACAGACACAAGGAATAGGGCCAGTCAGAAGTGGTTTGAATCTGACTTGAGGGCTTTCTTGTCAGTTTCTCAAGTCCTCAAAGGAGGAACCACAAGGGTCCTCCCTGCCAATGAAACTGAAGGGATTCCAGAGGAAGTGTTGGGCAACTACTTCCTCCCAAGATGGATGCCTCCAGTTTCCCTCAGGAAATAAAAGAGATTATTCCTCCCCTTCACCTTTACCTAGTTTCTTCAACACAAAGATTCTCCAGAAGGTCTAATTAGGTAACCAAGAATTTATTAATGTTTCAGGGTGGTCTGGAAGGAGAGAGGGGATTGGGGTTTCTGACAGCTTCTAGGGAGAAACTCAAGAAACTCAAGAAATTCTCTCAGTCTAGAAATGGGTTAGACTGAGAGAGAACCTGCTCTCTCAGCCTGGGAAGATTTGGTTGCTTTTAAGGTAGAGGGTATACTAAAGGGATAGATAGTTTGAATTTGAGGATGTCCTTTTTGCCTATTGGGGAAAACTAAACCCACAAAGTCTTTTCACTAAAAATCCAAAAGCCACCCTGCCCCCCAGAGCCCCAGGAAAACAGGCAGGGAAAAGGGAAATAATATGGAGAAGGTCAGGGAGAGGTCCAGAGAAATTAGCTAGGTACAAATTATCCAAAGACAAGGCGCAGGCCAAAGCAAACTGAAAGCCAAATAGAGCTCTGGTTGATCCTTCCACTCTGCTCAAGCATCAAGGACCAACTGAACTCTCTCAGAATTCTAAGGCTTCCAACTGCCAGAAATTTTCAGTTGGCCCCCTGCAAGAGCAAAACCCTCTCTTGCAACTTTTGCATTACAATGTTCTCTCTCTTGCTTCCACTGGTATAGCCCATCTCCAAGTCTGTAGGTATTGTGATATAGGCTGTACATGTGTTATGATACAATAACATTTCCATTTTCATCATATTGTGAAAGAAGATACATGTTGCTTACATTAGGGAAAATTCACTGAGGAAATAAATTGAAGAATGGTATGCTTTGATCTACATTTAGACTTTCTCAGTTCTTTTTATGGTAGTGGATAGCCTTTTTCATCATGAGTCCCTAGGATTTTTCCTGGATGTTGATAATAGTTAAGCCATTCACAATTGATCATCATCCTTTATTGCTGTAACAATTGTTACATTGTTACATTGTTCTCCTGGTTCTGCTCACTTTACTTTATATAAATCTTTCCAGGTTTTTTTGATGATCTCATTTGTTGTTTCTTATGACATTATAATATTACATTACTGTAACTTACAACTTTTCTTTCTTCTACTCTTTCTCTTCCTGTTCTCCCTATTCTTCATCCTCCTCATCTTCCTTTTTTTTTCTCCTTTTCTTTCTCCTCCTCTCCAGCAGTGTGCCATAATGAAAAGAACATTGTACATGGAGCTAGAAAACAATGATAACTTTAGTTTCAATCTCTTGCTGCCTTTATGATTTTTGGATTGAATTTTGTTATCTGTAAAATGAGGGGATTGTACAAGATGCTCTTTATTTTTTTAAACATTTATTAATATACATTCTTTAGAAAAGTTAACACGGTTACATAATTCATGCTCTTTCTTTCCTCTTCACCCGATGAGCTCCACCCCCCCCCACATGGCTGATGCGTATTTCCACTGGTTTTAACATGTGTCATTGATCAAGACCTATTTCCAAATTGGTGATAGTTGCATTGGTGGGGTAGTTTCGAGTCTACATCCCCAATCATGTCCGCCTCAACCCACATGTTCAAGCAGTTGTTTTACTTCTGTTTCCACTCCTATAGTTCTTTCTCTGAATGTGGGTAGGGTTCTTTTCCATAAGTCCCTCAGAATTGTCCTGGGTCATTGCATTGCTGCTAGTACAGAAGTCCATTACATTCGATTTTACCACAGTGTATCAGTCTCTGTGTACAGTGTTCTTCTGGCTCTGCTCCTTTCCCTCTGCATCAATTCCTAGAGGTCTTTCCAGTTCGCATGGAATTCCTCCAGTTTATTATTCCTTTGAGCACAATAGTATTCCATCACCAGCATATACCACAATTTGTTCAGCCATTCCCCAATTGAAGGACATACCCTCCTTTTCAGTTTTTTGCCACCACCAAAAGCACTGCTATAAATGTTTTCGTACAAGTCTGTTTATCTATGATCTCTTTGGGGTACAAACCCAACAATGGTATATCTGGATCAAAGGGCAGGCATTCTTTTATAGCCCTTTGAGCATAGTTCCAAATTGCCAGCCAGAATGGTTGGATCAGTTCACAACTCCACCAGCAATGCATTAATGTCCCAGTTTTGCCACATCCCCTCCAGCATTCATTATTCTCCCCTTCTTTCATTTTAGCCAATCTGCTAGGTGTGAGGTGATACCTCAGAGTTGTTTTGATTTGCATTTCTCTAATTATTAGAGATTTAGAATACTTTCTCATGTGCTTATTGATACTTTTGATTTCTTTATCTGAAAATTGCCTATTCATGTCCCTTGCCCATTTATCAATTGGGGAATGGCTTGATTTTTTATACAATTGGTTTAACTCCTTGTATATTTGAGTATTTAGACCCCTGACAGAATTTTTTGTTATAAAGATTTTTTCCCAATTTGTTGTTTCCCTTCTGATTTTGACTACATTTTTTTGTTTGTACAAAAGCTTTTTAGTTTGATATAATCAAAATAATTTAATTTACATTTTGTAATTTTCTCTAACTCTTGCTTGGTTTTAAAAACCTTTCCTTTCCCAGAGATCTGACAGGTAAACTATTCTATGTTCACTTAACTTATTTATAGTTTCCCTCTTTATATTCATACAAGATGCTCTTTAAAGTCTTCAACAAGGCCCTGTGACTATGAGAACTGTATAGTAGAAAGAATGCTAGATATAGAGTCAGGAAATTTGGTCTCTTCTTCCAACTCTGACACTTCCTCCTCTTGAAAATATCAATGACAATACTTTCCCTTCCTAATTGACAGAAATGATGTGAGGAAAACTCTTTGTAAAGCTTATAACACTATAGAAATGCTTGAAATGATTGTTTCTACTCCATTTAAATTCTCTGAAGTTTTGTTTATTCATTTATAAATTGGAGTCCATATTACTCCCACTAGTGTAAAGGGGATGATATGGGCTCATTGTGTACTTCTGAAATTCACAATTTACCATTCTGTGTGGAGGGCAAGACAAAAGAAAAGAAGAATTATATTTGTTGGTTTCATAGTGGTTTACTCTTCCAACAAGAGTCCATCCTCTTGAACTGTAATCAACTAATTATCAGAAATCAGTCCCATTCACTGGAGACTAACTAGAGAAATTTCCAGTGTTGTCCTTAACAAGTAAGAGGTCAGGGCTCATGTGTTGCTTTGAAGTAGGTACCTTCTTTCAATAAAGGTCAGAATATGGTATTTATACAGTAAGAAGTGAAAAATTCATTAAGTTGATAAGGATTTTCTTGGATCAAGGACTTGCCTGCATACACTACTTCACTTAGAGGGTTTTGTGAGGCAATTATGCTGCAAATCTTAAAGTAGTATAAAATTGTAAATCATCATCACCACCACCACCATCATCACTTAATTGGTATATGGTATTGTTGCTTGCATAGCTGGGAAAAATACACAGTCACTGTCCATTAGGAGCTTTAAATAACAAGAAAAAAGATGAGTTCAGCTATAGAATTTCATATGAGACAAGTTCAAGGAGTCAGCCTAGGGGGGAAACTGTCCAGAGGATGACTGTGATTGACACATGAAGGCCAAATTGAACAGCTAGGCCTTGAGAGTAAAGTGCAAGAAGGATGACTTTCTTAGGCAGAAAGGAGCAGCAAAGATGAATTAAGGCTACTCCAAGGCTATAAAAAGCTTAGGGGGAAACTAGAAAGTTGAGAATTCCAAATTAGTTAGCACTTTACCATGGTGCATTTGGGACCCAACAATCAATGAGACCTGATATACTTCAGTAAGATTTGGTTTCATTCACAAGTTTTATAATTCTGATTAATTTTTAACCAAATCATGAAGAAATGTGCCACAATTTCATGTCCAAGTATGACATTAATGACTAAAAAGCTATACCAATTTATTTTTGTTCTGAGGCAGTAAGTTTAGAATGGAAACTAGGGAACTATGCAGAATATAATAATCAGTTTAATATTTTTTCCCAACAAATTGGTACTTAAACATGAAACTAGTATGTATAATCATAGGGGTAGGATGTAGACATAATCTAATTTGTCTATCATTGCTCAGAATCTGTTTGGGAGTCTTCTTTTGGAATGGAGTATGTAGAACCTTTTAAATACACTGTTATAGCGATTTTTTTGAAGACAGATTTGATTTTCGAAATGCACCAAAAGTTCTTTAAAAGCAAGTCTGAGAGACCAAACTGGGTAATATAATTGTTGATTAAATAATTTTGAAAGACCAAATTAAATAAAATTAAAAGTATGGTTACAGGGATAGTGAGACTATTTTTCTTCTGTGTTTCATTGAACCATTCTAAAGTCAATCCAATAAAAGTAATTTAATAAACATTTTGATCCATGGCAGCATTGGGAAAGACAGAGAGAGAGAGAGAGAGAGAGAGAGAGAGAGAGAGAGAGAGAGAGCACCCTTATCTACTAGAATCCACCATCCCCCAGCATTATGACTCCAATTTCTATCTTCTTCTATTGCCCTCTTCTGATTTCTTTCGAGACTTTTGACATTAAGGAATCAGGGACACTAGGCTTTACATTAGTCATGCATCAGTACTTAGGGAAATGTCACACCCTTGTTCTTGTACCATTTCATTTGACAGGGAAGACTATCTTCTGTTCTCCATGGTTTTCAGATGAAGGCAACAAACATTTATTGAATGCTAACTTTGCACTAGGCATTGTCCTTTGATTAAGGATTTATCTAACATCACAAAGATAAGCACTGAGATCTCAGTCTTTCCCTTACCATTGAGTTGAAAGCTGAACACTCTTCTCCCAGGAGGGCTTGTGTCCTAAAATATATGTCAAAACTCTCTCCAACTGAAATTTTCTTCAGGAAGCAGTTCTGAAAGGATGAAAAGAAAGATTGTGCCTTTTGTTTGTGCTTAAGCTAGCACCTCAAAACTCTTCTCACTTTCATCTGACTCTACTTTAAAAGACTATAGTCTTAAGTCTTAAGTAGAAACAAATTAAAAATGTAGAGAAAAGAAGTGGAGAATTCTTACTCCCATCCTCCACTTGAGTTTCTCAAGTTAGATGTGTTCATTAGTCCTTGTGGTCTTTGTGGAGAGTTATATGATTGAAACATTGAAAAAATATCAAACAATTCCTACTTCTCACAAGTCAAACCTTCATTTTCACAGTAACATAAAAATCAGAAATCCATTGAAGGGAAAGATATCTTTCTTTAACCTGATGTTAAACCTGATGTTATGTTCCATTGTGTAGGAGCCATCTTTTGAATAATCACTGGAAGCCAGAAAACTTACTTTCCTCTCATTGTTGCTGTAGATGGAAAATAAGTCAAATTGTCCATGAGCTTCTCTGAGTTTTACTAGGCTGTTTCAAGGACAAGAAACATGCAGTTTAGCACTAGGCTCATATTTGCTTTTCTTTCAGCATAATCTTCAAAGATTGTCATCTCTGCTCCATGAGATGTTCAAACAAAATTTTGCCTTCATGCCTATTAAATTTATTTTCTTTCTTTTCCTCCCTTCCTCCTTCCCTCCCTTTTTTCCTTCCTTCCTTCTTTTTTCCTTCCTTCCTTCAATACATTATAAATAGATGACACTTATATGCCACTTTAAGGTTGACAAAGTATTTCAAAGACATTATTTCATATTATTCTTGCAATGCCTGTAAAGCATAATTACTATAAGTATAATTATTCTTAGCTTACAAATAAGGAACTTAGGACTAAGAGAATTTGTTAACTTTTCCAAAGTCAATTGGCTAGTAAATGTCAAAAACAGAATTTAAATCTCAGACTTTTTAGGGCTTCACATCCTGCACTTTTCCCACAACCCTATACTCCCTCTTTAGCACTAATTTTGGTATTCTGGATTGTAGTTCCTTTTACTTTGTTGACTTGAACTTATTGACTACAACTATATACTCTTCTGCTTCAAGTTCCTGTTAACCATTTTTTGTTTCTAACCTCAAGAATAAAAAAGGGTTGAATATTTTTATTTGTTTTCTATCATCTGTCATTACATAATCTGCTCTAATCCTTATTTCTGGGACATCTTTGAGCTTCTTTTTTTTTACAATATAGCTAAAACTCTTTGTCCTTTGTATTCTTCCCATGCATCAACTTGCTATAGGCCTTTGAAATTTTTTTTTATTTAATATTTAGCTTTAGTCATCTTCCATTACTTCTATCTTACATTCATCTATTTTTAATATATTTAAGTTTTTTCTTTTAAAATTTGGTCAGTGAGTTTCCTATTTATCTAGAATTCCAAAAAATGAACACCATATGTTATGGGTGTTAACAGTGATACTGAAAAGGGCCTGATAGAAAGATGCCCCAAGGTCCTCTGCTGGTCTAAGGACCCAAGCTGAGTGAGGTGGAAAGTTTGGGTGGTCACCGAGTTGTGGTAGTGAACACTGGTCCCACAAATTATATGAAGTTCAGCTGAATATACACATACACGACCTGTAACAGTGCCCAGGACTAAGTGATCAAGTGAGAAGCTGTGAATTGGATCACACAGCTTCTCTGAACCCTTATCCTGGGTTTAACTTGATGGGTAATGCCTATGACTGCTATTTGAGCTTGTTTGAGTAATCCCTTCCCCTTAGATCCAAAGAATATGGTAGTAAACTTTAGAATAATAACAGCATTCAGGTAGGTAAGCTTTTAGGATTTAATTATAACAAACTCAGGGGAAGGATCAGGGATTGAAGGAAGGAGGTGTTGGGAAATTACACTAGACTAAGGATGATCAGGTTTGGCAGTTACAAATTTATCAGGTTAAGATTATCTGCTGGAGAGGTTGCCCTCTCTGTGGCACTCAGGCCAGGCCAGGCACCTTTGGCCCTGACCCGGTGCATTGAGAACTGATGATATTCTTCCTTGATGATAAATAATGTACAGCACAGCTCTATCCAGAAGTCGATGATGTGATAATTTGTGGAGCAGGATACAGGCAACATAAGCAGGTTGGTTGGCCTACCCAGCCAGCCACCTGGGTCCCCTTCTCATGAGTGAGAGAAAATCTTGATCCAGCTTCTGCCTTTTATAGTCCTGGCAGTAACTGTTTTTTTGCCCCCAGCTCATGGCATCTGGGTAAGTTCCAAATTCTAAACTGTTGGTTGTCACTCATCCTGTTCTCCATTTTGCTTCCCAGAGATTGATGTTACACATATTAGTTCTGTTTATGTCTTTAGCTGGTATCTCTTGATATCAAATTGATCATTTTTTGTTGATTTTCAGAAGGGTGAAGAAAGTCATTTTTGAGGATATCTGATTTCAGTATATGAAATCCACTATTGTAATTCACATCAATTCCTTAAATATTTTATTTATTATTGATTTACTCAAGGAATTAGTAAAATATCATTGAAGACTATTCTTTTTTTTTTTCAGTTGTTGACTTAAGAAATACAGGTTTATTAACTAAAAGACTGGAAAGAGGGCTTCCAGTGACCTTTGTTCACATTTTAACCCTGCTTCTTGTAAAAATAATAATGTGAGCCCACAAATAAGGAAACAATAAGATAAAGTTACAAAAAAACAATTTAACTTATGTTTTACAAAAAACTAAAGTCTAAAATAACTATGCGAAATTCATGTAAACTGCATTTACAAACCTATTTGAACAATTCAAATGGAACTCTTTACTATGCTATGACCTGATCTTGTCACTAATACAGAAAACCAAAATTAACTAAATTCAAACTAAAAATCAACTTAATATACTAATAAAATCAAAACTTTAAATTTAACTACATACACATCTATAGAAATATGTATATTTCTACACCTGTGTATATGTTATGTACTAACTATTTGTATGTTGCATGAGGAAAATAAACTTAAAAACCTTAAAGATTTTCTTTTGAAAGATATGTATGTTTTCTTTATGTTATTTCTTAGGAACATATAAAGTGTTCCTGTAAGATAAGATCTTATTAATTTAGTGTGTATAATTATTATTTTACCAAGGTATATTAATCTATATTAATTCATTTCTATGAATATTCATCACCTGGTTATGTTTTTGTAGAGTTTGTAAGAAATGTGTCTTATATGTGTATGTTATTTTTGTAGTGAATACTTACTAAATCTTTAAAGTCACCTCCTCTGCTACTGTCTTCTCTCTTCGTGTTACTATGTAGTGTTTGTTTACAACTATAGTGACAGTATGTAATGTTAGAATGATGCAAAAATCTTGCAGTTTGTGTCCATAATCAGTCTGTGTTCCTCTTCTTTGTAATGATTTTTTTTTGCAATGTCTTTGTTACATTTCAATCATCCTTTTAGCTGTCATCTTCCCTGTTTCTTTTATGTTATTTTCTCCTTTGTCTCGATCTTGCTCTTTGTCTCTAAGTTAGTCTTCTTCTTCTTGAATAATTTCTTCTTCTGATATCTTTTTGACTGCAGACATGTTGTTTGATGAAATCTCTTCTGCTGCTTTTGCTTTTTTCACATGCAAACAATGCATCCAGGATTCTTTCTGTAATACACAAATAGGTGAAGGTATTGTCCAAATAACTTTGAAAGATCCTACCCATAAAGGTTGTGTTGCACTAGTTCTATTAAAGTTTTTGATGTAAACTGAATCTCCAGGTTTTATTGTATGGAGTGTATAATCTAATGGACCCCTTTGTGTTAAAATTCCCATTTCTTATAATTCTCTAACCTTGTTTTTTAATTCTGTGATATATTCAGCAAGTGCAAGATCTCCTCCAACCATAGATCATATGCTGTCTTAAAACTTTTTGCCTGCAATGGTGAATGTCCAAATAACAATTCATATGGTGAGATATGCATGTCTCCTCTTGGTTTAGTGCACAGATAGAATAGTGCTAGAGGTAAAATCTCTGGCCACTTCAAATGAGTTTCCATGCATAATTTCCCAACCACACTTTTGATTTCTCTGTTTAGTCTCTCCACCTGCCCAGAACTTTGTGGGTGATATGAGACATGAAATTTTGGCATGATACCCAGATTCTCATAAACTTGTTTTGGAACCAAATCTGTAAAATGGCTCCCTTTGTCAGAATCTACTCTCAATGGTATACCAAATCTTGGAATGATCTCTTTCAACAAGATTTTGGCTACAAACCTTGATGTGTTTTTACTAGATGGAAAAGCTTCTGACCATCTAGTTAGTTGGTCCACTATTACTAGAAAATATTTAAAATTTCCTGATTTGGGCATGTTGATATAATCTATTTGTAAATGCTCAAATGGTGTATGAGCTAGTGGACAACCACCAAAAGCTTTTTGTTTAATATGCTTTGGTTATATTTTGCACACACAGAGCAAGCTGAGCAGATTTTATTTGCCACGGTACTAATTCCTGGAGCTATCCAAGTTCTTTTGACACTATCGATTAATGCTTGTGTCACAAAATGACCCTTTTTGTGTATTGCTTGGCAGATGAAAGAGTAAAATGCTTTCCACTGACTATCCAAATCCCATTTTTTTTTCTAGCTCCAAAATTTTGCTTCCACAATGACAAACCTCTTTGTCATTGTATGCTTTTTCTAGATCTGTGGTATCTATCACAGAGAGATTCATAGTGGAAGCTGGAGCATTTTGTGCAGCATATTGTGCAGCCATATCTGTCCTATGATTTTCTCTGTCAACTAAGTCTTATCCTAAAGAATTCCCTTTGCAGTGAATCACTGTTAATTCCTTTGGTAGTTGGAGAGATTATAGAAATTCAAATTATTTCTACATGAGTGATTCTTTTCCCAGTAGATATTAAAAATCCTCTCTGAATCCAGAGAGAACTGATGGCATGGAAAATTCCATATTTGGAATTGGTGTAAATATTTGCATGTTTGTCTTTTGCAAGCTCTCATGTGTATTTTAAAACAATTAATTCTGCTCCCTGAGCAGAACCTTAGGTTCGTTCCTAAGTAGTGAAGCAAACCATAGGGTCTCAAATTCACTTACTAAGCGCAGCACCTGTAAATCTTATTCCATTCTGTATATATGATGATCCATCCGTGAATAAGATCAGGTCAGGGTTGTTAAGAGGTATGTCTAACAGATTTTCTTGAGGTCTTTCTATTAATTGTACTACAGTTTCACAATTGTGCAATGGTTCCCCCTGTGTTGGTAAATTGGGTAATAATGTAGCTGGATTTAAGGTGTTGCATCTTTTTAGCATTATATGTTCATTCCCCAAAAGCACTATGTCAAATTTAGCCAGGCATTGATCTGAAAATGCCTATGTTCTGAACTTTTGCAGAAGTGCCTCAACTTTATGTGAACAATAAACTGTCAGTGGGCAGCCCAACACTAAATCTGCAGATCTGGTAACAAGTAATGCAGTTGCTGCCACCCCTCTTAAGCATGGAGCTATTCCTGCAGCTATGGGATCGAGTTGATGTTGGTTTGGTCTTAAGTACTGTGCCAAAACTCCTGAAACTACTTGCTTTCACTTGTGGACATAGAGTGAGAATGGTTTAGAATAATTAGAACAGCTCCAAGAACAGGAGCTGATAATATTGCTTCTTTTAATTTCATAATTGCTTGTACATGCTCTGGTTTTAGCTTCAGTGGATCTTTTTCAGTGTCTTTTGTTAAAGCAGTTAGTGGTTTGTAAGTTCACCATAATTAGGTATTCATTGTCTGCAAAATCCTATGGTTCCTAAGATAGCTCTGAGTTGTCTTTTGGTTTTTGGAGCACTCAGCTTTTGTATGTCTGCTACTCTCTTTTGGGAAATATTTCTGGACTCCTCAGACAGCACAAACCCTAAATATTCTATGTGAGGAAGACATCATTGTAATTTAGTTTTTGATATTTTGTGTCCCCTCTTGTAGAACTCACACAGAAGATATTTACTATCACGTAGGCATACTTTAAAAAAAATTTTTTTTAAACCCTTACCTTCTGTCTTGGAGTCAATACTGTGTATTGGCTCCAAGGCAGAACAGTGGTAAGGGTAGGCAATGGGGGTCAATTGACCTGCCCAGGGTCACACAGCTGGAAAGTGTCTGAGGCCAGCTTTGAACCTAGTACCTCCCATCTCTAGGCCTGGCTCTCAATCCACTGAGCTACCCAGCTGCCCCCTAACGTAGGCATACTTTTGCAGATGGTGACGCTAAAAGCAGATCATTTGCAAAGTGAATAAGTTTACTGTCCTTGAATTGAATATTTTTCAAATCTTTAAGATTTGTGAAAACAATGAAGCATTTTCATAGAATCCTTGTGGCAAACAGAACCATGAATATTGATTTCCCTGACATGTGAGTCTTTGTGTATAGACATTGAGAAAAATGCAGAACATAAATCAACCACAGTAAAATATTTTACATGACTTGGGATAGATGAAATGATGGTAGCAGGACTTGGTACAACTGGGTAAGATTTTACCACATTATCATTGATTGCTCTTAAATCTTGAACAAATCTATAGACTATTCGTCCTTCAGCATCTAGCATGATGTTTTTTTAGTGGTAAAATTGGGGTGTTATATTTAGAGATGCATGGTACTATTATGACTTGCTGCAATAATGAATTTATTATCAGAGTGATCCCATCAATGACCTCTTTGCTAAGTGGGTATTGTGGAATGCGTGGTGGTGGACCTCCTTTAGTTAGCACTTTAACAGGGGTTGCTGATTTTAATAAACCTACATCTGTCGAATCTGTAGCCCATAAGCCTTTTGGAATGTCATCTGGTATTTCATAGATGTTATTCCCTTCCCCCTCTGATTCTACTGTATCCAGGAATAATACAGGGAAAAGGTTAAGGATTCTTCTGAGAGTTTCAAAGAAATATCTCCAGATGGTATACATACCATAGTTGCTCTGAATTTACAAAGAAGATTCCCTACCCACTAAATTCATTGGGGAATTTGACATTAAAAGAAAGGAGTGTTCTATACTTAGAGGTCCAAGAGAAATCATTCTTGGTTCTAATTTCATTACTCTTTGTGACTTTCCCACCATACCCACAACTTCCATTGAACCCACTGCTTTGCATTCTTCAGGGAATTTTTGTAACACAGATATAGCAGCACCTGTGTCCAAAAGACAATCATAAACGTGTGTTCCTATTTTTAGAGTTACATGGGGTTCTGTGCTATTTTCTGGAGAATGGACAGGTATTATTGGAACCAACACTAGAATCAGGAAAACTCAACACTTCTTCCTGTTCCTCATTCTCTAATTCTTTACTGATTTCTCCTGTACTGATTTCCCATGTTTTTAAAAATATCTTTGTCATTTTCATTAGTTATTATTTCATTGCCTATAGTTCCTAGTCCATTTTCTCTATATACTATATCTTTAACTGCATAGGCCTTGGCACACCTTCATAATGAAGTTGCACCTTTTTGCATATCGTGCTTTTGGGGATTTTCACCAGCTACTTGGGAATATTTTGGACAATCACCTGCTTTGATATATTCTTGCATGGTATTCAGGTCTGGGGCTTGTTGTGAATTATGGTAGCATCCAGTATCAAAATTATTTGGGCAGTTTGGTTTCCCATATTGGAATGCATTTTTAAATCCATTATTAAATCTGTTGTTATACTCATAATTTCTTTATCCTTTTTGCCTGAATCAATTAAAGTGATTAAATCTATTGCCTCAGTTTCTCCTGAAATTTTGTCCAAAGAATTATCCCCTAAATCTGAAATCTCTCATGAGATGACCAGGTCTATCACAAAGGAAACATCTTGAGGTTTGTCTGTATTGTTTAGGGTTGTAGTTATTTCTGGATTGTCTATAAGTTCTTAGTGCAGCTACTGTTTTTTCCTACATTTCATTGGATCTTAGTTTTTATTTAAGCTCTCTTATTTCTTTGGTTAAGTTATCAATTATATTATTTTTCTCTTCTGATTGCCTATCTTTTTCATTTTCAAAAACATAATTAGCAATTCTCTGAATTTCAAGACCCATATCAAACCAATTTGGACAATTACTCTGAAAATAGTTTCACATCACAGGGCATGCATTTTTCAGAAACTGCCTGTGAATGTGATTTACAGTTTGTCTGTTAAAATATCCAACCGAATCCATTTTTCTGCACAGTCAATAATTCTGTCAAGGAAAGTGGAAGGAATCTCTCCCACTTCCTGCTTTAGGCTCTCAAATTTAGACCAGGTTCCTAGATGTCTGGAATTTTGTCTCATAGTTTTAATTATTGCCTCACTGGCTATAGTTAAATTTCTGTACCCTGCAACAGAGTTAACTTCCCAACCAGGGTCCTTAGTTGGCCAGTCAGCAATTAGAGGGTTATTATTAGTTTAAATTATAATCTGCTATTTTTCTCTTTTTGTCAATAATTCATCCAGAAGGATGTCAAAGTCCAAATAAGAAGGGCTGTAAAGCTTAATTAAGAAGGGGAAAGTAGGAGCATGAATCTTGTAACCATGTTAAAAATGAATATTAATAAATGTTTTTTAAAAAAAGCTTAATTAAGCTCTTGAACTCCCATTGGATCTTCTTCATATTTTGGAGTATTTTTCTTAAAACTGTCAATATCAGCTTGAAAACCTTTTGTGGCATATGAGATTCCATATACCATGCTCTGGGTTTACTATGGGTACCTCTCTTAGAAGGAATATATGAGCTGGTTTGCTTTCTAATGCTTCAGTTTCCATTTCTAATTTAGTTGGTTTATCTGATTTAGTTGCATCCTCTAATTTAGTTGCTTCATATTCTTTAGTTTCTGTGATTGTCCCTTTAGCCTTGAATAATTCCTCATATTGAGTTTGCATTCTATCTAGTTTAGTCTCTAGATAGTTCACTTTTAACATTAGATCATTCTTTGTAGTATCTCATTTGATGCTTGCTTTTAAATGTTTAAACACCACAGCCAAAATTTGATCATCATGTAAAAGCACATGAAAAACAATAGTAGCACAGGGACATTAGAGATTAGTTGTAACAGTGTCAGTGAGAGTAGTGGCATTAGAAAGTCATAGGCCAGTAAATTCTGTATATCTTCTGGTATAATAGTAAAAATGAGAGAAGTCATAGATAACAGAAAAAATTCCATAGTGTTTTATGTAGCTAATTCACCAGGTTTTCTGAGACTGCAGAGTCTTTGTATCAAATTGACTGGGAAATGCATTTTTAGTAACCTAGAGTTCAGCTCACTGTTATTATAGTTCACAGTGAAACTGTCAGCTCTAGGTGCTTCAACAGACCCCCCTGCTGAGATAATGGTTCCAACTGCCAAAGTTGACAGTTGGACCCTTAAAATCAGAATTTTTAGGTTTCTCTTCCTTTGTGGCTCACCAAACTGTAAAAATAAAATTAGGCAAGCAATGCAAGGTGTAAGGAACACTAAAGAGACTCTTGTTATAGAAAATAAACTTTTTACTTAAAATATATATAAAGGAAAAATGATTTCTTATTCTAAGGGATTCTAACTCCACTCAAATAAACTCCCAGGTCCCACAAGGAACCACTTGTGGTTCACAGGCTATGCTAATCCTCCCTGGTCTGACTGACCAAATTTATACTATTCTAAATAAACCTAACCACTATAACTCTTAACTTCGCCTTTAAGTTATAAATATAACCAAAGCTAGCTGGTTGAGTCTCCACAAGAATCAAGTTAGGACTCTGAGCCTTAACAGACTCAGAGCCCAAACCAAAGACCAGGTTTTGTTTGGTCTTTTCACACTTTAACCAACCTATAGACAGCAACAGATAAATGAATAGTGTTTCCCAAGTTGGAAAAGTAAATATTCCATTCCTTCAAGTCTTTCCCTCAGACCGAGATAGAGAGAGGCACAGATGTTACCTTCTTCAGCCCTGAAAGAAAGCAGCTGCATGTGGCTCTGTCAACTGCGAGAAGCCAACTCTTGGAATGCCACACCCCGAGAGTGTAACTGTCATAGAAATAACAGTTATAATTCCCACCAGTTGAAATTAACACTCTCTCTCAGCTCTCTTTGAAACTCCAATTCTTCCTCAAGCTAGCTTCTTTACTTCTTATCTTTAAACTAATAAAACAATACTTATTTTCTAATATCATTCTTGAGTCTTCTTGTGGCCTAGGTTTGTCACTTAATCCTCCCAGGAGTCAGTCTCCTTGTCTATAAAATGAGGAGTTTGGACAAGATGATAGTCTTTAAAGTCATCCAAAACTTTGATGTTCTTAATTTAATTTTGCATAGGCTTTTTTTGACACTTCATATCAAACAGAGATGTCATACAGTCCATGCAAAGTAGCAATTTATTTTATTTAATGTGTTTTAAAGCATCAATCTAAGAAGGAATCTATAGGATTCACCAGACAGCTAAAGTGATCCATGATACAAAAAAAGGTCAAAAACATCTATTCTAACATAAACATTTGATCAGAAAGTCTTTTGCTAAGATCATTGTCTTGGGAATTTTAAAAAATACTTAGCATCCATCCATGTGGAACTCAAAAAAAGATACTGAGCCCTGTAAATGATGAACCTGTGCATTCTTTCAATTGCTTAATAACAGTCAGTGACATTTTTAAAAATTATTTTTGGCTTTTAGCACCAAATGGGTGAATGTAGAGGCAAGTTCTTATTTTCCATGTATAGCTACAGAGGTTTGTTCAAATTTTTAGGCAAACAGCAGGCTAAAGCTCCACTTTTGAACACCATCTGTTCTTTTGATTTAAGAAATTATTTAAGGGATTTGAAATGATCAGTTTTTATTGTGAGTAAAAGGCAAAATTGATGGTTCTTTTTTTTTAAACCTATGGGCAATATGTTCCTAGAAGACATGTAGCATCAGCTCAAAATCACAACAGGAGGACTTACAAAACAAGCTCAACTCTGGAAAGGGAAAGCAGCCATATTTCAAGGTATGAATACATATTCCAATGCAGATTTTCATAACATTTTATTTTTATCTTTACCAAGTATTTCTAAAGAAATTTTTAAAATTCATTTCTTCCTAAATTCAGAAGGATTTAATTTTTTATTATCCATAACTAGAAGACAAATATTACTTTCTTTGCATTAATTATTTTAAATTCCTTTTTCTTTTCAAGTTTAAGGTGAAAGTTTCTCTTAGAGAAATCTCTTTTGTAAAATCTAGAAGCTTTGACCCTGAGCTATGGGTAAGACATACACCTCCCTCCTTTTCTCAGAAACAAAAGGTCCTAGAGGTTCTGAATGTCGCATTTCTTGGACAGAGACTTTCATCATGTCCACTGACTTTGCTGAATAGTTTATATTTGTTAAAAAGAAAAGTACAATGGTGTCACAATTAAGGTATATGTAGAAATGACTGTGTTGGAGGTTAAAAAGATCATAGATTTGGAGTTGGAAAAGACTCTAGTAGTCATCTTTTCCGACCTGCTCATTTTATATGCATGGAAACTGAGGCCCATTAAAGGTTAAATGATTTTCCATAAAAAGAAGGGCATAAAAAAGTAAAAAATAAAAAGATGTATATTATATCTCATCCATGAATGTTCATATTTTCTGCAAAAAAGTAAGCCCATTCTGCAGAGGTTAATTTCAAAGTTATTGTAGATCATTTCTCAAAAGTATGCAGTAATTTTCAAAGTTATTATAGATCATTTCTAAAAAGTATACAGTGAAATGGAATCTGAGAATTTGACAATGAATTTAAATAATTCCTGTCAAAACCTTTCTTCTTCCTCTTTTTTAGATAATTTAGATACTTTTTGTAATGTTCTAAAAAATTTTAGGGAGTAACACATGAGCAGACTTGATATCATTTGGTAATCACTAAAGGAAAAAAAAGATACTAGAGGCAGGTGATTTAAATTGTTAATGTTAAAACATCTTCTTAAGGCCTGGTGTGGGCTTTATGTTTTTAGAATGTTCTCAATTTATTGAAAACAAAAAAAAAAAGGTTTGCTACAATAGCCCTCAAATGGAATTTGTTTGATTTAATTTGGAAATTTTATGACAAATTTCATGACTCAAAACTAGCAGTTTTGGTCCAAATAAGTTACTCCTAATTTTAAAAATTACTTTCCTGTTTTGCACGGTGGAAAAAGATAGTTATAAATGTATTACAGATTATGTGTTCTAAATACAAATTATTTCAAAAAGTTAATCTCTGGAAGTCCAGATGATATTTATTTCTCCAAAGGGATATGAAATTAATACCATGAATATCATCTTTAAAGTCAATTCCAAATTGTACACTTTAGTTAGAAAATATTATAGCTTGTTTTTTCATATTTATTTTAATTAAACTGGTAGAGTCCTACCATTCCATTTAAAAATTTTGTCTTTTCCTGAAGGATTATTTCCATTCTATACTATATCTTTTTATTCCTTTAGCAGAACTTAAAAATCATTAATTTTTAATATTTAAAATTTCAATAATTTCAAAACATCTCTCTTGATATGATCTAACATATTAATATGCAAAGGTTTATGATAAACACTAGTGTAAATATAATGCACTGAAGTGATGGAAAGTTGCAGAGAACAATGCTGCCTTGGTTTATATAAATAGCTCTACGATTACTCTGTTTTGTTTTTTTCCTTCATCATATGTTTGTGCTCTACAGTTCTTAAAGGAATATCCATTATAGTGAAGTGGATAGATGATTAGCTCTGTAGTTAGATCAGGGCTCAAATTCCAGCTTTTGATTATTTGTCTAACTTTGGACTGGCACCTTAACATTCTTGTTCCTTAATTTCCTGAACTGTAAAATACGGAGATTGGATTTTAAATTTTCTTAAGTCTTGTTAAGCCCTAGTTTTATGATCCCACAATCAACTAAGTACTTACTCAGCAGCCACTATTAGCCTAGCATCGTTTGAAAGGGTGACCACAATTTTATATAGAGTAATATTACGATACAGAGTAGTAAAGGGGAAAGAATACTGATGATTGGAGCCAGGAAAATCAGGGTTCAAAATGTTTCTGCCATTTACTTCAGTAATTCTGGACAAATCACTTACCCTTCTGATGGCTCAAAGAGCCCTTTAGGATTTATCAGAGACATAGTTCCATGAGCTGAGAAAATATCATGTTCAGAAAGTAATAATAGGCCACATAAGAAGACAGTATGGTTAGCTTTGCAGAATGAGTGCATTTCAGGAAAGTTTGCTCTCACTTATTAATAAGTGATCCATTTTTTTGCCCTACCAATTTCTATTATGAAACTAGAAATATCTTCCATTGAGTTACAACAAATATGTTGCCCCACTCCCATCCAGAAACCATTTCATATATCTATTCAAAACTATTGTCTGGCTTTCATATATCTATTCAAAACTATTGTCTGGCTTTGATTAGATGTGTTTTAAAAAGTTGTTATATTTCAATAGAACTTGGTTTTGTAATGTCATGGTCCTACAGCAAACAAGTTCATATTTTTTTTTTTTGTGGATTGTTTGGTTGTAGAGTGCCCTTTCAATGTGAAAATGTCATGGGATATAGTTTCTCACTTCAAAGGAGAAAGGCAGAGAAAATGTCAGATGGAGATAAATCTTCTTTGGTCTAAGGAAAAGAATAAATACAAATTCACATACCTGACAAGGAAATGAAACCTTTTACATGATATTGACTCTTTAATTCAGTGAATGGATCACTAGCCCTGGAGTCAGGAAGATCCTAGTCCAAATCTGGATTAAGAAACAAGCTGTGTGACCCTGGGCAAATTACCTAACCTCTGTTTGCCTTAGTTTCCTCTTATGCAAAATGAAGATAGCAATTATGTGAAAGGAAATTCTTGTTTCTCTTTGTCTATTCTAAGTTTACATTTGTGAAAAGGGAATCCTTTATTCTCTTTGCCTAGTTGGAATTAAAACTTTGGTTAACAATAACTTAAATACCTCTACTTAGTATCTCACTAGATTGTGAGGACAGGATTAACTCTCTTTTGTTTACTTTAAATACACCCATACTTAACCCTAAAGTCAGGGAAACTCCTACTATAGGAGTTTACACCTCCAAAAAGAAGACACCCCTACTTAAACTTAAGTAGGGAGAAGTCTGCAACCCACCACTAAACTGGGTGATAACTCAGAAAGGTGTCAATCCTAGGAGGAGGGTTAACACACTTTTAGAGGTTTTGTCTTGCTAAATATTTCTTAATTACATAATTATAGTTATAATTTTTCATGCCTTAGAACTGATTCTAAATGTTAAGTACAAGGTCAAAGAATGGTAATAGTTAGGCGATCAGGGTTAAATGAGTTGTCCAGGGTCACATAGCTAGAAAGTTTCTGAGGTCAGATTTGAATCTGGGACCTCCAATCTCCAAGCCTGGTTCTCTATCTCCTGAGCCATTTAGTTGGTCCTTCCCAAACACACCTAAAAAAATTTAACATTTATTTCTAAAAAATTAAGTTCTAAATTCTTTCTTCCATTATTACTGAGTTAAACAGTTTTAATTTTTTTAAACTCTTACCTTCCATCTTATAATCAAGATGGCATATTTATTCCAAAGTGGAAGACTGGAAAGGACTAGGAAATGGGGGTTAAGTGACTTGCCCAGGATCAAACAGCTAGGAAGTGTCTAAGGCCAGCTTTGAACTCAGTACTTCCCATCTGTTAAAGGGATTTTCTTAAGCTCTCACTCTGTTTTTTTAAGAGGCAAGAGAGCAGAAATATTCAGTAAAATGAGTTCCCCTGTCTGAATCAATACATGCCAGTAGACCAAAATTAGGTATGATTTCTATTAAAAATACTTTGGCCACAAACGCCACTGTAGCTCTAACATTTGGAAATGCTTCAAGCCATCTGGTTAGCTGGTCTGCTATAAATAAGCAAAATTTGTAATGTCTCTAGGCTTTGGCATTGTAATGAAATCTATTTGGAGATGTTCAAAGGGTAGATAAGCCAAAGTATGTTCACGAAAAGCTTTTCTGCCATAGATATGCTAGTTTTATACTTGGCAGGTTTTGCAGGCTGCACATACTTTAGAGGTGATGTTAGTTATGCCAAGGGCTATCCATACTTTTTTCACAGAGTCTATAATGCCTTGGGTTCCAAAATGACTGTTTTTATGGATGGATTGATAGATTTCATGATAAAAAGTTCTAGGGAGTATTGGTTTTCCTTCAGATGCCACCCATACATGATTAATCTGCTTTGCCTTGAAGTTTTGCTTCCTTTTTAAATTTCTTTTTCATTATATGAAAGAGATAAATCTGAGTCATTGATAATTGCCAAATTTAAGATTAATTCAGGGCCTTCTATAGCAGCAAGTTTTGCAGCAGCATTTGCCTGGTAGTTTCCTGTAGAGACAGGGTCAGTTCCACCTGTATGGGCAGAGCAATGTACAACAGGAAGAGTTTCAGGGAGTTGGAGAGCAGAAAGAACTCATTGATGATTTTAGCATTTGTGATAGTTTTTCCAGCTGATATTAAAAATCTCCTTTGAAGCCAAAGGGTACCAATAAAATGATATATTACAAAGGCATATCTCAAATCAGTGTAGATTGTTGATTTCTTCTCTTGCAATTACACAGGTATGTTTCAAAGCTATTAATTCTGCACCTTGAGCATTGATATTTGATGGTAATGAAGCTGACCATAGAGTGGCAAATTCTGTGACAACAGCTGCTCCAGTGTAACATATACCATCTCTCATAAAGGAAGAACCATCCATAAGCAAAACTAGATCTGCATTTTCCAAAGGAGTGTCCAGGAGATTTTCACAAGGTTTTTCTTCCATGGACACTAATGATTCACAAATATGCAATGGCTTTTCTGTGATTGATAAATCTGGATGCAAGGTGGAAGGGTTGAGTGTTGTGCAGCATTTTAAAGTGATGTTTTCATTGCCTAATAAAGTTATTTCATATATTGTGATTCTTTGGTCAGATAATTCCTGTGATCTGTGCCTTGGCAACACTGTTTCAGCTTCATGAGGACACATTATTGTTACTGGGCATCCAAATACTTAATCCGCAGATTTTGTTACTAGCAAAGCTATTGCAGCTATGCCTCTAAGACACGGTGGTACTCCTGAAGCTATTGGGTCCAGTTGAGCCAAATAATATGCAATTGGATGTTGAACAGGTCCTAAAGCTTGAGTTTAAACACCTGGAACTACTCCTCTCCATTCATATACATGCAGAATGAATGCTTTTTGGTAATCTGGGATGCCTAGAGCAGGGGCAGATAGGATAGCCTGTTTTAATTTTGTAAGTGCTGCTAGATATTCTACATCCAACCTAAGTGGTTCAATGACTGTCTCTTTTGTCAATGCTATAAGGCATTTGGTGATTTTCCCATAGCAAGGAATCTATTACTTCAAAATCATGTTGTTCCCAAAATTGCTCACAATTGTCTTTTAGTGAATGGGGCACTCAATTTTTTGATATCTTCAATACGAATAGGGGAAATGAAGTGGGCATCTTCAGCTAAAACAAATCCTAAATACTCCACCTTTGGGAGACACCTCTGGACCTTTGACTTTTAGATCTTGTGTCCTCTCTTATATATAATTCCAAGAGGAGATGCTTGCTATCTTCTTGGCATGCTATAGCATTTGGTGAGGCCAAAAGCAAATCATCCATAAAGTGTATTAAATGGCTCTCCTTAAACTTGATATTTGCCAAATCTTGTGTCAAAATTTGGGAAAATAAAGTTGAATTTTCTACATGAGCTTGAGGCAGATGACACGATATATTTGAGATCCTTTCCAGGTGAATGAAAATATGTTTTGGGAATCTTCATGGATGGGTATTGAAAAAAAAAGGCAGAACACAGATCTACTACTGTGAATTGTTTAGCAGTAGTAGCAATAGAGGAAATAATAGTTGATGGACTTGGAACAACAGGGTGTCTTTTGATGACATGATTATTAACAGCCCTTAAATCTTGAACAAATCGATAGTAGGTTTTCCATTTTCATCTGTTTTTTTAGTAGGCAAGATTGGTGTATTGTATTCTGATTTGTACAGGATCATGATTTTTTGCTTAATTAAAGAATTTATCACTGTGTAATTCCCTTGTTTGCTTCTTTTGATAATGGATACTGAGGAATGGATGGAGGTGGGTTACCTCTTGTTCTAATTTGAACTGGAAGAGCCAATTTAAGCAGGCCTACACCAGAAGAAAATGTAGCCCACAGAGATTCAGGTATATCTGTTGGTATTTCACAGGTGGGAGTTTTATCCACTTCCTGATTATCTAAAAAGAGTATAGGGAAAAAAATTTAGAGATTCTTCAGGTAGTTCTAATGTAATATCTCCATCTTGACTACATATTATCATGGCTTTAATTTACACAAAAGATCTCTCCCCAATAAATTCATAGGGGAGTTAGGCATTAGAAGGAAGGAATGCTCCATGGATAAAGGTCCCATAGACACCATTTGTGGTGAAAGCTTTGGGACTTTCAGAGGTGCTCTGAACACCTCCACAACACTGATAGAATCAATTGAATTACAGTTAGAACCAGATTACTCCCCAGAGGGCCCATGTTCTTTTGGAACTGAAAAATGCTTCAAACAATTAAAGATTGGTTCTGGTTGGAATAATTGTGGCTTCTTCAAACAATAAAATGGTCCGTTCTTGAAGACCAGGATGGACTTGTATTTGTAAAACCTTCTCATTTATATATAACAATTACCTGTGCTCTCCTCTTTCTCATCATCTGATGCTTTTTTGAAAGGTTTCTTGCCATACCACTAGCAAAGGCTTTGGGCATAAATGAAAAAATTCCAAAAAAGATTTAGCACTGTCCTATCTTAGAGAAGTTTTTCATCTAATCCACCAGGCATCCTTCCCAAAATGATCTTTATGATCTAGCAAAGAAGTGTAACCAGACTGTACAACAGGATGAAATATAGTTTAGGAGATGGTATAATCAAGAGAGAACTTGCAGACTAAAGAAATTCCAGGAAGCTCGTTGGAGATATATATTTTATTTTTTCCTAACTATTGCTGGAATTGGATTTCTATATGATAAACCAGAGTTTCCCAAACTTTTTCAGCCTATTGTCCCCTTTCCAGAAAAAAATATTACTTAGACCCCAGAAATTAATTAAAAAAATTTTAATAGCAATTAATAGGAAAGATAAATGCACCCATGGCCATCACCGCACCCCTGGATCGCTGCAGCACCCACTTTGGGAATCACTGTGCTAAACCATGACTCTATGATCTAAGGGAAGTTTGGAATGGCTATCCAAAGCAGCCATTGCTCCCATCTCAATACTGGTACTACATGTTAGAGATGAGTTTTTATTGGTCTTTGCTGTTTAGACTTGGTTCTGATGTCAAGAGAAAGGATTCTCTAGCCTATATCATTCATCATCTGGCTGCTTTAAATTTGATGAGCTTCTCTTGGTGTACCAATTATATTTGTAGTGGGACATTGGTGATGCTTGCCCACAATGTTGTTAACATTTGACTTGAGTCTGCTAAATTATTTTCTTAAGCTAGATGGAAGCAAACATATAACACTCTGTTTTTCATCTTTGCTACTGTGTTCTTTATTAGCCGCCTTGTAACTTTCCCCTTCTGGATCTTATACTGCACAATGATTCTACATCTATCTTACCTTAAACCTTTATTTTCATACATTTTCTTCAATGTGCAACTTGTGATACTGCAAATCCTGTACCTCTACTGGGGTAACTATGTCCTGAAAGTTCTCAGAAAATATGTATTGAAAAAGTAAATGGAGGATGTATGGAATGATGATGAAGAAGACGAAGGGTTCTACTGAAGAGAATGAACCATAGAGTTTGAAGAATGGTCTTGGAAAAAGCAGGAAACCAATTCCCATATGATCATTAGTCCTGAAACCCACCATCCCTCATGTAGTGCTTTGTGATCCTTATGGTGGCATCTAGCTCAATATGCTGCATTTGAACTGAGGATCACAGGCTCTTTACCATGGATAGATTTATTGCTGCTTACAAGGCCTGGAGAGGATCCTAGGTCTCAAATGCCTCTTTCCACCTCATCAAATTTTTTTCCTTAACTTATGGAAATGTGTTAATGGGCAGGTTGCCTTGAGGTTTTTCTTTTAACATTTAAGCTCACATATCAAATGTTACCTAATTAATTTATAGCTTTTAATGTTCTATAGAATTCAGCAAGGATTTTAAAAGTTTCTTCAGAGAAAGGCTTAAAATATAATTAGATTGTCCTTACATTTCAGATATTTTAATTTTAATTTTTTTTTGTTTGTTTCACCTCTTTACCTCCAGAACCTGACTGGTACTTATCTATGGTTTTTGGAAGTATTAATGGGTTTCTTTACTTCTAATGTTATTCAGTTTCCATGATGATTCCACATCTTTTGAAAAACCCAGGTTAGCTTCTGTTTAATCAGTCATCCTGGGCAGGTACAAAAGGAATTTCCTTTTAGTAGTAATAGAGTCAAGGTTAAACTTATCTGGTTTTCCTTCTGGTATCACAGATAGTAATTAATGTTCTCTTATTTTATTGAAGTACCTTTATCTTGGCATCACATTGGACTCTATGCAGAAATTCTATACTAAAGGGCTTAATATAGTCATAAAAGTATAAAAATCTGAGCAACTGTAAGAATAGGAGAGAAGAAACTTCTCACAAGGATCTAATTTACCTAACGGAACAAGGCCCTCTAAATTCCCAGTGAAGCTGTATCTCTGCTCCATTTAGAAATCTTTCTGCTCTCTTGCCTCTTAAAGTGACAGAGGGAGAGCTTCAGAAAATCCCTTTAACTCATCTCTAGGCCTAACTCTCAATCCATTGAGCCACCAAATTCACAATTTCTAACTCTTTGGGTGTAGTTTCAGATTTTTCTCTGGAATGGTTGCAGCGGTTTATAACTTTACCAAAAGTGCATTTGTGTCCTAATTTTTTCACATCTCCTTTAGCACTGGTCATTTCCTTTCTATCATGTTAGTCAATCTAATTGGTGTGAGGTGTTATCTCAAAATTGTTTTAATTTTTAATTCTAGAGTCAATAGTGATTTGGAGCATATTATTAAGTGAATATTGATAGCTTTGATTTCTTCTGAAAACTGCCTATTCATATTCTTTGACAACTGATCAATTAGAGAATGGTTATTATTTTTATAAATTTGACTCAGTTTTCTATATATTTAAGAAATGAGGCCTTTATCAGAGAAACTTTGTAATATCCTCCCCCAACTTTTCTTTTAGTTTTGGATATACTGGTTTTGTCTGTGTGGAAACTTTTTTATTTCATGTATTCAAAATTATCCATTTTACTTCCTTTCTCTCATTTGGTCATAAACTCTTCTCTTGTAGATCTGATAGGGAATGTTTTCATATATATATATATATATTGAGAGTGAGAGAGAGAGAGAGAGAGAGAGAGAGAGAGAGAGAGAGAGAGAGAGAGAGAGAGAGATATGTTGGTCTATACCTCATTTTTGCTAAATTGTTTTCCAGTTTTCCTGCATCCTTTGTCAAATGTTGAGTTCTTTTTTTCAAAGCTAGCATCTTTGGATTTATGAAACACTAAATTACTCTGATCTTTTAATACTCTATATTGTTTACCTAACATATTCCATTTATATGTCAATTCATTTCTTAGGCACGACCTTTTCATTAATCTCTTTGAGATACAGACAGTACTGGGTACTACTAGATAGGTCAATGGACAGTATGCCTAATTTTATGACCCTTTGGGCATGATTCCAGATTGCTCTCCGGAATAGTTGTATTAGTTCACAGTTCTACCGACAATGTATTAATGTCTCTATTGTAATAGGTATAAGTTTAAAAGTAGGTTTGTAAGCAGGCTAGGAAAAGCCTTAGCTGGAGGTCATGGACATTATGAATGGAATGCAGGGGAAGGAGGAAATGGCTTGTGCCTGAGAGAGACTCCATGGGGGTTGGGACAAAAACTGTTGCTGACCCTGGGAGATCTCAGAGCTAGGGGAGTTGTATCCAGATTCCCTGGGATCCTGGAGAGTGGTGAAGGCTTACAGAAGAGGACATCAGACCTGGAGAGCAGCACTGAATAGGGAGTGGTTTGTGATCTGGTGAACAGCATTGCAAACTTTCTCTCCCTACCTGGATACCTTGGATCATCTGTTCTGGTGGCGTTGACTACTGGCATCCTGAAACCATCCCTGGATTAGCCATGAGATCCCAAGTAAAGCCATCCTCAGGTCCTTAGCTAAGCTGACCAAACCTGGCTGGAACCAGGTTGGGAGGAACTTTCCCCTTGTGACTCCAGTACTGCTTTCTTTGGGCCCTGTCTTGCTTAGATCTTAGAAGAATGTAGTTAAGTCTCTTTCCCTTGACCATGTGGTTTGCCTGTAGTCTGTTAGTGTAGAAAAACCCTATTCCCATCCTTTACCTTAGTTTATCCCTGATTAAAATATGTTATTAAACTCTTGTCTTTACTTATCAGCTTCCATAGGCTCTGTCTTGTTGATGCTGGGTGGCAGTTGGAGGCCAACAGCCATTTCTGTTACAGACATCCAAACAGCCATTATAACTCATTCTCGCTACTTGTTGGGCCCCTTCCTGTCATTCCTATCTCCCACACACCCACCTGGACCCATATTTACTGTTTAAGGCACCTTTCCCTGGTTTCTCCCTTAACATTTTGACACCCCAGATGACTGGGTAACAGGGAGGTAGACAGGAAGTGTCTCTTGGGCAGCCAGAGCTACACTGGAAACAGAATCTCTGAACATTTTGTGATGGGGGGTGGGGAGGGTTCAGTCATTGGTTCTGAGCTGAAAGTTCTCAGCCAGTGGTGAGCTACTCAGAACTGCTCTCCCTCCCCACCCACCCCAGGTCATTCATAAATCTCTGGGTGAAGCCAAGTTACTTACAGGGCCAGAGTGGCCCCAGAGAAATGGTTTTTCACCATTTTTTGTGTGTTTTGGTCTCTGTTGTTTGTGCCTAATTGTAATTGTAATTGTTATTGGTTATTGTTTAATTGTTGTCATTTGTCAGTAATTGTGGCTAGTAATACCACTGATATTGTATACAACTGGTTGGTTTGGGCAATGCTAGCAACAATGATGCTGGAGGATTGGATAGATTATAACATCTTGGGGTTGTGGCAAGGAGTGTTAGCTATTCCCTACCTGTGGTTCAAACTAATACCCAGGCATTGTAGGGGTATGCTAGATATTGAAATGGCCCAACCCATTCTTACTATTAATGTCCTGGATGTAATATCACACACACCAATCATTGTTCTTACTGTCTATATTGTGTATAAATTGAGGTGGATGTTCTTCCATGTCACTTATTGTTTTAAGATTATACTGACCTGGTGTTGTAGGGATTCAGAGACTAAGCAGATGTTACGGATGTTGTAAATCAAAATGAATAATTTAGAGTTATATATGCAGAATGGTGGTGTTTATGGTCTACCTCCTAGTCCTAATATTACTGGCAATGTGGCTTTACTTTCATACACAGGAAATACTGGCAAAAAAGGTAAATCTAAGGTTAAATTAGAACAACAGGCACAGAACAAGGGTGATAAACCCATTAATCTTTTCCCCCTTTGCGATCTTCTGGTTATTCGAGATGATGGGATTTTCCATGTTAGACAGCACACTAGGTTTAGGACAGAGGATGTAGAAAATTTAAAAAGGAAAATCCCCAATTTCCACAATGATTTTGGCAAGTTTGTAAAAATCTTTAAGGCATTTATCAAAGTCCATGACCCTGACTTTGAGGATAGCTGGTGTGTTTTGGAGGAGATCTTGTCAAAGCATGATAGGGCCAAGTTTGTTGAGGAGACCAGGAACACAGAGGGGATGACACCATGGCCAGTAGCCTGGGAGGAACTGGACCTCAATTCAGTTCCAATATGCAGAATGTTAAAGCAGGCGAGAAAGTCCTTACTAAAAGTTATGGAGAAAAACTCACAGTGTCCAAATTCATGGTCCAAATTTGAAAGAATTGGGCAGACTGCACAAGAGAACCTGGCAACATTTCTAGATAGAATTATTGAGGCTGCTGAGATGTATCTGGGTATGAATATATTGGAGGATACCACCGTGTAACACATAAAGAGAATATTTGTAAGAAATGCTGTTCCCCAGGTTAAGAAGTTCTTTACAGATAATTACCCAGATTGGGAACTTCTGAACCTGGATGAGTTAAAATAGAAAGCCACTTATGTACGCACAGGAGAAAGAAAGGAGAAATGAGAAATGTACCCTAATTGAAAGCCTTAGGAAACAGCTCAGGGAGGCAAATTCTAGAGCCAATGAGAAAGAAATGAATGAGATTAAAGCAGTGGCAGCATTAAGGGCAGCAGAGAAGAAGAATAGTGCCAATAATTATAAACCTAGTGGCAATACAAATATAAGAAATCAGAGACAGCAGTCCTGCTATTTTTGTGGCCGAATTGGACATTTTGCCAGGGAGTGTAGATTTAGAAGAAGATCATATGGGCAGAGGTACAACAATAACAATGGATTTAATTAGTTTAACAATGATTATAGATATAGGGGAAATAACTGGAATAATGGCTTTAATCATGGAAATGGACAGCAAAATGTGTTCCAATGACAGAATGCATGCTGCCAAGGTGCTCAAGATCCTAATATGGAAACGATGCAGGATTACATAAGAGCTGGAGAACCTAAATAGGCATAAGTTTAAAACTAGGTGTGTAAGCAGGCTGGGAAAAGCCTTAGCTGGAGGTCATGGACATTCTGAATGGAATGCAGGGGAAGGACACATCCCCTCCAACATTTATGATTTTTCTTTTTTTTTGTAATGTTGGCCAGTCTGATAAGTGTGGGGTGATACCTCAGAGATGTTTTAATTCGCATTTCCCTAATTAATAATAATTTGGAGCATTTCTTCATATGACTAATGATAGTTTTAATATATTGATGTGAGAATTGCCTTTTCATATCCTCTGACAATTTGGAAATTGGAAAGTGCTTTGTGTTCTCATAAATTCGACTCAGTTATCTATAATTAGAGAAATAAAGCCTTTGTCGGAGACACTTGCTATAATTTTTTTTCCCAGTTTCTGTTTGCCTTTTAACGCTGGTTACCTTGTTTTTGTTTGTGCTGAAACATTTTAATTTAATGTAGTCAAAGTTTTCTATTTCACATTTCAAAAAGTTCTCCATGTATCAATTTTAACTTTAAATTGGTTATATAGCATGAGGTTGATCTATGCTTAATTTCTGCCTTATTGCTTTCCAGTTTTCCCAGTTTTGTTAAATATTGAATTTTTCTTTCAAAAGGTGTGAACTAGTTCACACAAAGACCACCCCCTGGACAGTGCTAGACAATTTGGAAGCTGTGATTGGCCCCTGTGAAAAGGGGCGGGGACAGGAAACCACAATGAAAGCCATGAAGGCAGTCTGGTGGAGGGAGACTGGTGAAAGGCTGGTGAAGGCTTCTGGAGAAAGAAGTCTTCTGGCTGAGTCTTCTAGCTTTCTTGGTTCATGGAGGAGTTCTGGCTGGAACGCTGAGACCTTGGTAAGACTGCTTCAATATCTTCACTTTCTTTATTTCCTCTCTCTCTTCTCAATTGTTAATAAACTTTCATAAAAGTCAATTTTGACTTGATATTATTCTTAATTGAGGATTGATAATTGTTCAATCCTCTGGAGACCATCTTTTAATATATTGATCCCCAAAACCCTTTTTCCCCCCTTACATGTGCAAAGAGTAATATCTTTATTTTCTCATTGTCTATTCTAATTCCTTTAATTTCTTTTTCCTCTTATAACTATAGCTAGCATTTCTAGTACAGTATTGAAGAATAGTGGTGATAATAGGCATTCTTATTTCATTCTTATTGGGAAGGTTCTAGTTCATTCTCATTACATGTAATGTTTGTTGATAGTTTTAAATAGATGCTATTTATCATTTGAAGGAATGCTCCTTTTATTCCATTGTTCTCTGATGTTTTTAATAAAAATGGGTATTTTATTTTGTCAAAAGCTTTTTCTGCATTTATTAAAATAGTCATATGTTTTTTGTTGATTTTGTTATTGATATCAGCAATTATGCTCATAGTTCTCCTAGTATTGAACCATTCCTGCATTTCTGGTATGTACCCACCTGGTCAAAGTATATGATCCTGGTAATATATTGTTGTAAACTCATTATTAATATTTTAAAATGATTTTCACATCAATATTCATATGGAATATTGGTCTATATTTTTCTTTTTCTGTTCTTTATGAATTAGGTAGAAACACAATATTTGTGTTAAAAATGGATTTAGTTGAGTTCCTTCCTCAACTATTTTCTCAAATAGTTTACATAGTATTGGTATTAATTGTTCTTTAATGTTTGAGAGAATTCACTTATGAATCCACCTGACTTGTGGCTTTTTTTTTTTTTTTTTTTTTTTTTTTTTTTTTTTTTTTTTAGGAAATTCATTGATGGCTTGTTCCATTTCTTTTTCTGATATGAGTTTGTTTATGTAGTCTATTTATTCTTTGGTTAATGGGGCAATTTGTATTTCTGCAATTGCTCATGTATTTCAGTTAAATTATTGGATTTGTTGGTATATAGTTGGGTAAAATAGGCGGAAGAGTGCGAAGGCCTAGGCAATTGGGGTTAATTGGGGTTGTGACTTGCCCAGGATAACACAGCTAGAATATATCTGAGGTCACATTTGAACCCATGACCTCTTGTTTCTGGGCCTGTCTGTCTTCCACTGAGTCACCTACCTGCCCCACTCCGGTTATTGTGAATGGAATTTATCTATCTCTTCCTACTAGGTTACATTAATAGTATGTAGAAATGCTAATGACTCATCTGGCCTTATTTTATATCCTTCAAATTTGCTAAAGTTGGTCATTGTTTTAACTAGTTTTCTAGTTGATTCTTAGGGTTCTATAAGTATACCATTATGTCATATGAAAAGAGTGATAGTATTGTTGCCTCATTTCCCATTTTATTTTTAATCTTTTTCTTGTCCTATTGCTATAGCTAGCATTTCTAATACAATATTGAATAATAATAGTTATATTGGACATCCTTGATTTACCCCCGATCTTATTGGAAAATCTTCTAATTTATCCCCATTACAGATAATGGTTTTGGTTTTAGATAGATATTATTTATTATTTTAAGAAAGTCTCTATCAATTCCTATGTTTTTAGTGTTTTTTCGAAATAGGAATGTGTTGTTATTTTGTCAAAGGCTTTTTCGGTGTCTATTGTGACAATCATGTTTTTTGTTATTTTTGTTATTGATATTGTGAATTATGCTGATAGTTTTCTAATATTGAACCAGTCTTACATTTTTTGTATAAGTACGACATGCTAATGCATGGTTTATCCTTAATGTATGCTTTATATCATATAGATTTTGTGAAACACTGAAATTGCTATAATTTCCTTGCTAGTATTTTATTTTAAAATTTTGCACTTTTATTCCTAAAGAAATTGATCTGTAGTCCCCATTCTCTGTTTTTGTTCTCTATGGTTTAGGTATATAATCATATTTCTGTCATAAAAGGAATTTGGTAAGATTCCTTCTTTACCAATTAAAAAAAAACTTATATAATATTGGGATTAATTATTCCTTAATTGTCTGGTAAGATTCAATTGTGAATCTTTCTGTCCCCAGGGTTTTTTGGGGGAATATTCATTGATGAATTGTTTAATGTTTTTTTTCTAAGGCATGGGAATTTATGCATTCTATTTCCTCTTTTGAGCCATAGTATTTATATTTTTGTTAATATTCATACATTTCATGTAGATTGTCAGTTTTACTGGCATATAGTTGGGCAAGTGACTAGTAATAATTCTTTTAATTTTATCTTCACTGATACATTCACTTTTTTCATTTTTGATACTGATAATTTATTTTTCTTCCTTTTTTCCTTTATTTTTACCATAAATTTAACTGGAGATTTATCTATATTAATTAAAAAAATAAAACAAAAACAGCTTTTAGTTTTTAAAATTGATTTTTTTACTTTCAGTTTTATTAATCTCTCCTTTAACTTTCAGAATTTCCATTTTGGTATTTACTTGGGAATTTTTAATTTGCTCTTTTTCTAGTTTTTTTTTAATCCCTAATTTATTGATATATGCTTTCTCTCTCAAACTATTGAGTTTAGAGAGAAAAATATTAAAGTGCAGAGGGTTTGGAATATGATATTCCAAAAGACAAAATAGTCATAATAACTCACAATGATAACTGATCCAGCAAAAATGTATATTTGATGAAATAGAGTGCTTTCAAGTATTCCTGATGAAAAGGCCAAATAATTGAATAGATCACTTAACTTTCAAATATAATACTCAAGAGCTCATAAAAAGGAAAAAATAAAAGAGAGGAGGGAACAGAGAGTATGTAGTTGAATAGGTTAATTAAGGGATCAGGATGGGAAAAGAAGGAGAATTAGCCAACATAAAGATGATGGCCTAGAAAAGTACTAAAAGGAGGAGGAATTGGTTGTTGCAGTAAGTATAGACAACAGAGATTGGCTTTGCAAGACAAAGGAAAAGTGGGAATGACAATAAATTTGGGTCAGATAAAAGAATTTCAGAGTTCTTGAACAGAGAATTGGGACATTTGTAGATGATGGCAAGATCAAAAGAAGAATGATAATTAGTGTGAAGCTGGTTGACAGAGAGGAGTACATCTTTGGAAATGAGTAAATTGAGTAACTGGGAGGTTACAATGTGTGTAGGATTAACAATATGTATATTGAAGCCCTCTAGAATGACTGCAGTAATTGGGAATGAAGGAGACAATAGTCTAGCCACTGATTTCATTGAGAGTGACCTGGAAATGGGTAAATAATTGCCAACCACAATCTTGATTGGGCTGTCAGTGTGAACAGAATAAAACTTAAAGGAGGAGATGTTGCTGTGTGATAGAAGACTATGCAAGTAGTAAATGGGATTAAAGAGTATCCAACTCTTTTATAATGATTTATGATTCAGCGGAACAAAGTATGCTTGAAAGGGTGGCTGAGGAAGGTGTTTTCAGGAAGGAGCTAGGTCTGAGTGTGTGTGTGAGAATATGGAGAGAATTAAGAATGAAAAGTTTGATGAAAGCAAATTTGCTACCTACGAAGCAAATATTCCAGAAAGCACAGTGGAAGGGGTGATTAGTTTTAAAGTCAGTGAGATTAAGCAGTAATTGAGAAGAATTAAATATAAGTAAGATTTTAAAAAAATAAATGAATATTTATTGACTTTCTATTATGTGCAAATTACTGTGGAGGTTGCCAAGATATATAAATTGTGATTCTTTCCCTTAAGAAGCAATCAGTTTAAATGGCAAGACAAAACATTACCTTGTGAAAAGTTAGAAAACATCAAAACATTTCAATAATCATTGAAGTAAACAAAAGGACTCTCATAATATAGTATGTGGTAAATCTAAAAAATCAATTTATGGAATATAATGGTACCCATTCATCTTCTATATCAAAGGTATGTATTTTACTTTCATTTATACTTTCATCTGTTGCTTAAAATTATTAGTTTCCTTGATGATCTCTTTGCTTATAATTCCTTTAGAGTTTATTATAGGGTGCAGGAATAGAAGGCGATATCTGAAGAAATATTCTTGCTTAACCATCATTTCAGTCATTACTTAAATTTGAAAGCTCACCATCATCCTCTAGGGTACATATTTATTTGATAGAGTTGACACCACAATGGTCAAAAACAAATAATACAGTACTTTTCTTGGTCAGTATGTTGCAAATATTGCCCTTTAGTATTTAAAGGATATGTAATTTCCTTGGTGTGGTTATTCTTCCTGGAAACCCATGCTAATTGTAACTCTTTTATAGTTAGTAGGTAGTCTTTGAGGGTTCTTGTGGACAAAAAATATATCCTATAACATAATTGGCGAAAAGCATCTTTATATGTAGATTTCGTCACCAACTGTCATTTAGGAGCACCACTGCACTTGATGAGGATTTCATAGGACATCAAGTTTCTATCCATTTAAATACATGTAATAACAAAAGGCCTCTTTAATCTTTTCTTTTTTCACTTTACTTTATATTAGTTTTTATATGCCAATATAATTTTTAAAAATCATTCTGACATTTTACAATCCATGTTCTCTCCTTTCTTCCCATACCTCCTCCCTCCTCAAGTTGGTAGGCAAATTGATAAAGGTATACACATTATCATACAATACATATTTCTGTGTTCTTCGTTTCATATATGTTGTGAAAGAAGACACATATTGCTTAGACTAGAGAAAATTCATGGAGGAAATAAGATGAAAAATTATATACTTAAATCTACCCTCTAGTCTTTTCATTTATTTCTTTTTTTTTAAACCCTTACCTTCCATCTTGGAGTCAATACTGTGTATTGGCTCCAAGGCAGAAGAGTGGTAAGGGTAGGCAAATGGGGGGTCAAGTGACTTGCCCAGGGTCACACAGCTGGGAAGTATCTGAGGCCAGACTTGAACCTAGGACCTCCCGCCTCTAGGTATGGCTCTCAATCCACTGAGCTACCCAGCTGCCCCCCTTTTTATTTATTTCTAAAATATTTTTTAAACAAATGGGAACTATACAAGAATAGTTGTTAAATTTTGCATTATTAATAATTCTCTGTATGACAGATGCTAAAACTATACCACCCATCAAGTTATAATTCATAAGAGATAATATGCACACATACACATATAAATTAAAAATTGTTCACAGCATAATTGTTTATGCTAATAAAGAATTTGAAAATAAAATATGTGCCCAACATTTGGGGAATGACTGAACATATTATGAAATATGAATACAGTTGGATAATACCATGCCATAAAGAACTTTTGTGATACTGTTGGTGAATATAATTGTTAAAAACCTATTGAAATACAAGTATTTTGGAGATACATAGATTCATAAACATTTCCAAGTATGGATTTAAGCTGCAAAGATTTAAATGAAAATTCAAATATTGAGGGCTGGAATAATTTCTTATTTTGTTTGGTTAAATAAGCTGATATCTGTGTTTAAAAATATATATGTGTATACACACACATACATACTGTAATGGAGGATTACCAGGGAAGTTAACTAAATAATCTGTGGGTTCACAATGGGGTGAGGGAGACAGGAATGACAGATGGACAGGACCAAACAAGGTCGGGAGACCAGGTTTTACTGCCAAGGAGGTGACTGCTACTGACATGGCAGTTGGGCCCAACTGCCACACTGTAGTATCTAGTCTAGGCCTATGGAATCCAGCAAGTAAAAGCAAGAGTTTTATAACACTTTTAATCAGGGACAACTAAGAATAAGGATGGGAATGGGGGTAACTACACTCCTTAGACTAGGGGCAAACCCAGGGTCAGGGGAGGGACTTATCTACACTAACTGAGACCTAAACAAGGCAGGGCCCAGAGAATAGCAGGACTGAAGTGGGAATCCTCACAGCAGAGTCCAGACACTCCAGTGGTGTTTCTGCTCCTCCAGGACCACCTGCTGTATTCTTCCAGGTGCGTAGATTCTGGGAGCTAATCCAGCCCAAGTTGACCTGCAATTCAGGTTGGGATTAATAGTCTCTACCAAAATCTTCCAAAAGTAGGTGACGGTCTTCCTTCAGGATCTCCTAGAGTCAGTTGCACCTTGCCCCAACCACCATGGAGTCTCTCTAAGAGAGCAAGAGCCACTTCCTGCTCCTTCATTCCATCTTGGAATTCTCCAGCCCTTCCTGCTAGGTCTAATACTAATACTAAGCTAATAACTAAGTAATCCTCACAACAATACACATACACACATCCTCAGGGTGCCCAGAAGCTTATTGTACTTTTTAAATACCTGTTCTGAAATTTGAGATTGCTTTATTCCTAGCAAGCGTGAAGGACAAGTGATTTTTCCTTTTCCTGACCTTGATATCTAGTACCCTCCCCACTTATACAAAGACTATATTTCTTTTTTTTTTAAACCCTTAACTTCTATGTATTGGCTCCAAGGCAGAAGAGTGGTAAGGGTGGGCAATGGGGTTCAAGTGACTTGCCCAGGGTCACACAGCTGGGAAGTGGCTGAGGCCAGATTTGAACCTAGGACCTCCTGTCTTTAGGCCTGGCTCTCACTCCACTGAGCTACCCAGCTGCCCCCTAAAGACTATATTTCTTAACCATAGATGGGCATCTTCACTTCCCAACTTTCTTTTGATAACCTAGAATTAACCTTGATTCCCTTCCCTTTCTTCTCCCCCACATTTCTTACATGTGAATGGAAAATTTTTCTTCTTCTGATATTACCAATTTATTTTAGTCTATTAAGTTTAAGTTCAGTTTTTTTTCTTAATAAAAGCAGTTGCTTGCTGAAGGGGTCCTGTTTATAATGGTAGACTCAAATATATTTCCGTAGGGCTTTAATATGACTGGACTCATTAGTACATTAAATGAGAGATAAGGGAAAATTCTCTAGATTTTTGGCTAATTAATAATTCTTTGAGAGACCAACTAAAGGAATTAATATAATGCTTTAATAGTATAAATTTATATTTACTTATTGTCAAATCATATTTTTTAAAAAGAAAAATACAACAATTGTATTCTGTATGAGGCTATATTAAGTTGAATGTATTTTTTCTAAACAACACAAATCACTTTAATAGAACCAACAATCAGGAGAGTATTTATTCTTCTGACTTTTACCATAATAGCATGAATGCTGGAATGAAATATAGGCTTCCTCTTAAATTGTTTTCACCCCTTGGGATATAATTGAGCAGTATTTTATGAATTCATTTTGCATAGCCAAGAAGACTCAAAGCTCTGTGAAGGTGCCTGCCATCTGGAAAATGTTGCATATAGTTTAGAAGAATGAGAGCATCCTTTTTTTTTCCCTGCACAAAAATAAAAAACTATTTTGTTGCTAGCCATTGTTTGCTAAAATTTTATTATTATAATTGTCAAAAAAATCTGTACCTACCCTTAAGAAGTAGTGTGGTAGAGAAGAAAGAATGCTAGATTAGAATCATGAAAGATTGTTTTTAATCCTCCCTCTGACATCTAGTAAGTTGTTTGACTAAGTTACCTAATGCAAGCTTCCATTTTCCCTTCTGTAGAATAAAGATCATAATATCTATACTGGCTACCTTACAAAGTTATAGAAAAAATTAAGTGAAGTAATGTATATAGAATCTTTAAAAATCTCATAATGCTGTTTAATTTCTAGGTATTATATGCAACTGAGGAGTCTTTCCAAAGCTAAAGACATCAAGCAAAGGGAAACTTCAATGCTCACTAGGAGTGATTACACAAGAAGCCATGCTACCACTGCAACTTTAAGGGAGAAACCCTTAGAAGATGGTTCTGGAATGATGGTACTT
The DNA here is from genome assembly GCF_016433145.1 of Gracilinanus agilis. Lineage (NCBI taxonomy): Eukaryota > Metazoa > Chordata > Mammalia > Didelphimorphia > Didelphidae > Gracilinanus > Gracilinanus agilis. The sequence goes on along the minus strand of NC_058135.1, from coordinate 170,579,306 downwards.
GTCATTAAGACACTTGACTTCTAGGTCAAGTAGACATAAAAAGCAAATGAGGCCTTTAACTAGGGTAGCTAAGTAGCACAGAGGATAAATCATCAGACTTAGAAAATAAGGAAAACAAGTTTGAATTGTTTCCTGAGCTATGCAAGTCATCACTTAACATCTCTTGGTCTCAATTTTTTAATCTATAATATCGAGATAATTCTAGTATTTATCTTATAGGATTGCTTTGAAATAATATATGTGAAGTGCTTTACAAACCATAAATTGTTGTTCTCTTTATTATATTGTTCTCTTCTATAAAACAACCAGTATGGTGTACTGGAGCAAAAGCCAGCTTTGAAACCAGGAAGACCTGGGTCCAAGTTTTGGCTTAGAAACATACTGATTGTGTGACCTTGGGAAAGTCATTGAACAACTCATTAATATAAGCAATTTTCTAACACTATATGTTACAGAGATGGGACCCCCCTATTTTGGTAGAGGGAGTTCCCTTTTAGTAATGAAGTCCCCTATCTCTAAATGAGGGGATTTCTGAGGTTTCTTCCAGCTCTAAATTATATTAAATAGAATAATTAAAATAATTTTGTTTTTAGGATAAACTTCTTGGTTTGTCCTGCCTGATTGTTCTTAGTTAATTACTCCCAAACACAAAACTAAACTCTTCTTACATAGCCTTTCCAATGCCTATTTTTACAATGAATCACTTAAGCCTTACTAGCTATATCATTTAATAAGATAAAAGCTCCATTGGGAAAGCAATTTTTATGTGAGCATAAATCTTGAGTATAAATTTTATTTGGTTGTTGTTTTGATTGCCTTATGTATCACCTTTTTCAACTACTGAAGGAATCCAAATTACTAAAATGTTCACTAGTATTTATTCCATCACTGGCAGTTGGTAAGCAATGTTAATTTTTCTTTCCAAGTCTCTTCAAATTTGCTGATCATCATTTTTTTTCAGATTCTTGGGGATCTGAAGTAAGGTGATATTTATATTAAAGTTCTCCCCTTTGAGGTATCAACCCTGAATTCCTTGAGGATCTTTTAGAATCAAAATGATGGTCAAATCTTCTAAAGTGAATTTTCTATGACTTAGAGATAAAGTTTAATAGTATCATTCTTTTTATTCAGATCTCTATTTTAAAACCAGCTTGAGAAATAAACACCATTACGATCTGGGTACAATTTGTAGCTACTCTTTTTCATTATAAATGCTTTCTCATCTTATATTACCATTAAACGTTTTGAAATATGAAATATTTTGGTCCAGGTTCATTTTCAATCTTAAGATATGTATATCTTTTCTCTATTCCTCATTTACCAGAGATCTAAATTTTATGGAAACAATCTGCACAGTTTTCTGCTTTGTTTAATCATTATAGTTGATAATAAAAACAGCTTCATATTATAGATGTAGAGTTGAAATAAGATTAAAAAGTGACTGAGAATCAAAGTTCTTTATTAGTTACAATAAAAGGATAACATGAACATGTGAATGAAATATCATGAAAAATGTTTATTTTTCACTAGGTTTTGATTTATAAATCTGATTTTAGGGTTAATGTGAAAGGAAAACATATTTATTCATATTTCCATTTATGAAAAATTAAAGAGACACTGGATATAAGGTCATTTTTAGCATATACATGTATAAATACTTCTGTTATTGTTAAAGCTTTGAAAATATATTGTTGATCTTTTGTTTTCAAAGAGGACCAATGATTTTACAGAGTGATAATTTGACTTGTGTATGAACTGAATTTAAGTGTGAGCAGAGTTGCACAAAGTTGTCAGCTTCTTTCTTCCAGAGTCATTGAAGTTCAATGGCAATACAAAGGTCAGGACTATTAGAGATGTCTCAGCATGCAGCAAAAGACCTTGCTGTCTTTGATTTCTGACCAAGCCCTAAGCACTCCACAGCATCTGCTCCAGCCATTTCTATGCCCGTTTAAACAAATTGTTTTCATTTGCCCATTCCACTAAAAGAAGTCTTCTCATGCTTGAGGTGGAAACCCACTGACTCACCAAGGGATCTGAGGCTTGTAGTTTATCATTAGCTTAGTTTAGCCTGTCCTCTGAGATGGTTTTACAGAGTGAGGGCCTTTGTATGCTATCCAGCTTATTGGAGTCACAGATGAGTTGTATAAAAAGTAGACATCAAAATTGGATGAGAAGTTCTGAAAAGGTCTCAGCAAGCCCTCACATCAGAGATGCTAGACGTCTTTGAATATGTTATGTACTGCTAGAGCAAAGCATTAAGTCTTGGGAAACATGATTCTAAATTATTCAGCCTTAAAAATTAGTCCCCAAATTAACTGTTTAGTCCAATTCAATCAGGAGGATCTCAACCTTTTGGATTCTTTCTCTCTTTGAGCAAAATTATCACTTGTTAGGAAAAGATTCCCTGAAAGCAAAAGTCAAGTTTGTCTAGTTTGAAAAATTGCCTTTAGTTCCTTTCCTTTCCTTTTCTGTTCTGATTACTGTACGACATGGTAAATGAGAGGGTAATCTCTACTCTAGAAAAATGATAAGCAAAATTGGTTTTCTGCTTATTCTTCATAATCAGTTCATAACAGAAGTTGATATGATAAAGAATTGGGTTCTTTGAATGCTATCTTACCTATTGAAAAATAAATAATATGTGGGTGGCATAAATAAAGTATAGATAGGATTATAAATGGGTTATTAATTGGTGATATAGCTTGGTGACTGATAACCGATATTCTTGGGCCAATAACTTGATCTGGGAAAGGATTTTCAGGGAGGGGCTGTTAGATGACAGTAAGTTTTATTTAATTAACAGGGATAGGTAGGGAAGGGATTGGGATTAACTAATTTAGAAACAGGTCTGGATTCCCTCCCACCAAGGTTCAACAGATTCTCTAAACTGATCTCACTAAAATCATCCAGCTCCCTAACTCAAATCCTATCCAGAGTTTCCCTATGATGATATTAAGAGTAAAGGAAATCTGAAAGGTGAAAGGGGTCCAACTGAGCAGATTAGGGATCTCACATTTGTTGTCCTCAAAAGGGTACTCCAGAAATCCAGCAGGTAATAGCAAGTAAATCCAAATTGGAGAGGGAGTAAGGCTCTTAACACCACTGTCCAGCAGGATGTGTCTCGCCTACAACTCAACCTCTTTCCAGCCAGTGAACTCTTGATGGTTGGTGATTCACAAAGAAAGGATATAGAAAGACCAGATAACACCTTTCAGGTGAAAGTCGAGGGAATAACTGACTCTCAGCCAGTCCCTCACTCAAAGTTCTGGAATCTTTTCTCTGCTGTCTGCCTATTACCTTCACTCACTTTCCTAATTTCCCTACAACACTTTTGGGTGAGGATCTCTCCCAGTGCAAAGTATTCAGGTGGATTTGATCTATATTTTCTGGTATATTTTCTCCACTCAAATGGTTTTGAAAATTCCTATCTCTCTCTCTCTTTCTCTCTCTCTCTCTATCTGTCTCTCCCTCTTTCTCTCTCTCTCTCTCTATCTGTCTCTCCCTCTTTCTCTCTTTCTGTCTCTGTCTCTGTCTCTGTCTCTCTCCCTCTTTCTTTCTGTCTCTGTCTCTGTCTCTGTCTCTCTCCCTCTTTCTCTGTCTCTGTCTCTCTCTCTTTCTCTCTCCCTCTCTCTGTCTCTGTCTCTGTCTCTCTCCCTCTTTCTCTGTCTCTGTCTCTGTCTCTTTCTCTCTCTCTCTCTCCCTCTCTCTGTCTCTGTCTCTCTGTCTCTCTCTCTCTCTCTCTCTCTCTCTTTTTCTCTCTCTCTCTCTCCCTCTCTCTGTCTCTGTCTCTCTGTCTCTCTCTCTCTCTCTCTCTCTCTCTTTTTCTCTCTCTCTCTCTCCTCC